>NC_071591.1:10000-310000 GCF_024509145.1 Vidua macroura | reverse complement strand
TCTTAAACTATTGTGGCAAATCTTGCATCAGCTTCTCTGACAGCAGCCTTCTTCTGAGCATAGTCCTGGCACTCTGAAAAGCATTAGAATTTATAATGCTAACACTTATGAGAAGATGCAATGAACAGATTAGGATCTAAACCCAAGGAAACATGAGCCTAGAAGAAATAATCTCTGTGAATTCTAGCAGCATGCAGAGGTGAAGGAACCTCCCTGGCTGTGCTCGGGGCCCTCTGTGATCTCCTGGCTCAGAGGATTAGGCAGCTCCTTGCACAGAGATTGCTTCACCCTGCAAAGGCTAACATGGTCTGGAAGCACAGAGGGGAGCAGCTTTGGTCTGAATGTCACTGTGGTTCTGGAGGTTCAGCCTGATCACAGCCAGGGCCTGGGGCAGGCTAGCACCATGTCCACAACACCTGTGGTCCCCCTTTTGGCAGAGCTGGCTCCCACCACGGGGCTGCTCAGCAGCACTGCAGCAGAGCCGGGCACTGGCCACCGCTCCACCTGCACTGGCCACCGCTCTACCCTGAGCTGAGCCCCTGGCAGGCCAGGCTGGCTCTGTCCCTCTGCCTGCAGCAGCACTCCCACACTGCCCAGCCCGATGGCCCCGTCCCTTGAGAGCCTCAGTGGGCCAGCAGCCATGCCATGGCCAGGGGCTGGCAGAACACGATCAGGGCCTGGACACAGGTGCTGGTTTTCTAGAGCAGGTGGGAACCTGGCTGGTCTGGCTGTGCTTTTTACATGCCCTTCCACCAGCATGCAGCTGGGTAGCTGCCATGTCTTATCAAGCTCAGGATATGCACTTGGAACATCTTTCTTTGCCTGCTAAACTCGCTCTGTTCTCCGCGAGTCAGGGTCGACGTCTCCATTGTGCCATAGCAATGCCATTAGTTATATTAACCACCCTCCACCCAGAAATGACAATCCAGCATATCTCCAAATTAGCCTTTTTATTGAAATCAATAAAGGAGAACTCACATGGCACTAAACTATTTGGTGGCAGCTTTTTTACAAACTCATTACTGGAAAAACCTTTTAAGAGACCTTTAACCACAGCCATTCATTCCATCACAGCAAGGGTGATCTATGGAGTTAATCAGCTGAGTCACAACAGAAAGCCCTGGCTGTGTGCTGTCCTGCCTGAGACACATCAACAAAAACTATTTATGTGCAGTAGAGTTGTAGCCTTACAAAAGCAAGACTGACACCACCAGCAATCCCCAAACAGACTGATTTTAAAGACAGTGGTTCACATTCCAGAAATAATAATAATAATAATTTAAAAACATGCAATTTCAGTGCCAAACTGGCTGACAACACTCACTTTGGCCTCTGAAACCATTTAACCTTGGGGCATGACCTGCTTTCCCCAGCACCAGGCCTGGGGTTGTTGCAGGTTTTGGACCCACACAGCCTTTGCTAGGGTGCCGAGCTGGCTCCTTGGCCCTGCCCCTGAGCTCATTCTCACAGCCACACAGAACCAGCCCTGCATGAGCAGATCCCAGCATACCCCCAGTCTGAGCAGTTCTCCAGAGATGTGCTTTTAGGAATAGAGCAGAAGTTTCAGAGGATCCATTCACAGAGTGAGTTTTTGCAGGGCTGACCCTTTCTGACCCTTTTTGACCCTCTACCAGTGACATGCTCAAAGTTGTAGCCCTTCATTTTTTGATAACTCTCATGCCTGTACATCTGAGGAAAGGTTAACACGGCTTTTTTTTTCCTCAGTAACTACACGTTCAAGCTCCATTTGAGTTCCTTTTTCATTGAGGTTGCTGAAAGAATAAACAGCACCAGTACATACACAGAGCCCTATGTCTCGTTCCTGGCCTCGTGACAGAATTTAGACAGTAAAACACTTAGAATCAGATTGCTTCACAAGAAAGAATGAATTGAATTTTTGCAGGTATCCAATATCTCAGAGCTTTAAAGAGCCAGCATCTGATAAGAAATTATTCCTGCAGGAGTCTGGTGTCAATTAATTCTAAAATATGCGTCAACTTGCAGTCATTGGCATCAAGCTGCTTCTTGAAAATACCAGGATATAGCATATGATGCCAAATAATTTTTTACTGTGTTTTTGTCCAAGGTGCTTCCAGAGAGATATCTCCTCATAAGTGCCTGTGCAGTTCAAAAAAAGCCGGGACCAAAAGAAATTCAGATGGAAAGCAAACACATTGTGTAAAGAAATATCTCAGAATGAGGCACATTTTTTGAGACACGTGACACTGAAATTTCTTTTTACTTCTCAGAAAACTTCTATAACAACCACCACAATTTAGTAGTAAATTTGGAAGTGCTTCCAGCCACATCTGCACTTTCCATGCAGTGCCTTGAACAGGGTGGGATAGGACAGCACCTCAACATATAGCTGTAACTTTAAAATGTATCCCAATTTCCAGGTTCAAGGATAGTGGCTTCTCTGGAGACAGTCTGGGCATGTCATGCTTGGATCCCTCAATGAGTTCAGAGGAAAGGCGATAAAAGGCAAGGAAAGCATTTTGTTCAATAGCTAAGTCCACCTTATTCCCATTGTATTGCAGAGTCTACTCCACCCCATTTCTGCGCTTTAAAGTGTGCAGACTCTGATTTAACACTGGAACAGATTCGTGCACCAATCATGAGAGATATATAAATGCAAAGCTTACAATAGTGCTCTCGGTGCACCGTAATGCCGTATGTGTTCAGATATAAATATAATAGAATTTTTTTTTTAAATAGAAATCAGGAGAAACATACAGATACTCCGTATTCCAAAATTCTAAATTTTGGTCATTGTGTAGTTTTTTATGATTGAGCCAATATCAAGCAAAATTAGATTTAGTGTCCTTGCTTCTTATGAAATTACACAGAGGCTGCTGCTTTATTCCTCTCCAGGACAGTAAAAAGCAATAAAATTCTTGCAGATTTCGACAGCAGGCAATTCAATAAAAGGCTATGTATATTTTATAAGTACAATAAAAACAAGTCTATAGCTGGATCATAAATGGAGGTTTGTTTGGTTGGTTTGTTTTCTGCACACATCAATGTTGGGGTCTATTTTCAACACAGGATGGTCTTCTCAGCACACAGCCATCCCTTTTTGGGGAGAAGCAGAATGAAATTTATATTTTTATAATGTATTATTTAAGCTTTGCTCAAGGGATTTTGCAATGTGTGTCTGTTTAAAATTTAAAGGTGTTGTGGAACTGAATACTTTCCTATTCTTGATGAGTGCTATAAAATTTTACAATTCTTTTTGTTACACTTTAAAGTGTATCTGTCTTATCATTGTGGCATTCCCTTTTTTATGAGCAAACAATAAATATTTGATACACACAAAATTATTTCCTAGACTTCCATCAATGCTCACTGTTTTTTTTAATTCTTCAATAATATAATGGGGAGATTCATAGATTGTTGCATTTCTGAGCAGTAGTGCTACAATGCATTTAGTGACAGTGTCTGCCTTTTGAAATATAAAATTTTATACAAATGTAAAACCAAAACTAACAACATAAAAATGACCCACCCCACATAATTACAGCTGCATCAATTTTTCCTTCTCACTTAGAGAAAGAAATTTTAAAACTCTGAAGAAGCTGATTAAAGAAAAAAATACCCTCCCTATTTGTCTCTGAGATAAGTTCTCCAGCACTGAAAATCAGCAAGAGGTTTATCTGAGCAGGGTCTCTGGTGTCGAACCTCAAGTTTTCTGGAGAAGGAAACTTTTCTATGTAACTACACAGAATCCACAAGTACCAGTTTGCCCTTCTGAGTAGTTTGCTAGTTAAAGTCTGACTCATACAGCAAAGTATAGCCAGTGTCATCTTACTAGATGTACCAAGAATACAAACTTTCAGAATATAGGAACATTATGGGACAGACCTAAAGACATTTTCTTTCACCATCAGAGTGAAGCTAAAGCACTGTTGTCCTCATAAAATTGTAGAATCTTGTTATGCAAGAATTATAGAGACCTTTTGTTTACAAACACAAGGTGTTTGTCCATCTCAAAATCCAAACAAGTATGCTTTGGAGAGACACCTGTGTCAGCCCATCAAATGTCAAGAAAAAATTCCCTTTCAGCTTACTTATTAGAACACAGTATTTCTTGCTATAACAGAAAAGATATGAAACCCACTGCCTTAAAAATAAATTATTTAAATGAATCACAGCAGGGAGTAGAGAGGAGTCAAAAAACATACTATAATAAGAAAAAGATTCAAGGGAGGAAAAATATAGTCTCTAAGCTTAGCTGAATGATCATTCATAACCTCAGGAAAAAGTAAAACATACAAACATTAGTTAATGTTAATGCTGTTTCCATTTGCTTCCTTTGTAAAACATAAATTTTGATTTAACAAACTAGCCTTGACCCTGCAGCCCTGCTCCTGCAGTCAGTGTTATCACATGAAGACTGCAGAACTGATCACATGAAGGAAATCCAAAGTGCTTTTCATGCCACACTCATGTTTAATTATAACTGGTACTGTGGCAGATTTTACCTTTAAAAATATGATTTTTTTTTTCCTGAAGAAAATGCTGGAAAGAAGAAAGATAGCAAAAGTAGCAGAAAAAGGTAGCAAAAGTAGCCTGTTAATTCCCCAAATCCTGAGAAGTAAGCCTTTACAGGAGCTCACAGCACAAGAGATTCAATGCTAATTTGAGAAGTGCTCTCTATCTCTTAACCATATATATTTTTTCTGTATTTAAAATAATAATCATTATTATTGTTATTATTTGACTCACACCACAATGCCCTTCTCCCATTTATTCCATCTACTAAGTGTGCTGCAGCCAGCTGCCATGTCTTGTATCCCTTTTTCCACAAATATTTGTGCAGGAACATCCTTTGTTTATTCATTAGTCAATCCAGTGGGATCCTCCTGACTCTTAACGGGGACTGCCAGTGCTAATTCAATATAAATGCTGAGCCAATATAATATTCCAAATCTTGCACTGACAGTGTTATGAAAAAGAGAAAGGTTGTATATATTCTCTAAACTTGAAGAAAATTCAAGACTTCATGCAAAGGCAAAGGATCAAGTGGGATAGAAGACAATGCTTTATTATTAATCCTGTTTAAGCTGCTGTATCACATAAGTGCAGAGATCCATCTTAGCAAAGAATTCAGTAGCTTCCAAAATTATGAGAGAGAAAATGAGGGCTTGGTTTGTAATTCTCCACCGTGATCTCAGAATTCTTTTCCATACTTCAGAGCTGTACCAGATGACTCCTGTTCCAGTTGTCTTCTATCAGCCATGGCAGAGACAGAGGCCATTCAGTGTGAGGAGGGGAGAGGAGTCTGGCAGGTGAGGAATCATCAGCACCATTTTAGCAGAGAAGGTACTGGAGCTTTCAAGACTTTCACTGAGATCCCAGTTTGCAGTATGAACTTAACATTAGTTGGGATATCTTCAAAACTGAGATACGCTGTTGCAGGCTTCCTGCTGGGGAGCTGTGCTGTCAAAAGCCAGAGGATGAAGCTTGCTGAGCCAGGTATCAGCTGTGTGTGTGTTTTGACTCTTTACAGAAATCTCTCATTTAAAAAGTGGAGTACATGGTTTCTTTCCTATCCAAATGCTTAGGAAATCTACCTGGCTGACCAAGCAAGGTGCAGAGTTACTAGTTTGGTAGTCTAGAGAGAATATCCACAATACCTCCCTACAAAAGTGGTTTGTGCAATCAGTTGTGGTGGGAGTCAGATGACCCTTGTGAGGCTATACCTGAACAGCTTCCCCAGTAGGAAGTAGTTAACTCCCCACACCTGGAGCAACTGAAGCCTTACTCTTGCCTCCTGAGCATGCAACAAGGGCTGCCAGGGCAGCCCCTGCTGCTGTTTATGCCTCTGGGGGTTGAGCCGAGTTCTCTTCTGTTGTGAGTTGATTTCACATCTACTCTATAAATCATTATTCACTTTTGCAACACTCTGCACTTCTAACTGTGAGATCACAATGTTCTCCACACAGGCCAAAACATATGCTTGGGTTAGCTGCATGCTATTTCATCTCTCAAAACTTCCTTGCCCTACTGCTTATCATTCTTATGTAGTGCTTTATTTGGTCATGTACTCTCATAATGCCTATAAGAGACAACTACATAATTGTGTTATGTTAAACATCGTTCTTCTCTTTTCTCATTTCTGTATTACAGTTTTTATTAGGATTCCAGTCCTATTAATGTAGGAAGGATATGTACTTAATATGAAAAAACAGGCAGGAGACCAAATTCTGTTCAGATATAGTACTTGCTAAAGCAGGGATGGCTTCTATCTAGAATTCCTTCAGCTCCCATGGAACAGCTTGCTCTCCTTCCTACCCCAGGGTTTTAGCACGTTCTCTTGTTCCAGTTCAGCCACAGGTAACCTCTATGGCTTTCACTCAGGCGAGATTTTCAGGGGCTGAGAGCCAGGACGGCTCCACTACAGAACCTCATGCTCTGGTTCACAGCTTTGCCGAGGCTGCTGCCGCTGCGCAGGTGTGCGCGGGGCCGTGCCCAGGTGCGCGCACACAGAGCCGGCCCGGGCTGCATCGACGGCTCCCAACCAACCGCGAGGGCCGGTCTCGCTGAAGTCTTTGTGATGCATTTAGAAACATTCTCATCTGTTTTCTTTAAAAAAATATTAAAGATTAAGCATAATTAATACTAATTTCTTCTCAATTTATTTGGGACATTTTCGCGCAGAAAGGCGCGGATTTCGGGCCCGGCCAGCAGGGCCGGCCCGGGCGGTGAGCGGCGCCCCCTGCGGGCCGCAGCGGGGCGGGACAGCTCTGCGCAGCCCCGGCTCCGACACTGATGTGGTGGCTGCGGGCCCTTGGGACGGTTTGGCTACAGGACAAGTCCCGTGCCCCAGCACATCAGGATCTGTGCGGAGCACGCGGGCCGCGCCAGCACCTGGCGAGGACAGCGGGCTTCAGATGTACTGTCTGGTGGTCCCCTCCTGGCAGTGCTCACAGCAGCACTGAGAGTATTGCCCTGGGTAGCAGCTGCGGCGCAAAGGGAGGGGACAGGACAGGACAGGACAGGACAGGACAGCTCGGCCCAGGGGGTTTTGGGGTGCGAATCGTTCCCGCTGAGCGCTCCGGTCAAATACCTCCGCTCCCTCGCGGAGCCAGCAGGGGGCGCCGCCGCCGCCCCGGGTAGGAGCCCCCTGCGGGCGGGCAGTGGAAGGGCTGGCGTCGTCACGTGACCAGGACGCGGAAGTGCCTGCAGGAAGGGGGGCAGCTGCTTCCGGTGCGGGACGAGGCGGACGCGGGCAGGGCCGGGGCCGCACCGACAGCGTCCCGCTATGAGAGAGGCGCCGCGAGCCGCAGGTGAGACGCTGCCGCTCGTGGGCCCCGGGCGGCCGTGCTGCCGCCGGGCCCGATCGGCGGGTCCGGGGCGGGGCGGCGCGAGGCCTTGCCGCGGGCGCGGGTCCGCGCTCCGTCGGGCCGGGTCGGTGTCCCCGGCCGGGCCGGGGATGGCTCCGCTCCGGCCGGAGCCTGTCGGCCGCGAGCGGCGCTGGGGCCTGTCTGGAGCCGCGGCCTGGAGCGATTCCCGGGCGGGCCCCGCCGGTGCGGCCGCAGCAACGCCTTGAGGGCGCTGGGAGGGCGAGAGATCCCGATCTGCAGGCCGGCGCCCGGGGACGGGAAGGGACTCCCTGCGAGCGCTTACTAGAACTAATGGTGTTTTAAAGCAATTTAAATGTGACTTATATTTTCTACTGAAGGCTCCAGCATGGAGACTGGTTTTTTAATTGTTATTAATTGAAGTAGAAAGACTTTGTTCTTTATGAGTTTGGAGTAAAAGTGCAAAACAAAACAGATTGTAGAAGGAGGGAGTGAAACCCCTTTCGAAAACCGGTTTGCTTGACTTCTATGGCTTTGCTAATTGAAAATATTTTACTTACATTTTGTCTGCATGACGACTTAAAATACAAAAAAGTCTCTATCATCTAGAAATATTTTTGTGGTGGCATGCTGACTCCCTGCTGAAAGACGGCAGTTTGGATTATCACTAATTGTATATAAATTCTATAGGCATCTGTCTTTAAACTTCAGTTGAACATCTTCTGAAGGCTTGTTTTTTTGTAGGCAAATATTGAAAAATAGAATTTTAAATCTGAGAATATTCTGAAGGGAGGTAAGGAACTGCATCTGCATAAGAAAATCTGATTGTTTCAAAAAATGGATGTAATATACACAAGGTGTAACTTGAAATACTTTAATAATTATGTCAAATTGTTTTAAGCAAAGTGGTAAGAAAAACTAACAATTGAACTGGCAGGCGCAGTATTCCGTTGCTCACTGGAAAAGTATTGGTAACTGATTCGGTTCTGAAGAGAGTTGGTGCTTTGAGGAAAAGAATCTGAGCAGCACTGAAGACAGTAAATTTAAAGGTGGTCTTCTGCAATTATGTGAGTGGCAACTTCATGGGACCTGACCACGGAAATCACTTGCTGCTCCATGGCTCTTCAGGAACCCTACAGCACTCAATTTACACATTATCAAATAGAAAAAGTACTCAAGCAGTTAATGTTGGTTTTTCATAGTGGCATTTAAATTTCTGTCATTTTTAGTTACAACAATGTCCAAATTTATCTCAAATTCAATTTAAAATTTCAAGTATGCATTTGAAAAAGCTGCATTACTGCTAAAAGGGCTGTTAACCTTTGGTAAGACTTCTCGATTATGTGAAAATTCAGATGTGAAAATCTGGGAGCTCTTATCTGAGATTCTGTCATGTAATTGTTGTTACAAATACACGAGGAACAAGCAGGAAAAGTTCTGTGCACCAAAGGTATCAATTTTTTGATTGACCTTTTAAATTCTGTATGATTTCCCTAAAAGGAACATTGAAATCCTAGCCCTAACCCAAATATATCAATAAGCTTGCAATTAAAAACTGTACAAGCTGTTGCTATTCTACCTTTCAGTTAGTGAAACAATAGGGAAATACCTGAGAAGGGTCATAAGCCTTATTCTTAGTGGGGTTCTGCCTGTGCTTCCAGTGTCATCCTGTGAGTTGATGCAGTTGCTTTTGAAAAATTGATCTTAAGTGAAATATTTCATGAGTAAAATCAGTGTTTGTTGGGGGGTAAATGAGATGATTTTGTTGGCATTTGAAATGCAAAATCTTTAATATGCTGGTACAAACTGTGGGACATCCTGGAGTTAGAACTCTACTGTGTAGTTCCATGAAAAAATGGTTTCATGAGCCTAAACTCGTGTTTGAAATGCTTAATCTATCCCAACTGCATAACTTGCAGTTTGTAGCTCCTGCTGTAGTTGATGAGTCCTCTTGAGGAGAAGAAGCACAACAAAATATGCTGGCATAGCAATTTATGGCCTTAGTACAGCTTTCAGAAGAGAGAAATTAGGTGGCTTGAGAGAAATACAACAGTGGTAAAAGGTTGAGCTCCATGTGAGTCTGTTAAGAAAAAAACATAGAAGAAAATTGAATGGTCAATACTTGACCAAGCAGAATTTCTAATTTTATTTCTTATTTTATATTTTTTTTCTTGCAGCAAAACACTAAATTTGTAATGAAATGGAGTCTGGGTCAAGCTCCTTTCGAGTGGAATTTCCAGATTTTTCTAGCACCATATTGCAGAAGTTAAACCAACAGCGCCAGCAAGGACAATTATGTGATGTGTCCATTGTGGTTCAAGGCCATCTTTTCAGAGCCCATAAAGCTGTTCTTGCAGCTAGTTCACCTTACTTCTGTGATCAGGTTCTCCTGAAAAACAGCAGGCGAATAGTCCTGCCTGATGTGATGAATCCTAGAGTATTTGAAAACATTCTTCTGTCTACCTATACAGGCCGGCTGGTAATGCCTGCACCAGAAATTGTTAGTTATCTGACAGCAGCAAGTTTCCTTCAGATGTGGCACGTAGTGGATAAGTGCACTGAAGTGCTTGAGGGAAACCCAACAGTTCTGTGTCAGAAGATGAATCATGGCAGTGACCATCAGTCCCCAAGCAGTAGTAGCTACAATGGCCTTGTTGAAACCTTTGAACTTGGCTCTGGAGGACAGACAGAATTCCACAAAGTGCAGGAACTAAGGGATGGTGAAAATGAAGAAGAGAGCTCTAAAGATGAACTGTCGTGTCAGCTGACAGAACATGAGTATCTTCCCAGTAATTCTTCAACAGAACACGATAGACTTAGCACTGGAATGACCAGTCAGGATGGGGAAGAGGGAACTAGCGATAGTGCAGAGTACCAGTATACCAGACCAATGTATAGCAAACCCAGTATCATGTCTCACAAGCGGTGGATCCATGTGAAACCAGAAAGGTTTGAACAAGACTGTGAAGGCGTTGATAATCCTTATGATGAACACCAAGTTTCTGAATCCATGAATACCATCCAGGCAGATCACTCAATCCAGTCTTCAGGTGTTGAAGATTTTCACATAGGTGACAAAAAGATGGAAGCAGAATTTGATGAACAGGCAGATGAAAGTAATTACGATGAACAAGTTGACTTCTATGGGTCGTCTATGGAAGAATTTTCTGGTGAAAGGGCAGATGGAAATTTAAGTGCTCACAGACAGGATCTTATGATGGCAGCAGGCTATGGTGAAAGCATTGATATGGCTGCTGGGATTAAAGAAGAAACGTCTCTCACTGGATTTTCCCATGCCGATAAGCTCTATCCTTGTCAGTGTGGAAAAAGCTTTACACACAAAAGTCAGAGAGATCGGCATATGAGTATGCACCTTGGTCTTCGACCTTATGGCTGTGGTGTCTGTGGTAAGAAATTCAAAATGAAACACCATCTTGTAGGCCATATGAAAATTCATACAGGCATAAAACCGTATGAGTGTAACATCTGTGGGAAAAGATTTATGTGGCGGGACAGTTTTCATCGGCATGTGACCTCCTGTACCAAGTCCTATCAGGCTTCTAAAGCTGAGCAGAATACTACTGAGATGAACTAAGACATTAGTGCTTACATTTGTTTGGTAGAGTAAGAAAAATAAACTAATTATGCAAATAATGTCTGGTACTTGCTATTGTACATTCTCAAAAAAAAGTTTTAATAAGTATGCTGGTATAAACAGATCAAATGTATTTTGCTTCCTGCAATATTACTTCGGGTGTTTATTGTGGGAAGTGCATGTGGTTAATCTGAAAGGTGCCTGCAAAATGAGGTCTGAGATCGATTGTAATCACAGCAGTATTTAGAAGCCGTCTTGTATTTCCAAGTCATCTAAATTCACAGTAAAACTCAGCTCTAAATTGCCAAAAATCCTGAAAATACTTAGATGAATGAGAAATTCAGGTTCTCAGGTTCCATTAATTTTCCTTAATGGAAAAGAAAATTAAGATGATCAAACTGGCTTATACGACTCACATTTAAATGAAGAAAAAAAAGAGAATTCCATCTCAAGGTGAAGACTGCCAACATACTTAACATGCATCATTAGGTAGTGTGCATCATTCAGTAGCCTTTGTTGTATTGCTTAATGAAAGGCAGTGGTAAAGGTGGTTTGTCTTTCCATTATCCATATTCTTTTTTAAAAATTTTTCTTCAGTAAAATAAATGTCTAATTTTGTGCTGATTTCTATTTAGAGTCTGTAATGCACTTACAGTTTTCACTATATAAACTTCAGTATATATTAAGTATACGTCATACTTGCTCTTCTAGGGTCTAATGCTGTACGACTCTTGACTTCATTAGATTTTAATTACTATGTTGTGAGAGCTTCTAGAAGTGTGTGTAATAAGTATGTCTTATTAAAAAATAAGACACCAACTAAAAGTAAAATGTAACGTTTGAAACTTAGTCAAAACGGTCAAATATTTAAAGTGTAAATTTCTATTCAAATTTTTGTGGCTTACTACAGTAGCAAGTACCAAACTCTGGATTCATGAACTGACTTGTTATTGGTACAAGAACTTCTTTGAGAACTTCTATCTAGTTTTAGAAACCTACTTGAGGAAAATTACATAGTCATTGATAGGTATTTATACTTTTAATTCTTTACTATTTGAATAGTATATAATACTGATTCTTGGTACTGAACTACTGTGACTGGTAATCACAAGCAGAGATCTTGTTTACTTCCTCGAAGTTGCTTGTGGAAAAAAGTAGGAAGCATGTGATTTGGATCTTCTAATGGTACTGCAGAACATGGTACCATGCTTATGTCTGAAGCTGGTATTTTTGCTGAGAAAGTGACACTTGTTCTATGTTAAGATGAAGATCTATGTGTGGGGCTCTCATTCATGGAGATAGATGGAGCAGTGAGTATAGTTCTAAGGGATGCTGCCAGCTCTGCAGATTGAGTAAAGGCATCCGTTGAAAGGTGACAACAGGATCTTGGGGTTGAAAGCTTAATGCAGTCCAATGCAAAAGCAATTGCTTCTTAGTAAGCAAAAGCTTCTTCGTAGCTTACTGAAATATGACAAGGAAAGAACATACATAGAATATAATAGAAAGAGGTGATAACCAAGTACAGTGCTGTCCACATGGGGAAAAAGTTAACCAGCTTTAAAGACCTAAGCCTCTCTGGCCCCAATTTCTGTATTAGGCACTGCTGTGTGCAGGATAATGTACTGGAACAGATGACCCTGTATGGTGAAGCAAAACCACACAAAGATTATTACACTTCAGATTCTTCTTTGAACTCCCAGTTACAAATTGTCTTAAGGTACAACTGAACTGTATCCTGAAAGTGAATGTCTGCTGCAAGATGAGGGTTTTCTACTCAGTGAGCTGTAATTACTGTAATTTCTTTACTGGCATTCTACTTAAAAACTTTTTTTTTTTTTAAGAGGCTCTTAATTATTAATCTTCTAATGCTTCAAATATTTTTTCATATGGAATACAGATGCTCCCAAGTACAATGAACCCATTGCTGGCAATGGGCATAAATGATCAGCGCCACAGAGTTCCTGTTCTCAGCACTTAATTAAACTCTACAAATACCATGGTGGCTATGTTTAACCTTTGTGATCAAGGTACTGAAACAGGGATTTTGCTCATTAACACTGTAACCTGCTTAATGTATAGCACTTTGTATTTAAACAAAACAAAACCAAAAAAAAGAAAAAACAAACCACAAAAAAAACCCCAACCCCCCCCCAAAAAAAAAAAAAAAACAAAAAAAAACAAAACAAACAAAAAAAAAAAAACCCAAACAAAAAAAAAAAGACCAAACCATAATACTTTATAAGTATGTTTTTTAAACTTAGAAATTATATTCCCTCTATGGTTTGTTTACACACTACTAACACTGTCCTTTTTAATACTAAAAAATACTATAATGCTTGCCTGTTTACATGAGGGTAGAGGAAAGGGTTCTTGCACTCAGTGGCCCTATTTTTCCATTCTCCAAGGCCTTACCCCATACATGGTGTCATTTCTGCAAGTACCATCATCACATTTGAAGGAAGGCATTAGACTCATAGACTGGTTTGGGTTGGAAGGAGATTTTGAAGGTCATCTACTTCCAACTCTCCTGCCATAGATATGGACACCTTCAACTAGGCCAGGTTGCTCAGAGCCCCATCCAACCTGGCCTTGAATGTGTCCAGGGTGTTTATTTTCATATTCATTTCAAGAATGATCTTGTGTATTACATTAGTTCTCAGCCCCTTTCCAATTGTCACTTTATTTTTGCATAAAAAGGTTAAGGGTGCCTCTTCCCATTTAACCATAAAAAAGGCTGGACAGAAACACCAGTCTGAAAACTGTGGTCAAAAAAAAAAAGTTGAACTCAGACCATCCTACAGAGCTGCCAGCAAAACTGTTTCTTTTACCAGCTTGGAATGACTTTTATATGGGATATTTCAAGGTTTGATGTTACTTCTATTTGCAGTTAGATTACTTTGAAATAAAGCTTTAAAATCAAATGTACTGCGAGAGACACTTTAAAGATTTTATAACAGGTTCAGTAGATCATATTATAGAACCATTTCCTTTTTTAATGACTTAGCATGAATAGGAACTTTTTAGTATTTGCCTCTTGCTGTTTTACCCCATGTTATGGCATTGTCTTGAAACTCTAGCAAATGTTGCTCCACTGATTTTTGTAGAACTTGGCTTTCTGCTGTTAATTTACATGAAACCAATTGATTGCAGGAAAATACTGATCTGATTGTCATGACTTCAGGTTGAGAGGATTGATGATTTAAGGACAACTTGAGATACATGTCTAAAATCCTTATTTTTGCATGTCACAGGTGAAACAGTTGTCTTGTGGTGTTTTTCTTGAACTCAGTTTATTGCCCTTTGTGAAATTTCTAATCACCATTTCAGGTACTGGGGAGGAAGATAAAAAATCACTTAAACCATCTTCCTCAGGCCCAGCTTAAGTCTAACACCTCTTCTCCCTGCCTTTGTATTCTCAGTTTCCCTTGCTTTCACCAAGAGTTGTATTCAGTTCCTGCCATTTCCTTTAGTAAGGTGACAGGTCACAGAGGAGGTTGGGGTCATATGCACAGTTCCTTGTCTGATACTTTTCATTTCTTAGTGGGTGTCTTCTGGTGCTTTGGCCTGGTCAGTGTCACTATTCATGGTGACACTGGGCCACAGTCCCTTCAGGGATGTGTCTGTTCCAGCCTGGTTCTTCTGTGAAACTCAGTTATTTCAGAGGTGTACCTGCTCTGGCAGGGCTTTAGCTGTAGGCCAAAGTCATCTTAGAAGTGAATCTCCTCAGGCAGGAAGTGTGTCCTTCTGTGAGTGTGTCTATACATGTTCTCAGTGGCTTCAGGTGTTTTCCCGAGAGCAGCTCTTCAGTTTCTCCACCTGTCCCCAGGAGTATTTTTTCCATGTGTCTCCCGGCACCTCTTGCTAGCAGCTGCCACTCTTCCTTAAGTATAATTAAGCAGAAGCATTATGTGCACCTCTGGTTGAGATTTTGGCTTGCAGTGGATTGTTCTCCTCCATTTTTTGTGCACGCTGAACTTCTTTTGACTAGTGCAGGGCAGCCTGCACACTCTAGCCACGCATCACCTCTGCCACTGGTGGCCAGTGCAGTTGAACATAGCAAGCCAAGATATACAGATGCAGCTTCTGTCAAGCTTCTGATCTTTGCTAATGGAGTGGTCTTGTTCAAGGTATGAAATTTTTTTTCTTACTTATGGGGAGGAGGGAAGCAATCCATATATATATATGTATATATATAATATGACTGCATATGTATATGATGAATTTCATTAATCTTCCCGTATGCTTCATTACCTTTGATGATGTGGCTGTTGGCTGTAGTAAAGTGAGTGTCTTCTGAAAACCAGCAATATTGTATACCCAGGTGGCTTTCAGACTTTCCTGCTGCTTTGAAGCCATTCATTGTCCTAGCAGTGGCAAGAAGACTTAATGATACTATAGCTAAGTTCCTTTTCATTCCATTTTGTAACTATGATGTTAATTACCATGGAATCTGTCTAACTGCCATTATGAAAAATTCAACTGTTAGCAGGGTTAAAATCTGCTTAGGTGTATATCAAACCCTTTTGAGGGAGAAGGTTCCTATTTCACACATCAGTGTTGGTTTGCGGGGTGCTATTTTGTTGTTTCATTTTTTAAACTTTCCTTGTTAGTTTTATGGATGAGCAGATAGACCCTAGAAGATATTGTCAGTACAGTTTTTGGTCACAGTTTTTTTCATCTGAGGTGTGTCTAAGGTTGAGAAACCGTCCTGTATCATAAGCAAGGCAGATGATCAAAGGCTGATGTATTGAGCGTTCCAGTATTACTATCGTGAAAGAATGGAGGCATATCAGGGTTTGTAATCTCAATACTTTTGCCAGGGTGCCAGCAAGATGACCTGTCTCTGAATTATGAGAGCCCACAGCAGTACATTGAGTGTTTTGCTATAACAGAATTAGGACCTTTCTCAAAGCAACAAAGGAAGGTTGGGTTTTTTGTCTTTTAAGTGCTTCATTGGGTAGCTTGGCTTCTTTAGCTATTAGCTGTAAACTGTCAGTGGCCTAGGAGAAGATGCCGGAAAAGAAGATGGTATATTTTTAATGTGATTAAATTGCAAGTTCTGATTTTTGCTTGAAGCCTGTGTCTGTCGATTGCTGCTCCTTTTATTTTATTCATGGGATTCCATATTTCTTTCAGAAATGTAACTGTTTATGCAAGTCAAGTGAATCTTCCTTAATGAGCTATAAGTTTTTATTCTAAACAAGTCATTTATAATAGTAAATTTGCATATCTTGATATTTTGTGAGATGTTATGCCTGTATTGCAGAGGTTGGATAGTTTTGTCTATAAATATTGCTGTCCTAATTGTACAGCATGGTTTTAATTTAATGTTACTGTTCAATATTTTCTTCTTATAGAAGAGTCCCATGCCCCTTTTTTTCTATAACATGTTTTAATAAATGTTATCTGTCAACTTTGTAAATGTTTTCTTAAGCTTGAATGAAAGGAATGCATGTCTAGTACTAGTATTTAATATTTCACTTTGCCAAAATAAGTGCTTAAAATACAAATCCAAAAGTTGTTGATATATAACTTTATTAAATATATTAAAAAGTGTATCTAGTAATGTGTCTTCTTGAAATAATGATAACATGCCAGCCTAGTCTAAGAAAACATTAAACTAAAACCTGATTTTTATGGCACAGTAAGTTTGATGAATTTGTGGAATTAGACCCATTTCTTTGCTGCTTTAGGTAATTGGGTTCCATGCTAGTTCAAATTTGTCAAACAGGTTTTGTTATAACTGTTTTTTGCAGAATGGTGATCTCTGAAGTTACAATAGAGAATGTACATGCTGATAGGAAAATTCCAGGACACTCACTTCATAGTAGCAGCAACCACATGTCCGAAAGGCCTCTTGGTACAGTTGAAGTACGTACAGATAACAGAGATTTTTTTTTTCTTGTGTAAGTATGAAGGAAATTTCATGCTGTGAAAAGTATTAAAGAGTAAGTTTCCCTTACCTTCCTGTGAGGATTCTTTCTCTCCTTGACTAAATTTAGGGACTTATTCTGAACACTTGATTTTGTCCAGCCTCCATTTGCTCAGTCCTTGTGGAACTGTCGCAGCTGCTGTTTTAATATGTAAGCAAAAAATGAGCGCACTCTTATTGAAAGCATGTTCAGTCAATACCTGAAGAAGTCAATATTTATGTAACACACTCAGTCTTCAGCAAATTCAAATGGAATATGGTACAAGAAAATTAATTTTCTATTTTGATTACATTTACTGAACACGGAAGAATGAGCCCAAAGTTTTGTGCCTATTCAAAATTAGTTGTTTGAGTGGTTTTTATCTGAGTGAACAAATAGAGTTTGGCTCTGTGTTCTGTAACTCTGTTATTTGTGCCCTGGCCAGGATACTTCCCAGGCCGCTGCTTTATTTCATCAGCACAATGCCTAATGTATGAAGATTCTGTTCTGTGTCTTAAAGGGAGAGAAAGACGTACCTCCAGAAGACAGAATGTGGTGTCTGGTTAGACCAGGTGGGTATCCCAGCAGGAGCTACTGGCACCAGTTACTCTGACTGTTTTCAAGTAGTACATCATAACCAGCACATGAACTGTCTGGTTCTTAAACTGAATCGTTGCACTACCTGACCTACAAGCATATGCAGGATAACACAAAATAAAAAGTTAGCACATGCTTGCTGAAGTGATTTCTGTGAGTGACAAGGCCAGTATAACACAGGTGAACTTTTTAATTCTTTGCTCAATAAAGGTGGCGGTTAACAGCTGGAGTGGGGGATGTCCTCCCCAAAAGCTCCCTCGCTGTATCTGCGACTGCCCGTCGGCGTACGGCTCTGAGTGCGCGTTCTCTTCTGGAGCTGCACGCCGCGAGAGTTCTCCAAGAGCTCTGCCCGCGTACGCACCGGCTTCAGCCAATGCTCGAATCCTTCTGCCTTCGTGAGGAGCCGCGCTGCTCTGGCGGCTGCGCCCTGCTCCGGCGGGGGCAGCGCCCGGCTCCGCACGGCAGCGGGGCGGGTTCCCGAGCGGCCCGGGGCACCGCCCGCTGCCGGGGCGGCGCCAGGAAGCGGAACGGCCGCCAGCGGAATCAGTTCCGGGTGCGAGTGGCTGTGGGAGCGGGCGGGAAGCGGCGCTGGGAGCGGGCCGGGCCGGCCGGGATCCGCCATGTGAGAGCCCCAGACAGCCCCAGGTGAGCGGCGCGCGAGGGGCGCTCGGTCCCGCGGCGCTCCCGGCGGACGGGCCGTGCTCAGGACGGCTCCCGGCGCCTGACAGGCCCCGCGGGGGCGGCGACCGCGGCCCGGCGGGCCGTGCCTCGGTTCGGCTGCTTGGAGTGGCGGCAGCGGCTTCGTCGAGGCGGCTTTCGCCCGGCCGTGCCTCGGCAGGAGCTGTCGCGTAACCCGAGTCGGTGGCTCTGGTGCAGCTTTGGCGTGCGGGGAGGGAGGGCGGACGCGCCTGTGTCGGGCTCTGCTGCTAACCCGAGCGAGGCGTGAAATCCTCGGCACGGCGGACTGGGGCGGAACGAACCTGGCCCCATTCGGGGAGATGTTCATTGCCAGGAGCCGGGGGACCTTTTAGCTGCTGCTGTTCCGTCAGAGAAGGTGGAAGTTCTAGTGAAACCCCAATCTCTGTAATGCAAAGGTCTTTCCAAATCCCGGCAGGTGGGCACAGCATGCAGAATTGGAATTGGCTTAGAGTAAATTGGAGTTGGGAGTTAATTTGGAGCAAGCCAGAACAGTCTCAGAATCATTAATGTGGGTAAGCCTGGTTTCCAAGGGAAAACAAACTGCTATAGGATTAGCTGCACTGCAGTTGTTGCATGTTACAGAATAGTCAGCGTCTGGATCAGAATGTGCCTGTGTTTCATTGCCTGTCCAGGGACAGCTCCAAACAGTTCCATCTGTCCCGAGTAGTGTGCTGGGAAAACACCGCGAAAATGTGCTCTTTGCAGCTATTGCAAATCTACTGAAAAAAAAAAATGTTGCTGATATCTAGAGAACATAGTCACTTCAATACTTAAAAGAAACATCGGAGCCAAAAAGTCAACAATTTGATGAAGAATGGCTACTGTAAAAAACAAACAAAACCCCACCAAAAACAAAAACAAAAAAGGAAAGTGGACAGATTAAAATGCAAAATAGTGATGAAGTATTACCTTGATAGTAAATAAAATTGTAATATCAGAATGTTCAAGAGCTCCCTTCCCACTTTGTGAAAGTTCTGGCTATGTATATATTCTCACTCTCAAAATACAGGCTGGGGTTTTTTTTTGTAATGGTAGTGACATCTCAAAGTTGTCAGGTATTCAGAAAATGTGGCTATTTTGCGTTACATAATGGGGATATTGTGAAATTTGTGCACAAAATAAAAGTTTTTGATCATCACTTGTAAGATCTTGCTGATTTAAAGTGTATGTATCATCAACATGCCCCTTTGTTTTGTTTATCAGGCACAATCATTTGTTGATACTGGAATCATAGACACATAGAATAGTTTTATTTGGAAGGCACCTTTTGATCTTGGCTTATCTCCAGTTTGCCTCCTGGTAACTTTTTTTTTTTTGCATTCAGAAATAGATGTGTACTGAGCAACTACTGTTGTGGCAATTTGATTTCTAGAGTCAAGATTTAGAGATTATTTCTATTGAGGTTTCTAATTCTTAGGTGAAACTATTTTTATGCATTGATAGGTGTTTAATTTTTTCCTTTTCAATCACTTCCACACAGGCAAGCAGTTTGAGGAAGACAGTTACGAGAATAAGGGACTAAGGTGTCACTTGGATTTAAGTTTCATATCTTCTTTCTGTGGATATTTGCTCAAATAAGAGGGTTGTTTTTTTTTTTTTTCCATCAAATCCTAAATATGCAACAATATTCCAACAATATCTCTGCTGCACCATGCTGACCACTGAGAATGAGTTTGCAGTGTTGTTGGTATTGGCATGTGCGTATGTATGCATGTCCATGTATGTACATACATCTAAATAAATTGATTTTAGTTTCATGCTAAAATCATCCACTCTTCGAAGTGATTTTCTGTACATCACGTGAATCTTTTTACGTGAGGTAAAAATAAATACTTTTGAATTTTTGTTAGATGAATGTCTGAATTAGTAAAGCTTTACTGAACTGAGTGTCAGGGGTTACTGCTTTGCTCCCCAGGCAGTTA
Organism: Vidua macroura; assembly: GCF_024509145.1. Lineage (NCBI taxonomy): Eukaryota > Metazoa > Chordata > Aves > Passeriformes > Viduidae > Vidua > Vidua macroura. The sequence continues at coordinate 289,968 of NC_071591.1, read as the reverse complement.
GTGAGGTTGTGTCCCACAGCACTGCCAGAGACCTCACCTACCAGGCAAGTTGCACTGCAGGTTCAGTACTTTGGGTAGAACGTGGCCTGTCTGGCTGCAGAGAAGGAATAATGATTTTCACTGGAGTGTTCTGATATCTACAGATGCAAGAATGTAAGAGCTAAGTTTTCTAGTAACTACAGTTCAGCCTGTATTAGCTGGCTTGTGTTTCTGAGGAAGTGGGCATTTCCTGCATTTTTAGGAGGTAAATAATAAAGTTTTAAATTGTTGTGTAGTTGTCACCTAACAGATTTTGTATTGTAGTCCAAACCAGACATGAAGCAGACTGACTTTCAAGGCTGTTTTCCAATTAATAATATGCCACATGCACCTTTTGTGTGTGCTTTGCTACAGATAATTTGGGCAAACTGCCTCTGTCTTCTTTGATTACAATGGGCATTTTGGAGGAAGTGAAGAATTAATGTAAAAACCAATTCTATGTATTTGCATAGTGCTGCTTGTATTATTAGAAGTTTGTTGTACTTCAAAATTTTCTCAGTTGTTGGGAGATTATGTGGGTTTCTTACCCTCTTTTAGTTTTGAGGTCTTTTATTGGCTGGAAAATTAAACTCTGGTTTTATCAGTGGGGTAGCTTACCCTGCTTTGGGGATGGAGTTTCAGTACAGCAGCAGTGCTGTATGGCATGTTATTTAAGGCCATCCAGGAGCACTGTGTGTTGACTTTTAAAGGATAATTAGTATTTCACTGTTATGAGAGGTATAAACTGGTAAAATGGTCTATGATCAGTCGGTCCCCTATTTTCAAAGATTATTTCAAGAGTGTCTTGGTGACCCCCCTAGCCTGTGACATACCTGATGGCAGTTTTCCTTTGATACAGCTAGTGTTAATTAATGAGGCTGTTGTAAATCTGAAGAGTGATGCAAATGCAGTCTGAAAAGAGTAAGAGTGATGAAGACTTTTGCCCAAAAACTTCCATGATCATAGCTGATAAGGTAACATGCCTAGGTTAAAATTGTCTTGAATGGTATTTGCAATGATGTCCTGAGTTCTCACACAAATGGTGCAGATACTAGGTCCTACAAAATGCAAGGGAGGGGTGCACTGATTTATACAAATACCTGTTTATTTTCTTGCCCTTTCTCTGTATTCTGAGCAGTAATGTATGTATGGAGGGAGTATCACAGAATCATTGAAATTGAAAAGACCTCCAAGATCATCAAGTCCAGTCTTTAACTGATCACCACATTGTCGACCATGGCACTCATATATAGTGCCATATCCAGTCGTTTCTTTAACACCTCCAGGGATGGTGACTCCACCACCTCCCTGGGCAGCCTGTTCCAATGCTTAACAAACCTTTCAGTGAAGAAATTCTTCATGATTTCCAACGTGAACCTCCCATGCCACAGGTTGGGGCCATTTCCTCTTGTCCTGTTGCTTGTTGCCTGGTAGAGGCATTTTTGGTGTCATGGAGTACTTTGTTTTGTTTTTGTCTTAACTTTCATTATGACCCTCCTGGCTTTTCCATGCATTTCTGTTCTCAGACAACAGTACAGACAGTACTGACAACAGTACAACAGACTGCTACAACAGTAATGGTTTGTAATATGGGTTTTTTCCCAAGGATTCCTTGTTGCTGAACTAATTTAAGAAAATGCAAGGGATCTTTTCTCACACCTTAGTGTGAGTTAAAATGAGTATAATTTGTGTCATTCACATGTCCGTGGGTATGGTGAATCATACTTCAGTGAGTGAAGGAAATTAAACAGGTGCAGGCTTAGAAGCAGAAACTAATACTATGTTGGCAGACACACAGCTTCGTGTTATAGTTATACGAAGCTTCTCTGCTTCTACTGTATGATGTCAGTAAAATTAAATACCTAACGTGGTTTGTCAACATCTATTCTTGTTTTTTAAATTAAATAAGAGTTTTCATAGAACATAATTTTTAAAGGAAATTTCTTTTGAAATCTAATAAATGTTAAAAGTGCCTATCCCTCTGATGTTCAGAGGTACTTCAATGAACACTTTTCTTTGAAGACATAGGGCAATGATCCACTACTACTAAAGCCATTTTTAGGCTATATTTGCTGTATAAAACCCTGATGAATAAATGGAGTGCAGATGCAAAGAGAATTTATATGATTCTTTTGAGTGTGACTGCATCATCTCCTACAAAATAGACATGAGGCTCAACACAGAGCCCTTCCAGGATGTAGTGAACCTAGTGTGCAGTTTTGGCCTGTGCTTTCAGCCTGTTTCTTGGATACATAATACCTATGAAAACCTTAAACACTTTGACGTACTTTTGAGGAAAGGTTAAGAGAGGACCTAATTGTAGGCAAGTGCCCAGACTCAAGTTTTGCAGGGCTTTGCCCTAACTTTACACTAACTCCCAGGCAGGGATGAAAGCTAAAGCAAGACAAAATGCATTACTTTTTAACAATGAGTGTACCTGACACTGCTGTGAGTTTACAGAATTGCAGAATATTCTCAGTTGGAAGGTACCCAAAAGGATAATTGAATCCAGCTCAAGTTATCTTAGCTCTCACTACCCCCCAAATAGCTTGAGTTTATATATTGCAAATAAAACTGTAATAATTCTGAGCTATTGTTCTATATGACTGTACTGAGCCTAAATAACACAGGTTCCCTCTGCACGTGCTGAGATACTGTGGAAGGTACCGAATGGGACTTCTGACTGAGCGCGATTTCTTTTTCTTCTTCGCCTGTGCTAATTCTGTAAGCAATATTATGTGTGTAAGTTTCATGATGACTGTCTGGTTAACTGCAGAGACATTTTATTTTCTTTAGCACATACAGTGGATGTCTCCAAAGTTAACTTGTGTTTTTAAAGTACCTTCTTGCTTCAGTTTAATGCTATATGCCTGGCCCCAAAAGAGAAGAGGTTAGGAAGATGTTTCAACTTGAAGGAAGCTGTTAGAAAACTGGAGGGGGTTCTTACTAGCCTTTTCAAACTGTAACGATCTTCCCAGATTCTTTGAGAAATGTTTCAGCCACAAATACTATTGTCTTGAAAGTACTACTGCTCTGCCAGCACTGATGAATAATTGAGTATTGTTATGGCACAGTATCCTGCTGAACATTATTTTGGTTAATGTTACTAGAATTTTATTATGGAGCTGCTAACTTGATCCTATATACAAATAAAACAAAACCTTCTTGTGTATGGGAATGTAATCTATGAATTACTTTTATTTTCTAGATAGTGACATTTGGGACTTCTGTGAATAGAATCATTTTTCTTCTGGCTCTTATTCACCAATAAAACATGGCGAGTGGTGCCTGCTTCTCTGATGTGTGTAATGCCCAGATTTTCCCCCCAGGTCTTGCTTTCCCAGATTGATAGGAGGAAGTTGGGATGCTGTGGTACTAACCCTGCCAAAATTACAGCAGCCTCAGTGCTGTTCCTGCTACAGTCCAGCCTGTTTCTGTATGGGGTGTCCATTGGTAACATAGTCAATTCTCCTGTAGCTGAAGATTTAAGATTGTGGCTGAAATCAGAAGAAGGGTTCCCTTCTGTCCACTGCTTTTGTATTTCAAAATTCTTGTCATTTAACCCCAGCTTTCCACAGATGATTTCAAGGTCACAGGAAGCATGTATCTGCAAAGGAAGAAACAAAGGTGGAAAAGTACTCACAGGAGTATGCTGTAGCTTGCTCTCTTTAAGAGTAGATGGGTATAGAATCTTCTTGTGCACTGCCTTTTAGGCAGTGTGTACTTGACCTGTTTGCTTGCTCTCAAAGCAACACTGTATGTTCCCTTGATCAGTGTTGCAGGTTTTTACTGCTTTTCTGCTACACCGATGAACAGACTTACAGACCTTTAACTCCACGATCCTCTCCACTGACGGCCAGGATGTGCTGTTTACTCCTAGCATCTTAAGCAAAATAAGCTTCTTTGTTTCCCAAAAGAAAGATGAAACAACTTTGAGAACAAGGATGTAGAGTTACTTACAGATATGTATATGTGTATAGAGACAATGGGGTGTTCTAACAGTCATGATAGGCAAGGATCACAGTGGATTCCTATCTCCTTGGTGTCCTTCTGGTTCTCATGCTGTCTCTGGTATGTGTTTACAGTCCATTTTCAATGTGTGGCCATGTCCCAGGGACTGTGAATTCATCTAGAGATGCCATGATGAAAAGAGCATAATTTTTTTTTTCCCTCTATCATAAGGCATAAAATGTCCATCTTCTTTCTTCTCAGGTGTCTATCCTTAATTCATTCCTTCTGTCTGAACCAGTGCTAGTGGTGGCAATTTATATTTTAATATTTTCTCCAGGAGTAAGTTATTCTCCATTTTGCTGGGTAAGAGCCCTTAGGGAAGTATGGGACAAGGAGGAACTCCACTTCTATATGTGACAAACTTTCTGTACATCCTAGACTAGAGTGCCAAATTATTGCTGCTGGGGGCTGGTCTTTTGGTTTGTACAGAGTCCCTGACCCAGGTAACTTCTCCATTCATGTCATTTCAAGTCAACATAAACTCTTCCTCCATTTAGCAGAGAAACTTAATCAGGAATGGCTGATGTTGCATCTGTGCATAGCTAATAAGCCCCACAAATTAAAGGTTTCCTATGCTGGGTTTCTAAGAAGCTTGCTGCCCTGTTAGACACAAGTGAAGGTGACAGATTGTGATGGTGCATTCCCTCCTCCCTGGTGATTCCTTAAGTGACCTTAAAACACCCATTTGTAACACAAACATGCATCCAACTGCTGAAATTCCTTCTTCTGCATGGGACTGGGATAGTGATTCTCTGCACAACAGGCAGGGATGCTCAGAAAAGAAATGTTAATCTTGCCATGTCGCTACCCCACAGCTGGGATAGGTTATGTGTTGTGCTGTTTGATTTTTGACTTATATCAGCTCATAACTCTGACCTGTTTTGTAGCTTTGTTTGCTGAATAAAAGAACTGTCCTGCCAAAGCCATCTCTGAAGGGATTGCTGCAGTCATATCACTTATGGTAGCCATCTTGCACTCCTTATTTCCCACCTCAGATGTAAGAACCTAGAAAATGTCTTTTTTCTCACTTTGACATCTCAGCCAAAAAAACTCAAATGAAGTCCCATTTACCCATTTTAATGGGTAATGACACTGGTAAGTTAAAGAACATATTTAGCAAGTCTGATAACTTCATTTTGAATGTTCTGTGAGAGTTTTTGCCAGTTTTCTAAGTCAAACATAATGTCCAGACAGGAAGCTGGCTTTCTTGTGTCTGCTGAAAAGAAGTTCCATTTTTGAAGGTTGTGAATGTTAGTTTTAAGCGAGGGTCAGCTGAAAGAGCTCCAGTGCTTCGTTTTGGGCATTTTATCCTGTTTCTACGTGTCAATTTTCTTTTTAGAATACCTGAATTTTCATAATTTGATTTAAATTGTTCCTGTGTCCCATTACAGCATGTAACATAATAGAAAAAAAAAATCCACTAGTATATTGTGATACATTGGATATGCTTCCTGCATCTGAAGTCAATGGATGATGTTGAGATCTGTTTGTTCAATTGGAAAAGCAGGTATGGTGGCAATCTTATGTCTTTAGACTTCTGCATTTATAAGAGCTAGAATAGCAATAAAAGTCTCAAGGTTCTTGGGCACTTGATTAGTGTCCAGTCTTGGAAATGTAGGGTAATGTTGCAGGTCAACATTCTCAGGCTGATAGTGTGTGTGTGCTTTTTACAATAGTAATCTGTGAAAAGTGCTTTTCTTTAGCTTTTGTTTGGAGCTCTATACATTTCTTTAAGGCCTCTTTGAATGTCTTTTCCTGCTGTTTAAGTACCCGTGGCTTTTAAGTTAGGTTAGAATTTAAATGTCAAATTATCCTAGCTAGGAAATCACTGCTGTGTCAGATGAGCTTCCAAGTTCACACCATGGTTTGTTAAAAAAAAAAAACAAAACTAAAATCACAAAAGAAATTTTTTTTAAAAAATTGAAAGTCCATGGGTGGCTCAAACGTTTTTCTTTCAAATCTTTCAGATTAAGACTCTGCTTTTTTATTATATGGAGTATTTATGCTAAATGTTTTGTTGTAATGCACCTTTAACAGATCAGTGGGGTGATGTGATTTAAAACATTTGCAAGCATGTGTTTTTGAAATTGAAAACTCCATTCTCTGTTTTAAATCTTATAATTTTTCTTTCAGATTACTCTTTACATCTGTAGAAATGGACAGCAGCAGTTTCATTCAGTTTGATGTGCCGGAGTACAGCAACACTGTTCTGAGCCAGTTAAACGAGCTCCGCTTGCAAGGGAAACTCTGTGACATAATCGTGCACATTCAGGGTCAGCCGTTCCGTGCCCACAAAGCTGTCTTAGCTGCCAGTTCTCCATATTTCCGTGACCATTCAGCATTAAGCACCATGAGTGGCCTGTCTATATCAGTTATTAAAAACCCCAATGTTTTTGAACAGTTGCTTTCTTTTTGTTACACTGGAAGGATGTCCTTGCAACTGAAGGACGTTGTCAGTTTTCTGACTGCAGCTAGCTTCCTACAGATGCAGTGCGTCATTGACAAGTGCACACAGATACTGGAGAGTATTCATTCAAAGATCAGTGTTGGTGATGTTGATTCTGTTACTGTCGGTGCCGAAGAAAACTCAGAGAATCGCAATGGCGTTAAAGACAGCAGCTACTTTGCCAACCCTATTGAGATATCTCCTCCCTATTGCTCTCAGGTGCGACAGTCAACAGCAGGCAGCGATCTTCGGATGGAAACTACTCCAGGCAAAACTCTTCGTAGTCGTCTGCAAGAAGAAGGGCATTCAGACCGAGGGAGCAGCGGGAGTATCTCTGAATATGAGATTCAGATTGAAGGTGATCATGAGCCAGGAGACCTGATAGTAAGGGAAAGTCAGATTGCAGAGGTGAAAGTTAAAATGGAAAAGTCTGACAGGCCAAGCTGCTCTGATAGCTCTTCCATTGGTGATGATGGATATCACACTGAAATGGTGGATGGAGAGCAGGTGGTGGCGGTAAACGTTGGTTCCTATGGGTCTGTCTTACAACATGTTTATTCATTTACTCATGCCTCATCACAGGCTACAGGTGTGTCAGAAACCTTTGGAAACATGAGCAATACAAGTCCTTCAAGGTCAATGCTGAGCTGTTTCAGAGGGGGTCGTGCACGCCAAAAGCGAGTACCTACGGGTCACTTGCACAGTGATGTCCAGGGCTTGGTGCAAGGGGCTGACAGTGAATCCATGGTGAGTAATCCAGGATATGAAAATAGTCCACGGGAAAGAAATGCAAGAGGTCATTGGTATCCATACAATGAGAGGCTAATTTGCATTTACTGTGGCAAGTCTTTCAACCAGAAAGGGAGCCTTGATCGACACATGCGATTGCACATGGGAATAACTCCTTTTGTGTGCAAGTTTTGTGGAAAGAAATATACCCGTAAGGACCAACTTGAGTATCATATTCGTGGTCACACAGATGACAAACCCTTTCGCTGTGAGATCTGTGGAAAATGTTTTCCTTTCCAGGGTACACTAAACCAGCACTTGCGAAAAAATCACCCGGGGGTTACAGAAGTGAGAAACAGGGTTGAGTCTCCAGACAGAACAGAAGCATTTGTGGAACAAAAAGTAGATAATGATGCTTCAGCTTCTGAAGCCATGGATTCTAGTATGGAAATTCATGCAATGTCTAACACATCTGATTAAAATCTTACATCTAAGTGAAACACAGACAAGCACATTACTAATGTATTTTTAAAGTATTTTATTCTTTTAGTAATCTTCAGTACAAGTGTAACAGCCTTTTAATTTTCCTGACCTTCTAGAAATCAGTTAGAAATGGTTTCTGGAGAAGACTTCAGAAGTATTCTTTGTTTTTGAAGGAGGCTGAATTGTTTGGGGTTTGTTTTTTTATATTTGAAGACACTCAGAATATAAAGACAGTGTACTGGGGAAAGGCTAGGAAGAGTCTGGTGAAGTGTCCCTGCTGATCTGGTGAGACGCAAATGCCAGTGGAGAAAGATGTTAGAATAAGATTGGCAGCTCTGCTGAATGCTCAGAGAAGCTGTAATTTCCTTTATTTCTTAAATCCTGTTGCTGGTAATGAGTTACACAGCAGTTGGGAGAGAGAGTATTTCAGCTGTGATTCCTCTCCTGTCACAATGAAATCTGTTCACTCTTACTAACTGGTTTTGGTAGTGAGACTGTTTATATATATAAATTTGCTTTATATATATAAAATGCTTTCACTTTGCCTGTTCTATGTCAAGGCTAATACCATATGCCACTCTATCAACCGTTAGGACTCCTCTCTACTTAGGTTTAGCACTTCGGACTTTGGGAGGATGGTTTTGGTTTTAAACAAATGTTGTTTGGTTTTCATTTTATTAAACTATTACTTTGTGTGCAAAAGTGAGCAAAGTGAATTACCTTGTTTTAATAGCTTTGCTTTATAACATATGTAAACCAAATGCCATAAATCTATTAAACTATGGTTAAATTGTTGAAAGGTTTTGTTAGTTGTCTGGAATGCAAGCTGGACAACCTGTGGTGCTGACCTTTTTATATATATAGAGATAGATATATCTATATATATATAGATATACACATATATATATATATCTATATATTAAAAAAATATTAGCAAACTTAAAAGTAGCATTGTGGTCTAAAATGTGTTTTTACTGGCCTCAGAATCTACCTTCATTTTGTACTGTAGAACCATACCAGGTAATTAAACTTAACTTCATCACTCTTCATGGTTGGTTAAAACATGAGAGAGATGTAGTTTAAACCACAGTATTTCCAAGCAGTATTTTAATAGGTCTCTTCACAGAGAGCTGTTTTCAGGTGCACGTTGGCTTCCTACTTAAATCTCCAAGTGATATGCCAGCACTTGGAATTTGTACTTTTTTTGTATAGAAAAACAAATACTTTATGGGAATTTTGAGCAATATGTTATTTCATGTGTGAGTATTACAGAGTTGCTATGGCTTCTCTGTTTTTTCAGTGGTTTTTTCTCTATAAAGGAGCTACCAACAACTTTAAAAATACTCTAAATCTTTTTTGTTTCACCAAATATGTGTTTTTAATATGGTGCTAACTTCATAATTTAGGTCAGTATAATATATAACATGTGAAACATGATGGTCAAGGAAAAAAAAATCCCCAAAAACAAAAGCCCCCCCTACACAAACCAACTCCCCCAAAATCCCAACCAAACAGAAAAAAAAAGGAAAAAAAAAAATAAAGGAAAAAAAAAATAGAAAAAAACTCAATCCCATACCACAAAAAAACAATGGCTTAAAAGACCTCAAAAGCATTGGCTAACAAACACTACTGTTTAACATTCTACCTGATGAACAGAATTAGTTATTAAACTAATCACATACTTCTTTAGAATACAGCTTTTATATTATTGGGTCTTATGTTTGTTTAGCTTATACTGAAAATACATTTGTGAACGTGCTGTTTAACTCCCAAAAATTAGAAAATAAAAGCTCATTTCTAAATTACTGGAAAGAAAAAGGTAGGTTTGCTATCTTGTAAAATTATTTGGCCTCTGTGAAGCTGGGGCATGTTTGTGCAGTGGCTTTATTAAATACACTAGTTCTTAATATTGTGACACTCTGCAATAAGAATCTCTCAAACATGGATTTACAGTATAACTGCCACCTGCTCCATTGGAGCAATTTCAGTTAAATTAAGTACATCATTTGCCTCTTTGTCCTAAAACTGCCTAAATAAAGAGGCAGGGGGTGGGGAGATGTTTCTCTCCTTGAAGCAACAGCAGAAATTTTGTTTCCAGTATGGGAAGGAATAGTCTGTGTCTAAGGCAGGTAGTCTGTATGTTTACCCACCTAAAAACATGGTGTTTCTGATACAGTTTTTTCCTTGAGTGTTTGTTTTAAGTAATTAAATGCAAAAAGTGTGTTTTGGTAAATTAAGTTTGAGACAAGCAAAATCCAAGAAATGTACAGTTATTCTTAACCCTTTATCTTGAACCTGTGCTGTGGTGCCTTTGGTGTGACTTTTTCCCTGGAAGGATGACTTGAGGATAACAGGATATGGGTACAAATTTATATTTCTTGAATTTCTCTGTGTCACAATCTTAGCATTATTTAAATCTAGTTCTTTGTATTTGTAAATGTATTAAAATGGTTTGAGTTTACCAAAGAGTGACTTATCCAAAATTGTCTCAGACAAAAGCAGACAAGAACACAACATCATGTTGATTGTACAGGTTCAGGTTCAAAGCATTGTAACAGACTGTTAAGGGGCAGGAAATGATCCATTTTTGTACAGCCCGTGTACAGCAGCGTGCGGGCAGCGCTCTTGCCTCCAAGCCATAGTCAGCTCTGAGGGGCAGCAGCGCCCGGGCTCGGGCAGTGCCCCGGCTGAGCTCTGCCGGACACCGACGGCACCCCCTGGCAGCAGCAGTGCCACTGTGCCTTGTCACATAGCGGGCTGCCAGCATCAACACTGTCACAGACACCAGGAGCGACCCGATGCACTTCACGTCACCAGCCTACGGAGCAGGAGGCCACAACTTCAGCAAAGGGTGGGAACACTGTACCGTGTCTCGTGTCTGTGCAGTTCTCAGCACAGAGCTGTTACACATTTCATTTACAATAAATGCAGAAGTCAATAGAATATGTGAAGAAATATTTGACAGTAAAATAAGTAATGAAATTATACAGGCTGGTTCATAATTGAGTCTCTTCTTAATCTACCTTTTTAATTCTAGACAAATGTGAAAACAGTGACAGTGTCCTTTCCTCTAGATGCTTAACCTATTCTGACAAACTGTGAAAATAAAGGATTTTATACCTTTGCTAATGTTTCTGGTTTAAAACTATTATTTTCATTTTCTTTATCAGTTATCTTCCGTATTACTTCTTTTAAACTTGTAAATACATTTAGAAAATAGCTTTGTTAATACTTACAGTGTATTAAAAGTTCAGTTTGGTCACTAAGACCTCAAGATTGGCTCTGCTTTTTGGGTGTGAAATCTTTCTGTAGCATAAAGGATACTGTCAGTTCACTGTCAGCAGGGTAGACTGTAGGCCTAAATTGAGTGTTTTAATGCAGTCTTCCCCAGCATAAATTCATGTTTTATGCTGAAGCCTTTGGTTTACTTTAGATAAAACAATGAGGCCTCTTAATATGTTTAAGCCAAGTTATGGGAAGAACAACAGAAATAAAATCAAGGGCTGGGAAAATATTGAATAAGCTTTACCGTTAAATATATATATATATTATTTTAACTTTTGTATTAGTTTACTGTGATTCTTTTATTATCATTTTTCTAAACAGGTTTTACATGAAACCATTGAAAGGGACTCAAATATGCAACACCTAATCTATTTTCCAAGGGAATTTTACCCTTGAATGGTGCTTTTTGACTGGTCAGGGTTATTTATTAAATTTTATATTTGAAAGTATTTGGGGAATTATGTAAATTCTTTATATGAATCTCTTTATTTCATGAATTGTAAATTTCATAATACTCAGTGATCAAATTGGAAGTTTAGTAAAGTCATTCAAAATGTTCAAACTTTATAATCTGTGTGCATTTTACATATATTTTATCAAGTGCCAGAATACTTGTATTTAATATTGTAGATTTAATACTACTTGCACATCCCTGTGGCAGCATTAACTTAAGTTACGCAAGTTTACATTTAAAAAAAATAAAAGCTAAACAAATAAGTAAGCCTGGGACACATGATCCTGTATTTCTTCAGGGGGATGTGAAGCCACGTATCACTGACTGAGCAGGTTTGCTTCCTGCTCCTGTAGCTCACTCCTGCTATGGCAGATACAGAACTGCTGACTCCCATTCCCACAGGCCAGGGATTCAGCCTCTGAACTCAGCCTGAGAACCTCTGGTTGTACATCTGGTTAGAGGTAGAGCTCTTGCACGATTTTAACAGTGTTTGTTTCTGACTGAAAATTTGTATTTTTAAATAAATTTTATTTGTATGGTTATTTTTCAAGATAAATAATTGAACAGTTTGAATGACTTGACTTGGTGTCATTATCTTGCAATATAAACCTCACACCTCCACACTTCATCGCCATGTGAAGTAAATGAAGCTAGCTAAGCTGATGCTGTAAGAATTAGTAAGTTGCCATTAAGGATTATTTTACAGCATGAACTTTAAAATATTTATTCAAATGATATTTTACTCTTGTATTCACTTTGGTTTTAGATTCGTGACATGAATATTTCTGTGCTGCTTTATTTTGTTCTGATGAATTTGTTTCTTGCTTGTAAATTGCCTTTTTTATGGTATAAAGTCAATCGGAATTGCTGTTTGTAAATTAAAATGCTTCTAGAGCAAATCTGTGGTGTCAGTGTCTACATTTAGATATTTAATTACTGAGGAGCTTGCACTTTAGATGTTCTTACTGAAGTGTTAAAAGAAGCTTTTTAATACTGATCTACCAACTAGAAATCAAAAGTCTTTAGAGACAACTACTCTTGAAGTTTCTCTGTTTTGCCAGTATTAATTGCTTAGTTCTGAACAGATGATCATTTGAGTTGTGAGCTCCAAAACCTCATCCAACTTTCAGAGCAAAACAAAAGCCCAGGAGGGACAACCTGCTTCGTTCCTTCAGCAGCATTTACATTTTATGTTCTGCCACGTATATCGGCAGGGGTGATGCAAGTGTAGGTACACTTCTCACCCACATCGTTGAATTTAACAGGAGCAGCCCCAGTGCAGCTGTAGGCCATGGTTATCTTGACTGGCAGTGGGATTTGGAGTGGGTTAGTCCCTGAGTCCCTGTTGGTGTCAGAGTACCTATTCCAGCAAAACCTCCCTTCAAAGCCCCTTCTTATAAGATATGAAACTTCAAGTAATGCAGAATGGGGTAAACAAGACCTGACTGTTAGGAGTGGGATAAACATACTGTTGCACCAGTATCCAAGCCACTGAGATTATCAGGTGTCTGGAGCATCTTTGCTATGGAGCCAGGATGGGAGAGTTGGGGGTGCTTACCTGGAGAAGGTTCTGGGGAGACCTCAGAGCCCCTTCCAGCACCTGAAGGGGCTCCAGGAGAGCTGGAGAGGGACTTTGGACAAGGGCCTGGAGTGCTTCCCACTGCCAGAGGGCAGGGATATTGGGAAGGAATTGTTCCTTGTGAGGGTGGCAAGGCCCTGGCACAGGGTGCCCAGAGCAGCTGTGGCTGCCCCATCCTGTAGTGTCCAAGGCCAGGCTGGACCAGGCTTGGAGCAACCTGGTCCAGTGGAAGGTGTCTCTGGCCATGGCAGGGAGGTGGAATGAGATGAGCTTTTAAGTCCCTTCCAACCCAAATCATTCTGATTCTATGAGTGTTCTGAAATACCTGAATTTTTCTCATCCTAGCTGGCACATCTGAATTCAGCATCAAGGGAAAAACGGACCCAGAGATTGAATACTTGTTTAAAAAGTGCTATGAAATACCACTTTCAGCAAAGCAGAAAACAAAAGACAAAGATTTTGTGAAAAAGGTTTGTTAAGATGGCTAAGAAAAAAAATTGGTTTAGGTTAAAAAGAACCAGGTCTGTTCACCTGATCTTTGTGTACATGCAGACACAGGCCCCATTGCTTAACTTTCCATAATGCAAAATTCTTGAAAACAGGTTGATGGGAAGGTAGAATAGCCAATGAACATGGCATACAGAATTTATATTCCTCCAGCAATAATCATGCAGAGAAAATGAAGCCAAATCCCATGGATGCTACATTTCATGAGCTATATGAAATAGCATAGTACATTTGTATTGTGCATGGGTTTAGGAAAAAATTAAATTGAGTATTATGTCAAAAGTCAGTGTAGAATTATAGACAGAAACATTTCATTAAAATTTAGGGAAATTCTATGGCTGATGACATTGTCTAAATTAACATTACTTGTCTATGCATTCTTTTCCACCAGAGGGTGCTGGCTGATTTTTAAAAATATGTTATGCAGGGGTCATTTAAGGCGCTGTACATAGCAGAAGCCTAAAATAGGAACAAAAAAGGTTTCCAGTCCTCATTATGACACCTTCAAGAGGAGCAGGTGCTGGGTGATTCAGTTGTTAGCAGAGCAGTATTTATACCCAGGATTTCAGAGGCTGTCCTGCTGTGCTGTATGAGACCTACCTGGCCACAGAACACCACCATTTTACAGTACTTTAAGCATCAGTTTGGTAACTGTCAGAATCTCATAATTATTTGGATAAGTTAACTGGTTTTCAGATAATTTTTTTTCCAAATTCCTGTAGAAATACCAGTAACTAATGTATATTTTTCAAAGACTCTAGCACATGGACTGCTGTTTTAATGTCCTGGCACGGTGATACAGGACAGAGAAGAAAACATTTTGCCAGAGAATTCTGTACTTTTGCTCTAGTGGGAACTGATGCTGTATGTATTAGAGGAAAGTGTGTTGCTTGGCAGTACACCAATAGGATAAACTCAAATAAGAATAGTCCATTAAATGGTTGGAGATTCAAATGCAATTAATTTTCTTTAGCCTTTCTGAGGGGGAGTGTAGGGAAAATACCTTCTGTGTGGTGCCTTTGGCTTTGATATAGTTATTGGTGTTGTGAGCATCAGGACTCATAAGCAGATCTCAAATCTATGTTTAAAGTTATTTTTACAGTTTATTCTCAAATTGAATTTTTCTGCTTTGAAAAGCACACTCATACACATTTAGTTGTGATGTCTGAAGATGTTTAAACTGCTCTGTGTTTGATAGGTACTGAAAGCCTTTGGTAACCAGGAAATTGGAAAGACACCTTATACATGTATTCTGGCCATCATGCAGTATCTCAAAGCCTCCTCTGTATACCCTCACTAGGCTTTTGTTCTCTAACATGCAAACCTGCAGGCCAGTCCGATGGGCTGCATGGAATCCTGCATGCACCCACCAGTCCACAGAGCCAATGCTTTCCTGTAGTGATGCCTACACACACTGTGCTGAGCGTTGCTTTTAGAGAAGCTGTAAACCAGAGAAAGGTGCACCATCCTTTAGCCTCGTTGCTTCAAGTACCACTCTCAGTTACGAAGAAGCCCGCAGAGCTCTATTTGATTGCCTTGGAAGAACACACACGGTCACTGACCTGCAACATCATCACCCGGACCTGAACCTAACCCCGGCTTTAGTTTGGAGGTTCCGAGAGGTTCGTCGAGAAGGGGAAGAGACAGCCCATGCTGCGGCGGGGGGGACGCGAACGGCCGGCACTTCAGTGACTCTTCTCCGGGAGCGATCAGCCCCGCTGCCCAGGGCCGGACTGCGACCGGGAGGGACGCTCGGGCTGTTCGAGAGCCCTGCCCGGACCCCGGGCTCGCCCCCAGACCCCGGGCTCGCCCCCAGACCCCGGGCCCCGCGCTCCTGCCGCCCTCTCGGAGCCGCGTGCGCAGCCGCGCTGCGGCCGCCAGGGGGCGCGGGCGGGGCGGGCGCGGCCAAGGACGGCGCCGCGGCACCTGCGCTCGCGCGCTCCCGCCCCGCCCGGGCCATTGGTGCGCGCTCCCGCGCGGGGAGCCGGTTGGCCGGCGCGCGCGTCAGTCCGCGCGCCCCGGCCCCGCCCCGCGGTCCCCTGCCGGGCCGGGCCTCGTCCCCGGTGGCGCTGAGGGCGCCTCCCCTCACCGAGAGAGCCCGTGGGCGTTGCTGCGGGCACCGAGTCCCGAACAGGTGAGCTGCGGACGAGCCCCGCGTGCCCGGCAGAAAAGGTGGGACAGGCCACCACAGCCCCTCGTCCCTCCGCCTTCTGCCGTCCCCGCTCCGGGCGTGTGTTGCGGGCGGAGCTCTGCGGCGACAGGCCCAGACGGGCGCTCACCCTCCAGGGGCGCCGCTTGCGGGAGGCCGGCGGCGCCCGGCTCCCCGGGGGCGGCGCGGGGCGCTGCCGCATCGCCGCCCGCCACGGCGGGGCCGGGCGTCTCCTGCGCGGGGCGCGGCAGGTGCGCGGGAGGCGGGGTGGGCGCCGGGCTCTGGCGGGGCCGGGCGGCGCCTCTCCGCTCTGCGACCGCCCGACCAGCCCCGTGGCCTCTCTGGGAAAGGGCCCCGGGCTCCTCCCCGCCGGGCGATGTCGCTCCGGCGCGGGGCCAGCGCTCGCCACGGCCCTGCCCGCCCGCGGGGCTCCGGGGCCGGCCCGGTGCGGTGAGGCGGGGCGGGCAGTTGCAGCTGGTGCTACAGCTGAGTCCGGGCGGACAGCGGGAGCAGCCTTGGTACGGCTGCGGGGTCTGGGGGGGAACTGATGGAAACCACCCAGGGTTGGCCATGTCCTCCCGTGTCCTTAGGAATAAATTTGAAAACTATTTGCATATCATGTGGATGAAAACGTGCGGGTCTTGTTGAGAGCCTTGACTGCGATCTGTTTTCAAATCACTTCAGATAGTTTTTGGTCTAGCTTCTGCAGCCTTATGTCAGCCTGGGGCTTTGGCATGTAGTGGATGGGGAAATGGATGTTGAAATTCTTGGTTATAGAAGTACATCGTGCCTTTTGTCTGTGGTTTGTTGTTCTGAACCCAACAAAATGGAGCATATGTATTCTTGTCATACTAATTACTGAAAAATTTGAAACGCGTTGGTGTCTGAAATACAGAAGAATATTCTTTGCCTCAGAAACCTTATCTATGAATGTTGCAATCTGTCTTTTATGTCTAGCCTTGATAGTCAGATATTTCTTTTCTTGACCATTCATGCCATGCCTGGTAGATATTCTTCATGTCTGAGAAGGACAGGAAGCTGCTGTAAAGAGCAGAACTACACACACTTGTGTGTTACTTTTCTGTATGTTGCCCATCCTGCATGATGTAGCACCAGTTTGAAGAAAAATTAATACAAAACACTTTCAAACCAAGTTATTTTAATTGTTTTTCTGTTTATTTGCCTTATTTTAGTGAAGGGAAGACATCTAGAAGTTCAGGTGCATAGTAATTACAAGGTTTGCCCTTTACTAAAATGCCGTGTGATGCAGGGCAGACAGCAGGCATCATGTCTGTAATTTGATTGAAATACTTAAGTAGATGCTAACCCATTTTTAACTTGTCATTTTGATTATTCTATGAACTAGGATCATTTGCCCATGCAGGGATTGCCTACTGGATGAGTTTTGGGTGTGTCAAAAGAACACTGCTTTTCTAGCAAAAGATAGCTTGCTTTGATGCTGTAGGAATTGTGTATAGTTCTAGTTTAGAAGACAGGCTTTTTTAAGGGGGAAGTTCCCTAGCGATAGAACAAAAATAAAGACTGTAGTAGAGGCACAGTTGTAACACAAATTGACCTGCAGTGATTTTTTTACCTTTATCAAAGCAACATGTGTTTTAATGAGATTTTCATGTCAGTCTATATAAAATAAGCTGTCTTTGAGATTATTTTCTTCTCATTTGATGTGTAATTTTATTAAACATTAGGTTTTATAGAAGTTGGTATAAGGCAGAAGAGGAGAAAAGGGAAGGGCTATGTCTAATGTAAATATCACCAAAATTAGTTACCTAAGCAGTATTTTTCTCAGGTTTGTAGCTGCTGATGTTTGTTGGAAGAGCTATGGCTTTATTTGCTGATACAGAGATAAAAGAATTATTCTATTTGAATTTGTGTCCATTTTGCTTTGTTTAGTTAAGCCTTGAAGAAGATGGTGTGAGGATGAGTAGCATTTAAAATTTGTAAAGCACCTTGAAAGAAGTGAGTGAAACCAATAAATAATGCGTGTTGGCTTGGACCTTGTGTTGATTGACAGAGGGAGAGTTACAAGCATATATTTGGAGTATATTTAGTTATGAAACTTACGAGTACATTGCTCTTCTCTCTGAGATGTATGTGTAGTTCTTTTGAGTTTGGGAATGTATCACATACCAATGAAACTAGAATGGGGAACTAACAATGAAAGTTGTGAGGGAGAGGTAAAATAAAAATACCAGAGCACATGTTTCAGGTGAGGAGTGCATAGTTTGAGAAGAATTGAGTTGTAAAATAAATGTCACTGTAATCCTGTTTCTTGGTATTTACAGGAATGTTATGCTTTTAAACAAGAGATAAAACTGCTGAAAAGCCAGAGCTGGACCCAGCAACGAACTAATGGTGGTGTGCAGCAAAATGGGTTGAGAGCACAGCTGCCTTATTCCACTGTAAGTATGCAATTGTATTTAAAGTTTACAGGTATTTCACATTTTCACCTACATTTGATAACCAGAGATTACAGAAGTGTCTGTCAGTTCTCTTCTGTTTAGAGAACTTGAGTTGTACTAGTATTTTACTATAATTTGCAGATATATATTTCTTTTCCTGTGACTAAAGATTTTTTCCTTTCATGAGGATTCCCTTAAAGTAAAACTTCACTGAACATATATGTTGGTCTTCTAAGATACTCAAGTTTGCAGACTTGCTTGAAGGGTAATGACTTTTGAAGGAGGACTTCTGCTGGAGAGAGCACTGCAGCTCTGTCTTGATATGGAACATTGATGTAAAGATTTCCAGACACAGATAAAATTCCAGTCTATGCAAAGTTCTTCAAATGATTTCTAATGATTAGAAACCCGTACTGTATTTCTTGTCTTAATTTGTTTAGGTAGCCAGATGGAGATCTGTCTGCTGTCTTTATGTAGTAGAATTCACTTTACTGCACTTTTTGGGCTTATACAAATAATTTCGATCATATTATTACTTCCTGATGCAGTAAGTGATGTTGCAGATAGAAGAATGGAGAGAAGAAAACACTTACGAGTAAATTTGTAAATATAATAAATGGTCATTAGTGTGAGCTCAGTAATGAGTGGATATATATAGTAAAGATGTGAGGCATAATGAGAAGAATAGCATTGTCCATTCAAGCCAGCATTGTCAGCTTCCTACTCTTTCATGGTTTTATCAACTGAGGGTTGTGTGAGATTTGAAATAATTTTTGACAGCCTTTTGATATGAAATTTTGCATACAGCTCTCAAACTAGAAAACTGAGACATTGCATTCATTATAATTTTGAAAAATAAGACATCCTTATTTTTATTCCACTTGTAGAATGTTAGCTTATGTTTTTGATGTAGTGTCTGCCACATATGTCTTTGCCACATATATCCAGGTTGCCCTATGACAGTTACTTTGAAAAGCTGGTAATTTAATTGTAGGGCAGCATAGTGACAACAAAGAGACCAATGGCAGTCTAGTGTAACATGTGACAAATCAAGTAAAGCATGTCATGAATGCATGACCTGCGCATTAGGTGTAGTTTTTAATATACTGTTAGATATAATTCAAATCAGTTGTGTATTCATAAAGCCCAAGAGTTTAGGACTTGGATTCTGAAGTTGTTTCTTGAACTCATCACAGCAGCTGCTTCTCTGCTCACAGTTGAACTCATTTGAGTACATGCACTGGAGGGGTGGAAGTAGGAGAGTTGAGAGCATTTTAGAAAGGGAAGTCAACTTTGAATGTATTTTTTCCTGACTTAGACTTGATCCAGTGGCAGCTATTGGGAAACGATGCAAGATTTGTTTTCTTTCAGCCTTTTTACTCAGGGACAATGCATGTTATTGAGGGATAGTTATTTACTTGAGTGATTTCAGCTTATGGTCAGCTGAATTAATCCACAGCCCCATTTTATTTCTGTTACATTTTCATTATTCATCATTAAATATAGTAAGAAGTTTCTCAGAAAAGGATGTGCATGAAAGTGCTAAATTGTTCATATCTATTGTTTTATCTATAGGTGGTACTGTTGCCTAAAGCACAGTGAAATATATTAGGGACTTCATGGTGAAATGGACACTGAAAATACACAAGTGTTTGCTTTGGAAGATCTTTAAAAAGCCATCACATTTCTATGACTAATCTTCTGTAGCCTAATTGCTTTGTTCTTAATAAACTGTTAGTAGGCAATTATTATTTAAATCCAGGCTTTCAAATGCTCTAGAATTTTTCATGTTGTCCAAATGTCCACCAAGGTCTATTATTTAATTACTTCAAAAGGACTTTTTGAAATTAAGAGACTTTTCATATAAAGCATTATGATCATTAACACAGCTCAACAGTCTGGTCTCATATCTGTGTTTGTACATGAAGTGGATGTCATAAAAGGGGTCAGAGTGGCATACAGATAGTTATTTTCTGGAGGAAGTGGGGTTCACATGGGTAATTTCTATAATTACTCTAGGAGGTATGATCCTTTTCCCCTCCACTTTGCAGGAGTCATATGTGAGGGGATGAGAAATGAGGTTTGAGATGTAGTACTTACTGGATGGAGCACAAATGAAGATACATGATGTTTGTACTTTTGGGAAAGGATGCTGTCCAGAATTAAAGGGTCTTGCATCAGTGTTGCTCAGTGCTTTTGAGGTTTGTGTTTCTCTAGGTTACCAAGTATACATGTAGCACTCATCAGCTGCTGCTTTGAAAGAAGTAAAGAAATTCTCCTTTACAAATCCTTCCAGGATGGTTTGCTCTGTCACTGCAATGACAAACAGCTTCTAAATTGTGCAAGCTCAAAAGGATTTTGAAATCCTTTTGAATCTACTTTTTTCTTTTTTTCTTTTTTTTTTTTTTTTAATAAAGTTATGATACTGACCTAAAAGAAACCTAATGAGAGGGGGGGGAAGATATGTAAACATCTGTATATGGAGAATAAGCAGTGCATTGATTTAGATACTGCAGTGGTATTTGCCTTTTTGTCTTTATTACCAGTAGAACAAAAAGATGGGACTTCTCCCCAAACACCACCCTGCCCTAAAGAGGGCTGAAGGTGGACATGATGTAGATGGTGATACAAGTTTCACATCAGTGACTGATTGCAAGCACAGGGACAAAAAATATAACCCTGTTATTGTTTCATTCTGTTTTTGTAATAGAACCCTTTTCTTCCAGTAGTTAGCTATGCTAACATACTTTGGTTTGTACTCTATGCCCACAGCATCTGAGTATGACTTTGTTCATGGTTTATCAAGGAAAGAACCCTTCTGGTGGTGAACATCTGGAAGAGTAGTTTAGGAATGAAGAAAAGGAAAATGAATGCAATGATGAAAAACAGTTCAGACCTGAATATGAGCTCTGAATATATGGTGTGTTGTAAATGTGTCTTCAGGTTGGGTGTTGCCAGTGGAGTGTAATAGTATATTGTTGGTCTTGCTAAAGGTAAAAAGCAAGATGTTGTAGGTATTCTTCATTCCCTTGTCTTGATCAATGCCAGTTAACCATTGTGATGTCTGATACCAAATTCTGGAAGGCATATCCTCTGAGGAGCAGCTGAGGACTTCGTGTTCATCTAGTTTAGAGAAAAGGAGGCTGAGCAGCAACCTCGTTGTTCTCTGCAGCTTCCTGAGAGGGGACGTGGAGAGGGAGATGGTGATCTCTTCTGCCGAGAATCCAGGGGCAGGACATATGTGAATGATTCAAAGTTGCACCAGGGGAGGTTCCGAGTAAACATCAGTAAGCATTTCTTTAGCTGAGAGGGTGGTCAAATACTGGAGCAGGCTTCATAGAGATGTGATTGGTGCCCCATGCCTGTCAGTGTTTAAGAGCCTTTGAACAATGCCCTTAATAACATGCTTTAACTTCTGGTCATCCCTGAAGTGGTCAGGCAGTGAGACTAGATGATCATTGTATGCCCCTTCCAACTGGAACTGATCTGTTCTAAATTTATTTTTTAAAAACCGCAAACCCTACTGCTTACTTCTGTTGTTTCTAACCAAGTTTCAGTGCCCAGGTAGGGCCCTAGTGCACTTTAATTGTTCTCACTGAACCAGTTGTCCAGCTAATTTAAGCTTAAGAAAGAACATTTATCTTTTGGTAGAATGCTGAAGTATATTTTCTTAAAAGCATGTTGCAGCTTTCAGTTCATGATTCAGTGGTATTAGGAAAACCATAATCAACTAAAGAAAGTAGTAAGTAAATGGTTTTTGAAATCAGCTAAGCCAGTTGACTTGTAGAGTCTGGAATGGCTGAGTTAGGGCTGGTAAGAAGCCTATATAGCTCAGTATTTTTCCCTTCAATGAAAAAATCAATAAGAACAATGGTCATCAGTGGTTGCTGACATGGTTATCTTTGTATTTGCTAAAAGCAATGTGAACAGTCAGTAACTTCTTCAGATTGCTCTGCTAGCATTCAGAAATTAGAGCACATGGACTTTGTTGGCCAAGAGTGGTTTTCTGTGCTTAAGAGTCTCGGTGATTTTCTCGTGAGTTGGGTAACTAGTACTGAGACTGAACTTATGGGCATTTTGACTGCATTACGTGCGTATTACTAACAGCAGTATAAAATTTGCATTTTACTTTCAGAGAATAATGCCTGTGGCATAGATAACAAGATTTGACAAATGCTGGTAAAATAATGGCTCTAAGGTTTACTTCTGTGCTTGGTTTTGATGGTGGTATTTTTGGTTTTTTTTTCCCAGTTGTTTTTGCCTGTCTTCAGTTTTGCTTCAGAAAGCGCTGCATATCTAAATGGGTTTGTCAAATTGGCAAAGAAGAACAGACAACCTCTGGTGTCTGTTGCATCCTGATTTCTCCACTTTACTTCTGGCAGCCTATGAAGGAGAGCTACTGCAGTGTGCCTGTGAACCTTCCATACAAACAGATAAGGTGTTTCCTTAGTTTTGATTTTTAGCACTGTTTGTGTAATGCAGCATTTTAATGAATAACGTGAACAAGTTGAAATAAATTGTATGAATCAAAAGCTATGAAAAGAAGTTGTACGCCATTTAAGTGACTTCTT
This sequence comes from Vidua macroura, assembly GCF_024509145.1. Taxonomy (NCBI): domain Eukaryota; kingdom Metazoa; phylum Chordata; class Aves; order Passeriformes; family Viduidae; genus Vidua; species Vidua macroura. The sequence continues at coordinate 267,316 of NC_071591.1, read as the reverse complement.
ACATTTTATTGCCAACATTTTGGGCCTCTGATAATTTCTGGGATTTGAGAAATTTCTTTTTAATCTTGTTAGTGTGAAGTATGGCGAGTGCAGGGGAATATTATTTTTAATATCTTTCCCTATGTTGTCTGACAGCCTCTTCATACCATGGGCATAGTATTAGCTCCTGTGTTATTTTGTGTGCAGATTGATGCTTTCTGCGGGTGGGGAAACACTCCAAATGATCAAGCGGACTTGACTTAAAAGGATAATTGCTTCCTATGACTTTCATGAAGGTAGCAAAACAAGTGGGTGTATAGAGAAGCATTTTTTCATAGATGTGAATCTTGGAGAAATCTTTGCACATAGGAAAAAGCAGTGCATTTTTAATGCTTGTGTTATATTTGGAACATTTTGAGGGAAGGGGGTAAGGCGAGGGGAATCTATTTTGACCCTGTCTAGAATGAAAGTTTCTAGCCTTGCAGGATTTATGTATGTGCTGAATGTTGAAAGGCAAAAGTATATTAGTGATTTTGAGTTTAGGTATTAAAGCATTTTTGTCTCGCTTTGATATAATGAACATTAAAACTTCGTGTAAAACTGAACTTGGGCATGATACAAGTTCACATATGGGATTTTTCTTTCCCCTTTCACATCATTATTGATTCCTCATGCCCTGGAGAACCTATTCAGAAAGGCAGGGATGGAGGACACAATAATATTTTTGTGGGCTTAATGTAAATGCCACATGTTAAAGAAATTACATCTACAGAATTACTTTCCACTTCAGGATTGTAAGGACTGTTAAGAAGAGCAACTCCAGACCTAGAAATACTGAGCAGCCTGTCAGTGCTCAAAATGAGTTAACTTTATCAGAAGAAAATATAAAAGAAATTGACTCTTGCCTTGTTTAGCAGAGAAGATTTTGGCATTATTTGAAGCAAAATTAGTGACTTGTTTCATGTGAGATCCTGGGGAGAATCATTTGTCATTGTAGGAATGAGAAGTGAAGACTTCCTCTTTCTAAAGAGAGTAAAATAAGAGGTTGTTTTTATTCTTAGCTGTTTTGCTTTTTCAGAATTTTTCTGTTGGTGCGATCAGTGTTGTGGGAGGGAACACGAGGACGCAGAGGAAGATGTGGCAGCATCCCTTGCTGCACATGTGAGCAACTACAGATTTTGCTGAAAGAGTCCATTTACAGGAATCAGTGGCAGTGCCTGCCGTGGGCTCATCCATGTGTCCTGTGGGGAATGATGACACAACCATGCTGTTTTCTCAGTTAAAGGGAATCAGAGCTTGAGCTAACTTGCTACTTCTGTAAGCAGTTTGTGATAGCCTGCAGTTTCTGAGACTTTGTCCTGCCTGGGAGGGACTTTATATAAACTTAATTCAATATGAATGACAAATAATACTTTTTTCCCCCCTGCATTTCTTGAGTTGAGTGGAGGTAGGGGTAAGGACTTGGCATGGCTTTAGCAATATTCGATTGTACTCCTTCACAGTTGGTACCTGGAAAAGAAAAGAGCATCTATCTCCTAAGTCCTTTGCTTTGAGTAGGAAAAATGAAATATCTTGTATTGCTGGGTTATTTTCTGTGTGCATTTTGGGTTTTTTTATAAATTTGATTTATTCCACAAGTAATTTGCTTTGCAGGAATTTCTGTTTTCAACCAGTGCTGGCTGAGCTGAAACCTCCCGCATCTTGTGGAGAGCATGTATAAAAGGAATGACCTCATGGCCAGTGTGATGGTCACCTCCGCCACTCCAGAGGTACAGTTCATTAGGTTTTATTAGCTCCCATATCAAAATGGAAATTTTGGCTTGTTTCAGCTTTCACAGAAGCCCTTTGCACTACTAGTCAAATACCACACCATTTGTAAGAAAAAGAACCAACATGGCAAGGGAGTAATTGTAGAACACTCCATGGTTTTTGGTGTTCACAGGCATGTTTTTTTATTGTTGTTGTTAATGTTTACTCATTTTGTTTAAATAGCACATTTGACCCGTTATTCTGTAATGTAGAGCAGCCATCGATTATTGGTGAGTTCAGAGCAGTGAGCAGTGTAATACACCATCAAAATGGAGTCTGGCAGAAATTGAACCCAGAAATAAACAGCTGCATTTTTCTTTCCTTTTTCTTTCCTTTTTCTTTCCTTTTTCTTTCCTTTTTCTTTCCTTTTTCTTTCCTTTTTCTTTCCTTTTTCTTTCCTTTTTATTTCCTTTTTATTTCCTTTTTCTTTCCTTTTTCTTTCCTTTTTCTTTCCTTTTTCTTTCCTTTTTCTTTCCTTTTTCTTTCCTTTTTCTTTCCTTTTTCTTTCCTTTTTCTTTCCTTTTTCTTTCCTTTTTCTTTCCTTTTTCTTTCCTTTTTCTTTCCTTTTTCTTTCCTTTTTCTTTCCTTTTTCTTTCCTTTTTCTTTCCTTTTTCTTTTTCTTTTTCTTTCCTTTTTCTTTTTCTTTTTCTTTTCAATTTACTGGTCTGCTAGTGAGAAAGTGCTCTACAATTTTGTTAATTTTAATGTTTGTATCCTTTGGCGATCAGGTGGCTCATTTGTGCTACTTCCAAAAGCTACCTCGTTCCATGTTGAGCTGTGTGCACAGCTAACAGCCTGTTTGTTGCTCCATGACAGCCAACGGAACACTGCTTGGGAATGAGCTGCTGGAGTTTTTCTAGTTTTTTGCTCTCATCTAATATTATGATGAAATATTTTTAATCAGCTACAGTTAAGCTTGTCTTGTAAAGCACACATTTTAAATGTGGGATTGGAGAAACTTTTTCGGCTTTAAGGTGGACAGTAATGCTGTATATGTATTCCAAAGTTGGGTGCACCATGGATTTATAAAGGAGCATATTTAATAATCTGTTACATATTTTCTCCTTTGCTTTTCCAGACTTAATCGAATCTTGTGACAACCCTTCTCAGTTTTTCATTGCCAGGTTTTTTATTTTGCCACATTAAATAAATAAAGATCCATAGTTTTCAATAAGACTACAGGGTTTACCAGATACTTGAATATATAATAAACATCACTTTTTTGTACATAAATCTCTTCGGGCTCACATATTTTCAGTGCTAGTAACAACTACCTTGTGACTAATTATTTAGTATTGCAAGGACAGTTTCTGTGCTAGGGCTTAATGTCTTTGGAGTGAGGAACAACATTCAAAAATCTTTTGAAAGTCCAACAAGACTGTATTAGTCTTGATCCTTTCCTCACTACCCTCAGTAGATAGTGAAGCAGTGCTTCTCTTTCTGAATGCTGACTTGGCACTTTTCTGATACAACATAACTGTCTACATTTCTACTAATTCCCCTTTATTCTCTTCTTGGATTTGACCAGTACAAATGTCAGGCTTTCTTAATCAGTAGTGTGCAGGTTAAATTTCGGAATGTGTCAGCTTTCCCTTTGTTACAATGTTGTGGATAAAGCAAGTTGACTTAGATCTACCTAGTCTTTACTTTGAGCATTTAATTTTAAAAATCCCGTGGAAAATGAATCTTCAAAATCTCAACACATTTCCTTTTGTGCGACAGCTCTTTCATTTAGTCTATGATTTTAAAAATGTCTTGCTAAATCTGAAAATTTCATAGGGCTAAAATTTTATGTTGCTGTAGTTTTTGCAGAAGGAAGTTGGAAACGTTTGTGAACAGTGCAAAACTAAATTTGATAATTTGGTGTCTGAAACTTCTTGAAGTTCATACATTTTCTTGTCATTACTTAATATTTTTACACATCTTTATTTCCTGATTTTGAGATGAAATTAATCATTCTACAGATAAGCCTACTCTCTTTCTTTGTAGGGTAGTAGCAGCTCAGATTCTCTGGAAGGGCGAAGTTCAGATTATGCCAATAAAAGCTACGATGCAGTTGTATTTGATGTGTTGAAAGTAACTCCTGAGGAGTTTGCCGTAAGTATAAATGTTATTTTTGCATTTAAGCTTGTATAATACTCAGGGTTCAGAGTACTAGAAAATACATGAAATATTTTTTCTTAAAAAAAACCAACAAACTTTTAAATAAATCTCCAGTGTTTTTGAAAACAAATGTCTGACTTTATCAGCTTCAATAAAATAAGCCTGTCTTGGAATTTAATCATTTAGTACTGACCTGACACAGCATATTTGTTTTACTGTATAAAGTCTTATAGGAGACCCTAGCATAGGTTAGTTCTGGTTAGTGGGGAATATGTGTATGGTTTGTAGTTACTGAAGAGCAGATAGAAATACGTCATTGTTAGCTCTTCATATTACATGATAATTCTGTCTTCATTGCAGAGCCAGATAACATTGATGGATATGCCAGTATTTAAAGCTATACAGCCTGAGGTAGGTTTTCTTAAACCATCTGCTTACATCTTTGCAATTCAGTGCCTGAGGAAATGTGACGATTCAAAGAATACTTTCTTTGTTCAAAAATGCTCACCTTCTTGCACAGCACTAATGTTTTTCTAGGTATATTCCCTGTTAGTACGGTGAATCTATAATCCAGCATGAGTTACTTTGGTTTATCATCTGTTGCCAGAGGGGATAACTGTGCTTTTCTGAATGTCTTCTTGTCTTGCTTTGAGTGGAGTGTTTCTTCACGATAAGTTTATCAAGTGTAAAAATTCTCTATTCTCCCTTCTACTGCTGTTTTTCAATTCATATCTGATTTCAGACTTTTGACTCTTGCCTCTGGCCATAATCTCAGTGTTAGACTGCATCAACTGCTTTATAAGCTTCTTAATTTGTACAATCATTTTTAAGATTCAGAATAATAAATGCTGTGATTAAATCAGCCCAACCCCTTAAAAGTTAGTGTATTATTGTCTTTTAAGATTTTAAACTTTTAAGAAAGACACAGAAGGGAACTCGAGGCCTGTTGAGGAAAAGCAGTCAAGGTTAACATAGACATTTGAAAATCAGTAATAAGAACTTGAGAAATGAAGAATAAAAGTAATTGTCAGAATATGACAGAATTGCAAAAAAATATGATAAATTTATTTACTGCAAAAGGTACAAGAATCACGTGACTCCTGCTTCAGGTGTTTTTAATATAAGAACATGGGTCCATTGTGGCTTGTTGTCTTCTTGTCCTAAGGTTGGAGTATCATGATTGTATAATGGGCAGCCCATGCCCCCCCATAATGTCAGCAGAACTGAATTTCTGACAACATCAGTAGGGGCAGTCAAGTTTAGAAGGTTTTGAGTGGAAGCTCTAGCCACCTATTTAGGTCACTAACAAAATCATTTATTACAGTAGTTCAGAGAGATTAGCCGACTTCTATTTTGAGAAAATATAGGAAGGAAATAAAAAATTGGTCTATCTGTTGTCTTCCTGTCAGATAATTACTTTTTTCCCCCAAGAACACCAAGACAGTTTTATAGCTGAAAACACTTTCATGCTCCTGCAATTACATGTGTGCTCCAGGCAGTTGGGGAGATTTTTCTTTCCTGTGGGGAAGAAAATAGCAAACAAATAATGCAATAAGAAATTAGCAATGCCCATAGAAAAATCTGCTAGCAAAAAATTTTCAATATGTACAAATTGATACATAGATACTTTTCCATGAGGAAGTTTTATTTAGACAAATATCAGAACAAAACAGAGGGTTTTTTTTATTCTAACTACCTTTGCCAAAAGCAGAGGTAGTGTCATACTCTGAGATGAATTAATTAAAAAATAAAATATAAAACTATAGATGTTAATTTTTAAAGCAAGTTTTGCATTTACTTTAGTTGCTATGAGACCTGTGCTATAGAACTTTATAGCAAAAAATATCCCGAAACAAGTGATTTGCTGTTCTTCTTTTCCTTTATAATTACTTCATTTTGTCTTTTGAAAATGAAATTTCCTACTTTGGCAAATAGATGCAACTCACTGAGGAGTGATCAGAAGGAAAACTGTTGTATTTTCAGCTTCTGCTAGAATGTAGATCTTTGAATATGTACCAGCTACCATGAACTATTAGTTGTTAATTGTGCTTTCTGATTTTCATTTTATTGGAACTGTTAATATAATTTGCCAAAAATAAGCAACTGTTTCTATCCTGAAATTCTGCCAACTGTAGGACTAGGTTTTAAAGTAAGAAATAGTCTTTGTACTTGTCATGAAACTGCCCCTTGCTATTAGGTAAGTTATTAGACTAAGAAAGTTAACATTTTCTAGTTGAAATTTAAGGTTTTATTATTTTAACATGACCTTATGCATAGATGGAAATACTTAAGCTTTTACATTTGGTTGCTAAGTCTTATCTCAAACACACAGACATCCTTTAAGTGTGGTATTTGCTGAGGCTTTTTCCTGCTTTTCAGCAGCTATTACTATAAAACACATTCGCATTTTACTTTGCGGAGTTTAGAAAGAGGATGTCTAGTTAACAATTCTTTGTTCTCCAGCAGAAATAATTATGCTTACATTTTAGATTTCTATGTGGCTTTATTTAGATATTTTCCCAAGTCCTGAAATTGCAATCTCCACAAATTTCAGGGTTTTGCACGCTTGATGGGAATGTTTCCTATGACTGTGCGTGTTGAGGAAACCACCAGCATCTCTCCATGCCAAAAAAAAAAAAAAAAAAAAGAGATGAAGTGTAATTCTCGAACACGGTATATTGTAGTAGTACAAAAAAATCAGCAGGGGCATTTTGAATCACTCACATTTATCAACCTTCCTATTCAAACTGAATTTAAACCTAGTCAAATGATTTTGCCATACACAGGATTTTCCATTGTTATTACTCACTAGCCCTCTTGCAACCGCTTAATATTCTTAGGTTACTGATCTCTTCCACTTCTCTGACAAAGGTAAGTTTTGCTGTCCCTAGTAGAGTGTCTGAGATTTTTTTTTTCCACATAAACATATCATAGTATCATAAGACGAGACATGGACTGTTCATGTGGAGAATCTGTGTCCTGACAGATGCAAATTGGCATTTTTATCTGCAGAAGTTTAGAGTCCTGGAGACGGGGATTCAAAATGTGTTTGGAGCTGGAAGTGCTTTTCCTGCTGCTCACACAGGCATGTGCAGATCTCTAGAGTGCGTTCCATATATCAGCATTACAAAGTGCTTTACAGAGGCAGAATTCTCTTTGGCTGACTCTGCCTTTTCATATGAAGGGGTCTAAAATCAGTAGTGTACCTTTGGAAAGTTGAACAACATTTTGATTGAAATTGAGACTTGTGGGTCTAAAAACAGAAGAGTGATTTAGAATTAGTGTTAAGGAGAACTCATTTCTGTTTGTTAAGGCAATTTTAAAATGTGTTTCCTAGGAACTAGCCAGCTGTGGATGGAATAAGAAAGAAAAACACACCCTCGCTCCAAACATTGTTGCCTTTACTAGGAGGTTTAACCAGGTATATAATTTGATTACTGTCATGAACAGGTACTGTTTGACAGTTGTCTTTGAGTATAAAGTTAAACGGAATTACTCATGTGAATTAAAACCTATTTTTCCAAACGGGGATTAAGATTTTTAAATTACAACTCCTGTTTTCAATTGCTTTGTCCACATTTTCATGTTGTTCCTCTAGACCATTTGTTCCTAATTATTACTTCCTGATTTGTTTTGCTATGGTGCAACACTAGCAATTTTTTCTCTTTTTTCTGGGTTCACTTGCTCATTCAGTTATCTTGTTGTCTCACTTCTCTACTTCTTATGCTGGTAATGCTTCAGGGCAATTGCAGTAATACAGATGAGAATTCATGGGATCAGAAATCTTTTCTTTCCTTACCCTGTTTTCTTTCTGGAGCATTGTCAGAGTTTGCAAATACTTCATCTAATAGACTAATAAAGTCCATTTTTTTATAATAAATTAAAGTTGTATGTGTTTACTTTATAGGTCAGTTTTTGGGTTGTACGAGAAATATTAACAGCACAGACCTTAAAAATAAGGGCAGAAATACTGAGCCACTTTGTGAAAATAGCTAAAGTAAGTGCAGATTTCTTACACTATCATTTGAAACCTTAATTCCTTCATGTTTGTTTCTGCACTACTCCTGTGAGCCCTTTCCAGTGTGCTAAAAGCTATTATTCCCTTTTTTCAGAAGCTTCTAGAACTGAACAATCTTCATTCTCTTATGTCTGTGGTGTCAGCACTGCAAAGCGCACCTATCTTCAGGCTGACCAAAACTTGGGCTGTAAGTGTCACCTTGACCCTTGTCCCTTCTGTCTTGTTTGAATTTTGAGGTTCTTTGGAATTTGTCATATTGTAAACTCTGGAGGAAGATACTTTTATGTTCTTAGCGATATGAGAATCACTGACAAATTAGTCAGAAATAGTGTTCATGTTTTTTCATAGCTTAAGATCTACACTAAATGTCCTTTTTTTAACAGGTGGCATGTTTTCAAACATTGTGCTGCTTTGGGTGATGATGATAAATTTAATCTTAACTAGACTATGCTGTCCTTTACTCTGGGCAATTCAACAAGTTATTGACTGTTAGTTTTGTGTGGATTTGTCTTTGAAAATTTTATGATCTCCGTTTTCTCTGTAGCTTTTGAATCGGAAAGACAAGACCACCTTTGAGAAGTTAGACTATTTACTGTCTAAGGAAGATAATTATAAAAGGACACGAGAGTACATCAGAAGCTTAAAAATGGTTCCTACAATTCCATATTTAGGTGAGTGTGAACAATTACCTTATTTATCTGTAGCTCATTGACAGACGAGTGCTAATGTACCATGTTGTGTACCTGAAGAACCCTCTATGTAGAAGAATGGTTCACTCCATTTCATATTTGGAAAAATTAGGTCAGGTTGAGGTTTTTGGGCTATACATATGTTTACATACTTTTGGAAGGAGTTTTTCTCTCAGGTGCTGAATAAATATATGTGTCATTCAATGCAAAAATGTATTAAAAGGGAGACCTACGGTTAAAATGCTGTGCCATCTTGATATTGTCTCCTTTTCTTTTGTGACATATACCAAGTAGCCATTTGATGAATTGGTTTTTTGGTCAGTATTTCACCTGGAAGTATTTCTGCAAAAAGGTTATTTTTAATTAAAATAGTCCAATATAATGAACTGTTTTCTGGCTTTATTAGTGATTTAGTCAGATGCTAAACTGCAGCTAAAAAGAATAAAAGTTTTTAAATTGGTGACCCTGGATAGCAAGAGCTCAAGAGTTCTGCTTAGCCTTCCTGGGCCAGAATTGCTATCTGTATTGGTAACCCCTAATGCTTCAATGGATTTATCTTCTGTGAACACTTGCACTCTTGCTTTAAACACACATAAACTTGCATGCACAACACCCAGCTGGCAGAATTTCTTCAACTCTGTCCAGTACCACATTCTTTTGCTTGAATTGAATATGGTAATTTTTACCTTCACTAGATAAACCCTACCTTGTTCCTTACACAGCTTGAGGCTACTCCTGACATTATGGACTTCATTTTCTGTCATTATCTGTTGCCTTCACAGTAAATCTTCAATTACCTCTCTTCCAAAAGGAAGAGTCCTTGGATTACTTGATCATGCCTTGTACAGATGCCACTTGGCATCCTTGACAACTTGCCTGGGCCGCGTTTCAGTCCTGTATCCTTTGGTTAGGGGAAGAGGGTGCACATGAAGTGTACTGCCTGTAAAATTCAAGATAGAAGTGCAGGTTATATTTTATACAGTTACTTCAGGAAGCTTTTTGTGCTCTACTTGATAATTTCTAACATTCAGTTACCTCAATGTTTAGCAGCAATCACAGAGTAGCATGAACTGTTTATTGTAATGCTAAGATTATGCCTTTATTGGCAGTGGTTTGCTCTTCTTATTTTATATGGAAAGTCAGGATTCTTTGTTTATCCCTTGTATGTAACACTGTCTGTAGATTTTCATCTTCTGTTTTACTGTCCAAGCAGTTTATCTCATAAATCCTTCCATAATTCCAACCAGTCTGCCCTTCTCTTTGCTCCTCTCAGTTAATGAATATCATTAGCAGATTTTTGTTTCTGTTAATTCCTGTTTACAGATCACTTATGAATAGGTCAAGCAGCATGAGTCCTAGTACAACTTGCTGTGGAAAACAATCAGCACTGCTTATATAAAATATTTCTTATTTAATAAATTTGATGACCATTCCTAATGACCATACTTTTAAAACTGTATTGAAAGCTTGGTATGAGTTATTGAAACTGCTGTGTAAATAATTTCAGATTTGAATTAATATTTAGCTTATTAAAAGAGAATATTCAATTGAGGCTTGTTTCAGTGAATAAATGTCTTCTCAAGGAAGACAGCATTACTTACAGAACAGCTTCTTTATTCTGTGTAAATGAGCAAGTAAGACCAATGATTTTAGGAGTAGATGATTTTAGGAGTTACTACTGAATATAAAACAACTGAATTGAGAATGACCAGATGTGAGGACTTGCAGAGTTCTTGGGGATCCTGTTTTGTGCTGTAGAGCCTCTTGACTCACTGCAAGAAAGTTACTTCGTTGTGAGAGAATGGTTCTTATTTCATCTGTGGAAGCCTGAGATTGCTTGAAATGAGCTGGAGAATGTACTGGGAAATTAAAACTGCCACTGAAGTTTTCCAGTTACTCTGGTTTATAGAATTAGCTCACAGCCTTGTGTGAGAAATATTTTAATACTACCCAGTTATTACAAAATCACTCCAAGTCACTTTTATACAAGATTTAAAATATTTCTGAAATGACCATGTGTGTTACAAGGCTAATAAAAGACTTGGGTAATGAAAGAAAAAAATCTGCATGTTTCCTTCCTAATCCAACTGAGTTACAGGCTTGAATCTGAAATTCCTGCTGGTCTTTAGCCAGTCTTCTTGAGACTTTGAATCCTCCTGCATATGTTGTATCTTGTTTCATACATGAGAGACCCTCTCCCTGCTGATGGCAAAGACGAGGCAGTGTTGCTCTTCTTGTAAAGGAAAGCTTTCCCTGCATTCTAAGGTGCAGTTGGACATTTTGTGTAACCAGATGAATACAGGAGACAACTACTGTTATGTTTCCAATCTCAGGCTATAATATGAGAGACTAATACTTACTGTGTTTAAAAGTACCTGTTAAACATCCAACAGTTGTTTTGTTTTCAGACAGGTCTTTCAATTTTAAAAAGGGAGAAAGAGAGAAAGAAAGAAAAAAACAAATCATGAGATTGGCAAGGCTGTGATGTGGACTGTTGGAAATGTTTAGCCACAGTGTGATTTAAGAAAAAATAGCAGTCACATTGTTTTGAAAATTCATGGTTGTTATTGCTAGTTACAGTGTTTTCTTGTCTTCACTGCTGGTGATCTTTTAGGTTGTCTCTGTATGTTACAGAACAAACAAAGTTGGGTATGATCTTACAATCTATAGATTTATTGCACTTTTTGCTTTTTTTTCTGCTTGGAATATAACAGTGGGGGTAATTCTGAAAACGTCAAATGATACTAGAACAGTTTCAGGAAATAATTATTTGGAAATATGTATATAAAAGAATAACTAGATGTCTTCTCAGTTTACAGTCTTGTGACAGCCTTTTCTCTAAATGCTAAGGGTGGAGCCCCACTGTTTCATTCCTGATACACAGATAATGTATTAGTTTGACAGCATTTTCTTTACTCTTCTGAAAAAGGCAGAGATACTTCAAAAATTCAGAAGAGCAATGGCAGTTTCCTGTGGCACTGCTTGAAATGGAGGTTTACAGGAGAATTGCAGTTGTTAGTAATCTTCTCCATAGTGCTGCAATTCTCTCTTGTATAAACTCACCTAATGTGCTTTTGCTAATGATAGGAAAGTTTATGGTATGGGATTTTTAGACTGCAGGGTTGCCAAAGATGTACATTTGGGGAGCAATGAAGTAATGTAATGAAAACCTTTGGAAATAATTAGGGAAATGGGAAAAAACTAAGGCTTTTCACAGTTTGTAGTAATGTCATCTAGGTGGACCTAGTGCAAAATGAGTTCTGTTATGTGGAGTTTTTAAAAAAATAAGCATAGTAAAATCTGTGATTCTTCCAACGTACTTGCCAATAATTTCACAGTATAAGTTCCAAATCCCTAATATTTAATTATTTTTGATGTGCCAGGCTCTGTGTTTAAAATTATTTTAGGCAAATACGCAAATTTTATGTAAAATATCAGTAAGTTGTGTTCTCACATGTGGTATCTCCCGGTAATCATGGACTGACTTCTGTGCATTATCTTTTTTAATTACATGGACGAGTATCTAGGTAAATGACTCCCCTTTTAGGTAAACAGGTTAAAAAATATGATTATTTTAACAAAAGACTGATAGCTTGAGCATGGGTTTAAAGCCTATTATGAGTGTATACTATAAAGATGTATTTCCAGCCATATCTCCAGCTACAGAAGAGCAACTGTAATAGCTTTTCTAGGGAATGCCTCATTCTTGAGATCTGCACAATGATACCTGAAGTTCTCTGTGTTCTGTACTCAAGCCAAGCATAAAGTAGCCTTAATGCTACAAATTGTGAGAGCACTATAGCCAGGCTTTGGGGCCAGTAGGTGCATTTAATATTTCTAATCTAAATACAGATATTTTCCAGAATTCAGTAGATAACCCCATGGAAGATAAAGCTTGAATACTGTTTGAAAAACGTGGGTGTTTCATATAACCTACAAAAAGTTGTTCCTTCTTGAGCTGTGTGGAAATTGTGTATCTTTTTCAGCTGAAAATTATTTTGGTTTTTTATGTTGCAATATTTCAATACTTCACACACGTCAACAGTGGTTGCATATCAGAGTTTGAATCAGAGGTAGACTATTGTGTAGTAATCTGAACTACAACAAGATGAAATCTCAACATCTCAAAATAACATTTGTTACTTTATTAAGGGTTACAATATTACAGGGGTAATCTATTATAAACCCTACTTTCAGTTATATACAGCACATGCTACATCACACATCATACTGTCGTAAAGATGCGATGAGGTAATAAGGGAAAAGTATGCAAACACACACACACACACACACAGAGTCAGTGTCATATAGGCTGACCAAAAAATATGTTGAACTTCTGGAGGCTTTCACTCTGCTTCTTTTATGCATTCTTTAACTTGTATTTTTTGTAGTAGTTTGATTGTAATAGGTTTGTTAACAATGTGTTATAAAAACCTATCTCAGAAGAATATTAGAATTATGCCAGTCTGTATTTCATAAGTATGACTGACCTCTAAATATAAATGAGTAAATCTGTTTAATAATTTGACAGTAATAATTGTGAAATATGTTAAAAATAACTTTTTTGCTACTGATAAGTTCTCTATATTATTTTTTATCTAAAAGCTAAGGCTATTAAATAGCTTATAAACTGGTATCCATCATTTGCCTGCAAAGTTGGATAGACCCTTTAATTTATATCCAGCCATTTCTGATTATAGAGGCTACGCACCAGGTAATCACTGAAGTCAGGAACAAAATACTGTAACAGTTGTGTAGTATAACATGTTGGCTATAGAGCACATAATACCTATTATAAATCTGGATTCATTTCCATATGCAAGTAGCTACTTCATTTTGATAACAAAGTAATTCATGTTTTTAATCTAACATATTTGAATTAATGGTGAACTTTTATGGGAGCAGATTATTTAAATGCACATAGTAAAGGGAAAAGGCCAGATTTATCAGGACAATAATAGTTTGAGTATCTGCTCTCAAAACAGAATTATATAGTGCTAACTTTATTAATGGTAGTTAACAAAGATTACATAATCATCACACTAATGTACATATATCAGCTACATAGTTCAAAGGATGTGATTCCTGTGTCAAATGATTGCTTATAATAACAACAATAATAATAATAAAACTCTTGCTGTACAGTTTGTAATATTTCCTGTATTTGAGAATATTTATACATAACATACAAAAATACTTAAATGTGGCGGCAGTATTTTTATCACCCAAACTTAATTTACAGGGAAAAAAAAAACAGGAAGTTTATCTACAGTTTTCATCTAAACTGCAAGTTCCAATAGGACCAAGAGGTGTTCTGAATGTTATTACAGTTCCTTTTCTTCAGCTCTTTTTCCTGGGATGATTCTTGAAAATATAATATACAAGCCCTCATACCTTACCAATAAATGTACAGTATCTTACATTCCTCATTTCTGAAAAGATAATTTCAGGTAATAAAATCATAGCTTTATATGATTTCTAGAACAACAAAGCAAACAAAGAGAAGAGTTATTTCAGTGAAACGTGTTAGGGTTAGGTCTTATCATCATAACAACTTTCTTTAGTGAATATGATCCTCCCCGGAATTCAGCCCAGTAAACACCATCCTGATATCGACTGCGGTAGTGTCCTCCACGATACCAGACTCCATTGAGATTTGAGTGAGCACATGCATTGTACCACCATCCTCCCTTCTGGTAATGAGCACAGTTACCTGAAAAAGAAATAAAAGAAAGCTCCAGTTCAGGCTGAGAAGTAAATGAAAAATCTTAAAGCAAGCAAGCAAAGTACAAAATTTCACTGGTTGGTTGGTTGTTCTGGGCTTTTGTTAGTAACTATATGTTTAACATGTAGATATCCTGTGGTACAAAGTGAACTTAGGCTTCTTCAGGAACCAGCTAGGTAGTTAGGTTCTACAGATAGAATCCTTTTTGTTACTTCTCTTGCCTGAAAATCAGTGGGTGTTACTGTCTCAAATAACCCTTCATAGCATATTTTACAGACCCTTGTCTAGTGTAAAAACTTTTAATTTTAATTTTGGCGTTAGTATATATAAGGGTTGACACATCAGTTTGTATTTCATAAGTCACTAATTGACAAATCCCTTTGTTAGTGCAATTTTTCTTTTTTTTTTTTTTTTTTTTTTTTTTTTTTTTTTTTTGTGTATGTACGACCATAAGTATTTTTCCTTTTTCAAAAGAAAGAGCTAAAGAAGGGGGAGGTGGGGATGTAAAGGCAAAAATGGCAAGGCAGCTGAGAGGGACCTCCTACCTGTGTATACGTCGTGGTCCCGGTCTAGCGTGGTGAACTGTTTGCCATTGTGCCAAGTGAAGGAATCTCCCGCATTGCCATTGTAGCGTCCCAGTCTCAGCTTGTAGTACTCACTCTCTGGCTCCAGTCTGAAGCTGGCATACTCAGCAAATACTTTTCGACCTGACCAGTCTTCCATTGTTATGAGCAGTTTGTAGTTGCCTTGATTTGTTAACCAATAAATGTTTTCTAATCCAAGCCAATATTCTCCATCTATATTACCAAATCCTTGCTGTAAAGGAAGCAAGAGAAGCATGTTAATGTCCTGCATCTGTGTTAGTGGTAAATCTGAGTGTATTTTTAAGCAGAAAACTGCAGTAACTTATTTTATACAGACTTCCTTTTCTGGAAGGGTAAACACACAAGTTCTTTTTCAAGTAGGCTCTTAGCCAGACTCTAAAATCACCCTTTAAATTAACTTTATCAGTAAGTTCTAGAGTGTAGGAAACATTAATTGGCTCTCTTGTCCTAACCTTGTATGTCTCCCAGTTCCTGAAAAAGTTGACAGAGCCGTCCAGCCGTCTCTGAATGACAGTCCAGCCACCGGGGTCATGCCGTTGGTCACACCAGACCTGCATGAGCTGGTTGGTGTTTTCTGGTTTTACAAGATAGATGGAGCTTGTGTCATGGCCATCTTCTAATGCTTGTAGGCAGTCTCTCCACGGCCCTGTGTCAAAATAGAAAGGCTCTGCATCAAACTGCCAAGAGCATTTCTTTAATGCAGGGCAGTATTTGAGTTGGTAGCTTTTTATATTAGTTTGGTTTCACTAAATACCGTATTTGTTTTTCCTCTTATTGAAGGATGAGTATCCACCAAGTGTTTTCAAACAGATTCATTTATTGTAACTTTATTTCTGGAACATTTCACAATGAGTTACTGGTAAAGGTAGATTTTGAAAAAAAAAAAAAAAAGTTTTAAGGCAGCTGTACTGGTACTTTTACCATCAATTATATATTTGAAGAAACTAAATATGAATGACTCCACAGATAAATAAGAATTTCCTTTAGAAAACAAAAAAGTAACTTTGACCTTGAATCTGTCTTTGAGAAATTCAGCTTTTTAGATCCCAAAAATGTCACTGGCACAGGCATTAACAGTGGAAGCAACAACATAAATAGGTTGTAGGTCTTACTGCTGCCACCTTAATAAATTACAACATAACATAGAAATTAAGAATTTTTTTTTTTTTAACATAACGTGCTTGTGACAGAAACTTTATATAAATGAGAGGACTCTTAATATACTTTGAATTCACAGAAATTGCAATTCACACAGTCTTGTTTTCAGAAGGAGAATGCATTTTTTTTCCTTCAGTTCAATAGTCTATAAAGAGCTTACACTTTTTGGAAGTATCTTATATTCCTGTTTTTTCAAGAAATTTTCTCCATGTGTAAGATAATTCTCTTTTAATGTATCTGAGATATTCAGAAATAAATTATTTATAAATTCAGATATAAATTATTTATAGTCTGTGTTGATATCTGCAGATAAGACTCCCCCAGCTGCTTGCTTCCTCAGCAGAAGAGTGAAGTCAACAAGAATCCTCAGGATTAGAGTTTTGAGGCCCTGGATTGATTCTCCCTGCCCACTGAAGGAGTAAGGCTTGTCAGATCTTCTGACTAGGAGCCTTACTGAAGCATATACTGCTATCAAGAGTAATTTCTGTTTTAAATTGTCAGTCCTATGGTTTTTCATAATTTATTGTCCAACACTACTAATGGTACTCAGCAAAAGCATTAGAAATAAATTAGATTTATAGAAATAATCTCAGTGTTTTGGAAATTAAAACACTGAGGTTTTGGTATTTTTAACTATTTTAATCAGCAAGTCAGTGTAGAAAGAGGCAATCCAAGTCTTTGTTCTGTGGGTACTGTGTTCTTGTTGCCTCAGTCATAATCAGAGACTGTACCTGGAGCTGTGCTTATAAGCCCCTTCTCCATTTCTTTTGGGGCTAACTGTTTAGATTTCTGGCAGTTAAGATATAGATGCCATGCTCTTGTCACACCATTGCATGGCTTGTTATGAGAGGTGGGAAAAAAATGTTAATGAGCACTAATAATTTAAATTGCTCTGGTTTATTTTATCACAATGTGTATGTAGTGGCACTTACTAAAAATAAAAAAGGAAGTCATTATTGAAGAACTTCTAAAATAGTCAAACAGCTTTGACCTTGTCTTTGTAAAAAATATATATAGCAGTATGCAATGTAGTATTTACACCATTCTAATCTTGCAGTTTCTTTTATGGCACACGGCAGCAGTGCTCTACTACACAGTTCTTTTTTCTGAAAGTGATTTAAGAGATTTTTGAGAGAGACTGTCAACAGATTAATAGAAGACATTTACTATTTTTATTATATTTTGCTTCTGTTTTCATTGCATAGGTTGGCTGTGATCAGGTGGATAGTACAGCCAGGAGGTTTGGATAAGGTTCAGAACTCAACACATAGTATGGAAAGGACTTGATAAAGTATGGGTGGATTTTTCCTGCTGGCTGGGCAGTTGTGGTGTAGGTTTTGTTTGTTTTGTAGGATGTTGTTTATGGGTTTCTTTTTGTGGGTTTTTTCTAGTTCCCTCCAGACATCTGACTAAAGCATCATTTATGGCATTTTAAGGAGGGGTTTGAGATGTGGTTTGTGAATGGAGAACATTCTGGAGGATGAGGAAAAAGTATTAAATGTGTCTTGACTGAAAAGAAATGTGAGGAGAGGGGAAGGAGGATACTCTGGAAATAAAAGCTTAATTAGCTTAACTTCAGTGGTTGGAAACTCGCTTGAACAAATAAAAATCTGCAAGTGAGAAAATGAGAGAATATATAATCAATTTGTGCAGAAGAAACATGAAACTTCTTTTTCTGGTAAGTGATGTGATCCAGGGAGAAGAAACAGATGTGAAATCTATCTTAGAATTGTGGACTGCCAAAGGGACTTTTGGAGATCAGTGTGAAAAATTGCTGGATAAACAGCACCTCCTCAGGTGAATATTTGGGAGTTCTACAGGGTTGCAGATTGGTTCAGAATGAGCATTTTACTTTTCAAAAGCAGGAAAATGTATGAGGATAGATCAGCAAAAGTACTGTGCACCACAAGTAACTTTTCTGTTCTGCTGTTTGATAGTGAATCCTCAGCTCCAGTTTAAGGACTTGAAAGCACAAGGAGGATGTGGACCAATTAGCAAGTTTTTGTTCAAAGAGTGTAAGGGAATGAAGGAGAAAGGTATTTCACTTCCAGAATGATAGGGGAATACTGTTCCAAGCTTGAACCTACTTTGAGATTGAAGTAAAAATGTAATTATTAGAGAGGCCGTGGTTTATTGCACCAAAGGAGTTCTAGTAGATCTGATTTTCTTCTGAGAATTTTTCCTTACATAGTACATCAGAAACATGAAATTTCTGGCAGAGGCTTTGCATGCCACAATGCAGGCTTTGGTGCACTATCTTTGGCATTCTGTGGAAATACTGCTTTGTAGTAAAATGTTTTAGAGACTTACAGACTTAAGAGACTCAGTGCTTACTTGCTCAAGTTTCTTTCATTGTATTTCCATGGAGAAACAGTACAGGGGTTGTTTGGTTTTTAACATGTGGCAGTTGCATTATTGGATAATCTTAAAAAGTTTGTTGATATCCTTTGGAATATTTTGCAAGTAGCCATGAAATATATTGAGTGCAGTTCCCCTGCATTACTCTCTTTCAGTTAGCTCCGAGTTCAGAGATCTGTGACTCTCTATCCTTTTTCTGAAGAAGGTATGTGTTGTCCACACAGAGAAGAGCAGTATGGAACATATGCCTGAACTGGTTTGGGTTTGTTTTATTTTTTTTTTTTCAAATGTGGGGGCATAGGTGAAACTGAGTCCTT
Organism: Vidua macroura; assembly: GCF_024509145.1. Lineage (NCBI taxonomy): Eukaryota > Metazoa > Chordata > Aves > Passeriformes > Viduidae > Vidua > Vidua macroura. The sequence goes on along the minus strand of NC_071591.1, from coordinate 248,555 downwards.
TACCTGTTATTTTGTTATCACATAGATCAGTTGATCTCCAATGTGATTTCACATTGTCAAATCATGCTTGTGGCAGAACTCCTAAGACTCTTAATAAGGGCTGTATAATATCCCACTACTATTCCACCACTTGCTTCCTTCTGCTCCTGTCTAGAGCACAAGTGCCCCATATAAGGTACAGAGCAGATACTTACTCCTTATTTAATTACACAAGCACATTATCAGATGCTAGATCAAAAAACTTGTAATAATTTCATTTGTTTACTCAGTGTCAAACTCCTTCAGATGTCATCAATTGTAGCAGTTGAGTCTTGAGCAAAGGTAAATAAAATTTAGATTACCTGAATTGTAAGATTTTTCTGAAAGTCCTTTATCTCATACATGTAATAGAAATGATAGGTTTGTCTTAGCAAAGTAACATGAGAAAAATATGTGGGTATAGAGTGTCTTAGACATTCACAGGTGGTTTTTTTTGCTTTCTTTCTGTGTTTCTACTACAGCATGTATGTAAAATTCATTAGCTAAATAAATTTGGACTGCATTTTTGATATTACAATTAAAATGTTGTCCACTACATATTAGCATAAACTAATGTAAATGTATCAATAATATTACTTACCAGATGGTTTATCAGTTGAAGTTGGAATACTAGTAACTGCAGGCATGGTTGGTAAGGTAGGTGGCAGAACCTTTAAGTTCTGATCACTTTGAATCTCATTAGTAGATATCTGGTTATTAATGCGATTGTAAGTAGGAGGCTGGTACACTTTAACTGGTGGTTGTGGAGTTTGTGGCAGTGGCTTGATGGATGGCATTCTTTGACAATGTTCTTCCAGCTGGGCAATTATTATTGTCTGATTATTGGCAATTGACATCAAATGTTGATACTTGTGCTCTAAGTCTTTGTATTTGTTTGCAAGCTGCAACATGTCTGCAGTTTGGTTCAAAATCTTATTTTCAAGTTGAGAAAGTTCTAAGGCGTTATCACGTTTTCGGATAATTTCATGTAATAGCTGCATGTAGAGTTGTGTGACACGAGAATTCATATTTCTGCTCTCTTTTCTTAAGAGTTTAACTTCATTAACAATTCCACCATCCACCTCTACCAGTTGCTGGAGAGTTTCTATTTGTCTCTTTTGTTTAAGAAGTTCATTGTTAAGTAACTGTAATTCTTGTTTATTTACCCTGTTTTCAAGCAGAACTTCAGGCTCCTTAGAATTAACACAAATGGCACCTGTCACTCTCTGCTGAGGTACAATAAAGGTGTAAGTGCACTTGTCCTGTGTGTCACTGGAACGCTTATATCTATTCATATAAATGAATTCTTGAGCTTTTTCCTTGTCATTGTCTTCAAATTCCTGTGTTTCACTTATAGTAACTCCCACAACAGTTACTAGTATTAAGCAGATGAATCTTGTTGTCATCATGATCCTCTAGTTCCGGTCAAATATTCTTCTGCAAAGAACTTCGTAAAATCTGTTTTAAAATAAATTTCACAGTAATAAGTAGAAAAACAGTGTGGATTTACAAAATATCATCTCTTCTAAAACTTACAAAAAGCGCATAGTAACTATGTGTACAAATGAGGTCCAGCATCAACTTGTGTTGACTAAAGGGGACATCATGGGGAGTAGTTGTATCTTTCTGTGGTCAGAACTATAGTGACTAGTTGCTAGTTCATCTAAAGCCTGCCAAGAACCATAAGAAAGTAAGCAGTAAATACAAGGATTTGAAGAGTCCTTTCTTCCAGGGAAATACCACAAAAGTTTCCAAGATTGGCGTTTTCATTTAAATATTAATTACACTTTCTCTTTCTTAACCGTTACAAATACAACCTTTAAAGGTAAACATAATGCAAGTTAATGTATGTATTAATGCTGCTAAAAGTTCTAAAAATATCAAACTGTTAATTTGCAGTATTTTAGAACTGCACATACATTGCAAGAGATACAGTTTAGGTGATATGTAACAATTTTACTTTATTCAGTAGTATTGAACCTCCATTGCTTAAAAAAAAAGGAAAAACTTATTTTACATTGGTCCTTAATAACTGTAAGTTAAAATCTCTACTACTCAGATATTATAGGCAGTAAAATCTGTTATTTTTCTGGACTAGTAGAATTTACGACTGAAACATTTACTGTGACTCTCACTGGAGACACTGTCACTACACTCAGCCTAGTCATCTCACTTCAGAGTTCCTTCTTGAAAGGGGAAGAATAGCTACAAATGTGCATGGCGGACAGTGACAATGCATTAAATCAGCTGGTAATGTCTACTGGCATACTGCAACAGTTGCCCTTTGGTGAAATTGCCCTAACTTAGTTATCCATGCAGATTCATATTCAAGGTGGACAGCTGAGGCCTTCACAATCTCTCAGAAAATAAGTGAATACTTGAACTTTGTAGGCAACAGTAGACTTGGAAACATGGGCTTAGCATTGTCACTACTGGCAGAAATTCCCATGTCACAAACCACTCTCTTATCAGCTACTTGAACAGCACTTTGATGTTGTGTATTTCTAAAACCTTTTTGTTGTTGATTTTTAATACTCATATGTATATGCAACCTAGTTTTCTTAAATAAAACAAATGAAAAATGCAGTATGGAGATTTTTCAGTGTATAAAGTCAAATACTTTTTAACCAAGGTGGTGTTGCTACAGTGTTTTTCTTTGCTTGTAAAATATTTCTCATGGAATAATCATTCAGTATTTAAGTTTCTATCACCTTACTGTTTGGTCATCTTTGGTACAATATTTTTTCTTAATTACATGAAATGGTGATAGTAACAGCTGTGAGAAACTGGAGTGAGTCCAGCTGAGTACACCCAGCATGGCTAGCTGGAGGCTGGCAGACATAACGATTGAAGAGCAGCAGGAAGAGTGAGGTTTGTGTAGCCTCCAGGTGAGAAGGTAAAGAAGGACATGTTCAATTACTTAATGGGTGTTTGTAAAAAATTCTTTTTGGAAGTGCACAGTGAAAGTATATGGTGGATACAAATTACCTCAGGAAAAAACTAGGTTTTATTTAAAAAATTCATTGTGAGGGTGACTGAGGACAGAAGCAGTTACCCAGATAGGTGGTAGAATCTCCATTCCTGGAAATACATTAAGTTTTGATTTAGGTAAGGCTATGAGCAGTCTGATCTAATGTTGAAACTAAACTTGCTCTGTAAGACAAAGACAAGTCTCATCCAATCTAAACTATTTTATGATTCTAGGCAGCTGCTGACTTTTCAGAGATTTTTTTTTTTAATGTCAAGCTAATGCTGGATATGCATCCTTTATTATTCATACTGAGAAGAGATATGGTTGTCATTTGTATTTTTCTGGTTTTGTGAAATAAACCATAGATGTTTCTGCAAAAGATTCAAACAAAGTGACCAGGACTTAATCCTTCTTTAAAATTTTTGGTTATATCCTTTTGCCTCCGTTTCTTACTTGGAATAAACTCATTTTCATTTTGCAAGTAGAAAGGAGTTGTGCTGTTCAGAGCTTTTCAAAAATCTTGAAAACATGTCAGATGAAAATCTGGAGTTTGACACAGTTTCTGTAGGTAAAGCAATGCTATTTGGAGTCCTGGAAAATAGGGAACATAAATTTACCCCAGATAGCTTTAACTTGCATAATCAGCATTTGCACAGCAGATCAGACTTGGAAAACCTGGCAGTTTTCCAGGCCTCGTGTTCCTGCACAGATTACTGGTTTTGCAAATGTCTCTTGCATATAGGTGTAAAATATTTTTATTTTGCTGTTGGAACTCTAATATCCTTTTCCCCCCCTCTAAACCTGTACTTATTGTGACCACTGAAAAGAAGCTTTTTTCCTCAGACTTCACTTCTGTCTGTTACAGCATCTCATATCAGCATCTCTCTGCTTTGAGTATGGCTTTGGGGTACCCATACTTTTCTGAACTGAAGAAAGAGCAACATGTAACAGATTTTTCTCCTGATTTTTTTAAGAACTGTGTAAGAAAATAATGGGCCAGAGTTCATCAGCCTCGTTATAACATATCATCTTCATGATCATTTAGTCCCACTGCCTGACCATGTGAGTGACCCCTCTCTAGGAAGCCTGTTCTAGGGTTTGACCAGTGGTTGCAGATGGCAGGCCACCAGTGAATGACATCAGCATAATTAGACTGTCCTGAAATGTTTCTCTGTCATGATGTTGCCCGCTTGTCAAGACAGATGTTCTTCTTATAAGAAAAATCAGTGGAAGGAAAGTGACGTTGGTTAGAGTCTGAATACCCCAGTACAAACAGAAACAAGAATCATACTGTCATAAGCTCTCCTCCTTCCTGCAGTCTGTATATGATAATTCTGTAAGTCTCTTACTGTTTGTACTTGTTTAGTTTAAAAAAAAAAAAAAGTGTTTAGAATGAGGCCTATTTGTTGCATATTGGGAAGGACTACATGAATAAATGGCATTCCTTCCTTTCTGCAGTTGGATTAAAATGAAGTTCACAACATGATCATTTGAGCAACTCTCAATGATTAATCTTTCAGGGACAAAAAAGCTTTCTGGAATGGAGAAAGTAGGGAGGGAAGCCAGAGAAACAATTTTAAGGAAGGATTTAATGCTTTTTTAATACCTTCCTCTTTGAGTTGCAGAACATCAGATTCTTAGGACATTAGGATTCCTTCCAGGTGAGAGGAAGGTCATATCTGATGTCTAGGACATTAACTTCCAGTTTTCTCCTGTGCCCAGTAATTGCTGATACTCCTTGTACTTGATTGCTGCTGTTGCTTGCTGATCACTCAGTTCTTCCTGTTTCTCTGGCTGCCTACCCCTTGCCCTCTGCCAGTAGTTCTTCTGCAGCGGACTGTGTGGAAACTATATTACTAGGACCATATTTGTTCCCAGTGCAAAATTCCACTTGGGCAGCTGTAGACTTTTCAATCTAAAAGAACACTTGCAGGTTTGGGACAAATTTTCTTAGTTACTGGAAATACAGCATTGTCTGTCTCTTATCCTCATACATACTGACAAAACTTTAACACACAAGCATACAGGTGAATGAAGCACACTTAGAAGTAATTATTTTGGTTAAACATCAAATGGAGCTTCTAATCAGATTTAAGTAATTTCATTATTTTATTTCTAGATTCTGGCTGTTCAAGATGCATACTTGTAAAAGCACTTTTCATAGCAACTGAGTTGGGGCAAACTTGCACTAGTGCAGATGTACCTGAGTTTTTTTATGTCTACTCTACTTGGCAGTATATTTCACTTTGTATTCAGGCCAAATACGGTTTTTTTCGTGTTTGTCTTTTACCAGAATAACTGCATTTGTATGAAAATGTTTGGCAGCATTGTTGTGTGGCATATAATTGTAGCAGCTTTATAGTCCTAGCCAGCACAAGTGCTTTAGTTAAAATTTTGGCTTGTATGCCAGATGTTTGCCTGTCTGTGTATATAACTGGAAGTAGGTGGTTTGCTCATTCATTGTTTACCCAAGTAAGGATATTTCCATGATCTGGTGACAAAAGAGGAAATAAATTGTCTGAAAGGGATATGGGATGTTTCAGCAGTTGATTGCTTTTTCTGTCCTTTAGAGAGAAAACATAAATAAAATCTTACTTTGGCTTTGCTTTGAAACATTTTTCTGTCTTGTGTTCTGTCTTGTTTATATGCAGCTTTTCATTAGTCAAAATGTGTTGCCTTTTGATTCTTACGAGTATTTTGAAATTTATGTACTTCAACAAGATTTTAGTATTTTACAATATAAAATTGTACAGATGTTTCATAACGTATTGTTTAATCACGGTTGTGATCCTGAAATTATAAAGGTAAAAATATTTCTACATGAACAATATTACTATCTAGCAAATGTTGATTCCTACTTTTAAATCAGCTTGCCTTAAGAGGGAGCAGTAAAGTTATCAATGTCGGGACTATGGTCTTTTTGTTTTCAGCTACTTACAATTTGCATAATATTGGGTAATCCAACCTGTATACCTTTCTTCATTATTTGTTGGTTTTGATGCCATGCCTAGGAGGATCTCATTTTTACTAAAGAGACTGGTTAACTGTCTCTTTCAGGTTTTATGAAATATTTTGCCTGTGGGATTCTGTGTACAAGTGAAGGTCTATCTCCATCAGATGAAAAATATGACTTACAGTAATAATCTTAGAATCATTAAGCTTATCTGAAAATGCTGCCAGTAGCTTTTCAATGCTATGGCTGTTTTTTGTTGAATGAAATTTGTTCATAAAAGAGACACTTGCCATACTACTCTGGAAAGAAATGTGTATATGAAAGCCCGAGTGTATATGAAAGCCTCTCGCATCTGGATCTCAAGTGGTTTTGCAATGTTGAGTCTTTCAACCATTGAAAGATTGGCATTTTGTGTCTAGGAGTTTATACTATGTTCTTTTTATACCTGTGCTTTTCGGTGTCCTGCAAAAAGTAGAGCAGGGTGAATACTGATGGTGGCTGAGCACTGAACTTTATTATGTGTTGCTTAACATTACAAGTCAGTTTAAGAAGGAAAGGTTTTGATACTTAAGACATTTCCTGTACTATAGCATTCTGGAAAAGTACAAAATCAAAATAATGATCTGTGTGAATCTTGTGTGGAACACCTTAACTAAGACAAATGGGAAAAATAATTGCCTGGATTTCATACCAGAATAGAAGTTTTGTATCTTAAATTGCATTATTATGGCTTATTTCTACAGATAAGGAACATAACAGATCCCAGTAGGTAAAAGTAATAGAATTGCTTCTTGCTGCTGCTCTTGAATTTCTATGTATAGTAAACTGCAACAAAGCCAGAGAAACATAGGTGTGACATGGTGATGCATTGATCCATGAACAGGCAGCTTTCAAACACATCATACATGACACTCTCGCTACCCTTGGAGACTCCTTTACAGAGAAGGCAATTTTCGTTGCTAAAACCCAGATGTTATAACAAGAGCATTTCTGGGGGCTTGAGTAGCTATTTGGATTGCAGTATAGTTGAGTTTACTGCAAAGACAAGAAAAAACACTACCTGTTTGGTTTGTGCAACTGATAGTGAGAGCCTGGTATATGAAGCAGACAGCAGCAAACTTTAACAAGTTAGAAAAGGTTTTTAGTGGCTTGTATGCTGCAGCTGAGGAACTAAGGAGGCAGTAATAGTTTACTGAGCTATGATAATTATTGTAAACAAGGTGATGCAGTAGGTTTCCTATGTGACTTACTCTTAAGCAGAATGCTCAGAAGCTGTTAAACTAAACTAGGATTCTCCATTTAAGTCACTGTATCTTTGGGATAACAACTGTTGTTTTTACAATAATCATTGTTACTCAGCCTCCCTAAAAAGACTCCCAGAGTATTACATACCTAAGAAGTTAATTTCAGGATTGTGGGGGTTAATTTCTTTTAATATTTCACTCCATTTTCTATGTAAGGTTTTATTTTTGTGGGGTGTGGTTTTGGTTTGGGTTTTTTTGTTTGTTTGGTTTTTTTTTTTTTTTTTTGGTTTTTTTTTTTTTTTTTTTTTTTGTGGGGGTTGGGTTTTTTTTTGTAATAGGTGACTTCCATTTAATTAAAGAGTGGATAGGCTAGGTCCAACACTCAGCATTTATTTCCATCTCTACAAATTGCTCTGACTGAGGAGGGCTTACAGTCTAGAAGGGCGGATTGTTAAGAGTTCACGTAGGTCAGGTGTGCCAGAACTGAATGCACTGTAATTACTCTCACACATCAAAGCCTTTTAGAATACCCAGATAGGTGAAAAAATATAAAAAGGATAACACACACACACTTTTGCATAACACTCATATTTTCTGAAACGGTTGCTTTGACTATGAAGAAAAAATGATACCATACATACAAATGAGCTCATTCAGCTATGCTAAACCACTGTTAATTGGCTTTTTTGTGCTGATCATATTTAATAAAACGAGGCCAGGAGTACTTTTGATGGGCTGTCTTTTCCTCTGTACCTCTAATACGCCATCTGTGCAGAATCCTCAGGCACTGAGGCTTATAAAGGAAGGCATGTTCACAAAAGGCATAGTGTTAGCTATGATAGCATTTATTCTCCAGAAAATAAACTGCTGTATTTTATTGTGAATTCATACATAATTTGATAGCTGTGCATTCTAAAGAAGAAACATGAACAGCTAGCAACACATCTTCACTGTTTAATACTTTTGTCTTTGATAATGAAAGGTATTTTTATATTAGTGCAGTTTTACATTTTTATTGCATTATAAAAGCAAATGAAGCAAGGGTGTTGAAAATGTAAAATCCTGCTATGAAAAGATCAGAAGGCTTGGTTTTGCATTTTTAAAAAAAAAATCTTAGGTTTTTGCTTCTACAGAATCCTTTGATAGCCAGTGTTTGTGGACTTACAGTTAGCTGGCATGTTCCAGGCACCAAGCCAGTAATATGATCTGGATTTCACAACACCATTGTGATAAGACAGACAAGCATGAATTTTTTGAATCTGCTTGCTTTCCTACTCCCTGTCTCTTGTCTTAGAGCTCATGCTCTGTTTTTTACTCCTTCACACGTTTTCTTCTATGGAATTATGTTAATTTATCCTGTCAATTTTTACCTCTCAAAAGTAATCTTCAAACTTAATGTGAAGTTTGATCTTTTCTAAGAGGAAGGACTTCCACTGCTGTAGGGTTTCTTTTAGAATAAACTCACGTCTTAACTTTTAGATGAAAGGTATTGCTGTGAAAAACCTAGGTAGTGATTTTTTGTTTTGTTTTGTTTTGTAAAAGGAAACAGCAATTCACAGTGAAAATACAGCACAGTAATATGTAGACCACATGTATTGAAAAAAAACTTTAAAGTTGGGCTCTAAGTTTTAAAGTAAACACATAGGAAAGGGATGACACATAGTAGCATGCAGTGCTAGTTATGAAAACATGATACTAAACTGAATTGAATAATTTAACTCCAAACTTACAGAGGGAATCACTTTTGCAGTTTTGCCACTAGTTACTTCCATTGTAAAAAGTGCCACACTGGCATTAACCGATTAATTCCTTTAAGATACTTGTGTTAGAATACTTCTCTTGTCAGATTTTCTGCCCACTTAAAACTGAGCAAGCAGTTTCTCAAGCACCAGTTCAGTTTTCTTAAAAGGTAATACATCTTCTAATGAGGGGAATAGATGATTAAGCAACACATCAGAATGAGAGTGTTTTCATGAGGTCTTGGAGAACTTCTGTTTTGAAATACTATCAGTTGCTGCAAGAAACTGCAGAAGTTTATGTATCTTTTGTTGCCTTGTAACTTTCTTCAACTTTTGGCAAAAACTTTAGTTACAGGAAGTACAAATTTTCTTCTGATTACCAAGAATTTTAGTTGTTTGTGGATTGTTCTTTGTGCTTTACTAAAGTTCTGTCATAGATGTGGAATGTAATTACTGAAAGAAAGCACTGCTTTTTTTGTTGCTTCCCTTAACAGCGGCCTCACCTTATTTTCACTTAATCCAATCAGTACCAGAAAGCGCTCATACTGTGCATACTCATATGTGTGCATGCACATTGTCCAGAACAGCCTTTAAAGAGATTCATATTTTAATAAATGTGACTCATTTTACCCGTGAAAAACAGTAATTAGACCATGTAATACTTTGATGCCTACATGAATGTACTCACAAATGGTAGTTTCTTCTTTAAATTCAGTTTTTGTGAAATACTTCAAATATTTACTTTACAGACTGTTAAAGTATCAGAAAGTTTTCTATCTCCCTAATCAGACATGAGTGTAAAAAAGACTGAATGGAGGTTTCATAATTTTTAAGATAGACAGTCCCTTAGAAAATAGTATGTCCTAGAAACATTCTTGGATGGAATGTCTAAGGAAGTGTGAAGATCAAAGTTACGTGCAAAGATAAGTAAGTTTTTTTAAAAAAAAGAAAATCGTATTCTTGAAAATAATACCAAGGCTTTCACAGCCTGGCACATGATGTCTCAGCTATCTTTACAGCTTTTATTTTAATATGTGACGGATTTTTGTTTGGGCTCGGGGGTAGTTTTTGTTCTTTTGAAGTCAAAAAGCAGGCTTGCTGCTTTATCTTCGGGAGCAGTCCTACTCTGATAAGCTTGCATTGGCTGGGTAGCTCGGTGCAGCCCGGAGCCGCGCGTACGGAACCCGCCCGGCACCCCCGGCACTGCCCGTGCTTACCGCGTCTGCTCCGCTCCTCGGCCGCTCCGTCAGCAGCTGCCGCCGCGGCCCGACCGCCGTGACATCCCCTCGGCCACCCGCAGTCCGCGCGTGCCGTGCTGGGACCAGACGGGACGTGCTGGGGAGAGAGGCGCAATTATTTTCCTCTTCTGCCTTTTTCTTGCTCAAGACCCTTCTGGGCTCGTCAGCCCGGCTCCGCCCCGCGTACGAAGCGGTACGTTCCCGCGGGGCGCTCGGCGCTCCCGGCCGTCCCTTCAGGCGGCCAGGAGCTGCCTCATTTGAACCCCTGGTCTTTGTGGCAGGCTTATCCTGGCCGGTAAAGGGGGAGAGAAGGCAAAGCAGCGGCGACCTGCCGGGCGCTGGTTGGACGGGCGAGCTGCCTCCGCCCCCGGGCCGCCGCGGCAGCAGGGCCGCCGGGAGGAGCTCCGTGCTTTGGCCACCCCGGCTGAGCCCGCCCCGCCCGGGCTGTGGGACCCGGCCTCGGGGGAAGCCGAGTTTCAGCCGCGAAACAACGCTAATGCCGGGGTTAAAGGGAAGTTGGGGAGACCGCGAGAAACGCGGATTCGCTTTGTTAGATCAAGCGGCAGTGCGGGTGGGGAACTGCACGGGACTCGGCCCCAAAATGTCGGGGGCCGGGGGGCACTTCCTGCCTTAGGATCTCGTCACAGCGTGCTCAGGGATGCAGAGATGGATGTTCATCTCAGGCACTCGGCGGGCGCCAGCCGAGCCAGCACTCTTACTCAGTGTAGCGCTGGAGGGCTCCTTTCTTAGTACTTCCTAGGTCAGCTTTGTCAGGCAACAGCTCGAAAGCAGAAATAATGGGCAATAAAATCGTCCAAATTCAAGCAAGCTCTTAAAACGTTCTAATGCAGATCGAGAATTCATTATTTGGCTGAATCTCTGTGCATTTTGAGTGATTCTTCGTACTTGTCCTGCTAATCTAAAGCCTGTTTCTCATTTGAATTATGGGAATTCCTGCAATTTTCCTCAAACCTCTAAAAATTTGCTATTATAGAACTCTCTGTATGTAGAATGTTTTTGGTTATTAGCTATTAGCTCTGGGTTTAAAAAAGATTTGTTGAATGAATGAATGAATGAATGAATGAATGAATGAATGAATTTAAAATCTGCCTTTATAACTTGCTGGGAATCCTGTAAAGAAATTAGCAAAATCAAAAGTTAAACTTTGCAACATAAAAATGGAGTTTTTATTACAGTTTAGGAAACCAAATGGTTGTTTCAGTCACTGTATATCATTGACATCATAAGAAAGCTGTTTCGTATTGTAATAATGGGCTTGTTTGCAATTTGTCAGTCAGTTTTGAAGATATTTGGGTTTTGTGGAATTGGAGGAAACCAATATGAGGGCGCTTGAGTTAACCAGAGGACAAATAAAGAGGTTTAAAGATACTGTATTAAAACCAGTTCTGTTCAAGTTAAAACATGAACATGTAGTTGTTGTTATAACGACAAATTATTTTCATCATAAAAGTGAATGTCAGAAAAAATCCCACATCTAACTATATTACACTATCAATTCAATATGCCTTAGGCTTTTAAAGTTTTTTGTGCCTTTCCTCTATGGCCTGTGATTCCTTCAACTTACTTATATATTGTTATGTTAATTATTTTCTATTTTAACTCAGAAGCTTATTCCTTTCTATTCTAAAGAGAGAGGACCACTGACTGGAGTGGCCATTTCAGTGCTAGTTAGGAGCATAGTCTGGATGCTTGGGATTAAAGTAGTCCAAAGCTTTTCCAATGTACCAGTTTTATACTGAAAAAGCTGGATTAGTAGAACCAGAAAATGATAATTGTGTTAATTTTTGACAGATTTAGTAATATTCCCAGTAAACTTCCAACATGTGTATGATTCACACTCCTTCCTTCCCAAGGTGCTTTTTCAGCCTAGCATACACAGAGCTGTTCAAGGCAGGGGAGTGGGAGCAGGAAGAGCGAAGGGGGTGGGTTGCCATGAGTGTTTGTCAGGATATTAGAGTGTTTGTTTCCTGTCATCGTTTCCTGATCAGTTTCTCCAGCTCCTAACTGCTTGTAGAGCTAGATAGGTGATTCTCTAGCTAGATTACTACTTGGGTGGAATATTTAGTTTTCATTTTAAAATGAAGTTTTAGATTCTTTGCTTTTGTAGGAAAATACAGGTTTCTAACTTGAAGTTATGCCCCGCAGCACCAAGGTTCTTGGAAAAAAAATGTTTCCTGAGGATGAGGTTGTTGATTTAGGCCCATATCTACAAAGTATCCATAACCACTTTTAAGTTCTTTAACATATAGTTAGGTCCATTGATTTTAAGGCACTTAAACAAATGCAGTTAAATGCCTAAAATTTTTACTCAGTGAAGGAGCCTAGAGACTTCTCTTGTGGTGTATTTTTTAGTCATTAGCATTCTCTTACAGGTAATTTTGTTACAAATAAAATATTTGAAAAATCAAAACTAGCCAAACTCTGTTTCTTTCACTGTCCCCTTTGCTGAACAAGAAACATATTTTTACACAGATCAGCCTTTTGATTAAGTACCGAGTGCTTTTTGGTCTCTAAAAAGCGGTCTAAATAACCTCTAAGCTTTTGTGTATAGGTTGTTCCAAATAGCATATGCCAAAGCTTATTTCTTCAACCTGTTGCAGTTTTGTCTACAGGGAAAAAGAGAAGTTGTGCCGACTTGACAGAAGACGGGGAGCTTTTATTTGGATGTGCCAGGGGTTTGTAGCATAACTGAATTGTTAGGATAACATTAGGTGTTTGCTCCTTGGGAAGGACTGAAGAGAAAAAATGGGATTTGCCTTTGTGTGGGAATTCTGCTTGGACCAAATGGGCATACCTTTTCCTTGGATTTGTAATGCTGTGAAGTGCAGTTCACTGGTTTTTTTAAGAGGCTTTAGGCTGAATGATGTGATTTGCAAAAGATTTCGTAGTTGATTTGTCCTTCATCCTGAGAATCTTGGTGATAGGCTTGTATTAAAGTCTGTGATTAGAGAATAAAACATCCTACTAGCAGAAAGGCATTAACATCCAGTTATTTCTGACTGTGAATTCTGACAGTTGTCTTCAGCAGGGTAATGCAGTTGGCAAGGAGTGGTTTGAAAGACTTGGCTTTGAGAATGAGTGAAAATACTATAAAATATCTGGTCATAGAAATTAACTTTGATTTAATGATCAGAAATTCAATGTAAACAGAAAGAGATAAGAATGTGCCAATCTTAAAAAGGTAAACTTTGAGAAATCAAACAGATTGTTTTTCCAGATAGGGTGCAGTTCAATTGCCAGATTCATTTGCTACAAGATCTTTCAAACCCAAAAGTTAAAAAAGGAAAAGTGGTTTTGTAGGAATAGCAGGAAAAAGAAAAAAACTGGATGGATCCAGAGAAAAAACATTGTAAAGAAAAATTACCACCCAGACTTAAACCCGAAAGTGTTTATGTAAGATCTGTCTCAGGAAGTCCCTAACCACCACTTGCTGCTGACAGGAAGTAACATCTGGAAAACAGCTATTGTACCTTTGCCTTTTTCCTATAGTCTTTTTTGAAGCATTTTCTGCTTTCTGACATTGGATAGTATATGTTTAAAAATGTTAAGATGCATCACTCTTAAAACATTTAATCTTCTGTAATGTATTTTTCCTGATTCATGGGAAAAGTACTAGGAAGTAGCTGGGTTTTGGGGAAAAATAAAAAAGAATTGACAGTATTCTGGAGAAAATCTGATTTGTTTAGGGGGAAAGCTTTGGTAGAAAGCTCCAGACAGCTTCAGAAATTTTTAGCCTTTTCAATGGATAACAAAATGATTTGCACCAGTCAGAGATGATTCACAGTACAGCTTCTTGAATGTAATTCCAGTTGAGTTCTTGGTAACATTTTCTTTCACTAACTGGTATCTTAGTTTAAAAGTTCCTTGGGTTTTGCTGCACTTACTGGTATGTTTTTCTATATTAGGCTTCATTACTGTGGTGACAAATGTGGGATGATTAATTCCCGGGGTTGAATAGGGTGAGAGTACTCAGGAAAGACCATGGGATCAACATCAAATTTTAATTTTGTTAGTTAATGTTGCTGAGACAGATTGAACCAAAATAAGGTGCCCTCTCTAGCTCTATTTTTATAAGTTAAATTTTGCTTATATCACATGATAAAAGAGATTGCTTGAGATACTCACTTTATTCACAGTTAAAATCAGGGTCCACTGTCTGCTTGTCCATACAGAGCCTTCCTGCTGCAGCAAATTAGTCCACATAACTGCTGCACTCCAAACTCCCCTTCAATAATAGATATGCAGGTATAGGCTAGCATATTTTTCAAACTTGTCATATAACAGTAGAGTTGTGGCTTGAAGAGACCCCTGGAGAATATCTGGTCTACCTTCTGTGGAAAGCAGGGCCATAAATTAGGTTACCCAGTGTCCAGTCAAGCCATATCTTGAGTATTTCCAGCAAGGGAAATTGCCATCTTCCTCTGGGAAACCTATTTCAATACTTAAGTGTATTCGCAGAGAAGAAATTTGCTTATATGCAGATAGAATGCTCCCCCATCACTCCTTGACCTGTTGCTATCACTCTGGAGAGAGTATTTCTATCTTCCCTGTGACTGCTCTGTGTGTACTGGAAGAGCAGCTAGGTTCCCTTCCTGCCCCTTCACTTCTCTATGCTGAACAAACCCAATTCCTTTAGCCTTTTTTCCTATGGCAAGCTTTCCAATCCTGTTATCACCCTGACAGCCATTCATGGGACCATGTCGTAAATGTGTAAAGTCTCTCTTGAGACATTTTATGATGAATACATTTCTGTATGTTACAAATCACATGGTGTTGCCTTAGCAAAGGTTTGTCTTCAGATTTTTTTAGAATATTCCAAATCCTACAAAGGTTAACCAGAATATACATTTGGTTTTGTACAAAATTTTTCCAGCCCTTAATCCTTGGAAAATATCCAGTCTTCTTGAAACCAGCAATACCACAAAACAGTTGGCTTTTTTTGCCTATGAGCTAATCTTCTAACAATGGTGTCTTTGGTTTTACAAACTGCTGACTGTAGTAGTTTGGACTTTCTACCACATAGTTAATTAATAAGTTACTGTCCCTCTGTCCTCTGTTTAGTGTGATGCAACCACACTACTGTATGTAGGAAAATGCTTTCATAAATATTGTTGACTACAAATTGGAAATATATCCTTGTCTCTTCTGGCCCTCCTATCAAATCAGTGTCATTATTCAATTTGTGAGGAGCAAAAATGGAAAATAATTACTTTCCATAGATTCTCTTCTGTTATGTGTACTAAGTTACTGTGTGTCTTGCAGACTCTGCTTCCTATACTGAAGGAATGCGCTATGCCCAGACATCTGTGTTACACAGCAGCTTATGTGCATTCAGGGGCTGTGAATATCTTTAGAAGTGTACATGATTATAAGTAGGGAACTAAATTGTTCCTTAAAACATCTTACTTTTTTTTTTTACCTTCTTTTACAGCGTGTGTTTGTGGTTTTCACAGTAATAGTACAATTTACCAAATAACTGTGATAGTTTATTATATTACTTGATCAAAATGTTACCTAAGAACAATAAATTGAAGTCCCCAGGCTTGTGTGAAATACTTCTCTATCAGCTAATTATTTTTTGTTGCAAAGTAGGGAATGTCTGACTGACAAAAATATCATACATCAGCTATTTACTAGCTTACGTGCATTTGCAGAATTGCACAGACCCTTAACAGACCACTATGCATGAAAGTATATATCAAGTATGCAGTAGTGGTGTGGTTTAACCACCTAATTTTTGGTTTGTTAGCCCTACTATTTTTCAGTATAGTTTTATAGTCATTATAAAAAAAGTTTAAAAAAATAAAAAGTAAAAAGTATCAGTTGATAATGATGCAAGTTTTCAGTCTTTATCTGCACAGATTTTTTTATTATCAGTTTTGCAGCAGTGTATATTTGTGAAATGGTTCTAGGTGCTGTAAGTTTTGGATTGCACCTTGTGCCTGGAAGTTGTCATAAACCCCCCAGATTCTGAATGGTTAAGAATAAATGGTGCTGCTCAGGTAAAAGCAGGTAAAAAGTTTTCTGTTCTGTGGCAGAACAGAAAACTTGAACCCAGGCTCTGTTTCTGTTACTGCTGTTTAATACCTGCCCAGCTTTTTTCATTAGTATAAATTTGTACATGTGATTTACTCGACTGAAAGTGTTTTGTCTTTCATAGCATGCTATGTCAGTCTTTCTTAACGAGCAACAAATTGCGCACCGTAGTTGTTCATGAACATTTTAAAGCTTACATGCTCCAGTTCAGGTTCTTCAGAACTGAGTGAAGCTGAATAATCACTGGTTTTTCAAAGGCTTGGGAGTATTTTTCTTAAGACCTCTTTGTTACCCATCAACTCCAAAGTATGCTTATTTATTATCTGCCTCAGTGCTACTTTCTCAGAAGCCTTGAGTATTGAATAAAGAAAATAATAGGAGAAGCTTAACTGTAAATCAAGACACAAGTATATAGACTTAGATTTGCATCCTGCTGAACACTGCAGTTCTCCATAACTATATTTTTCAGTAAAATTTAGCCTTGGAAATTGTTGTCTGGTGGATGGAGGACTCAAAATGTGCTATCCGGGTGGCATTGACTGCTACATTTGAAGTTCACTTTCTGCTGTATTAATGTTTTCCTGTCTTTAAACTGTTATTAATATTACTTCTTTGAACTCTCCAGCATAAGTTTAAAAGCTTGGTATTACAGGTTTGGTTTTCTTTTACCAACTTAAAAATAATTTGTCCCCTTTACACAGAGTGATTTTCATTAATAAATGTAGTCCTTGATTATTTGGCCTTGCTTTTCCTTAGCATGTGTTGTTACTTCCATGGGACCATAAACTAATGAACACTGTTGTCTGCATACAATATCCAGATGCAAAATTAGTTCTGGTGACAATGGAGAAAAGTGAGTATCACTGGAAAATGATACTTGCCTGTGGAAGAAGCTGCCCATGAGCTCACCCTCTGGAAAATATCCCAGTGGCCTCACATCCTAGCTTTTTTCAGTGCACAGTAGCACAAATGTGAGCCAAAGTTTGAAAAGCTAGTGCTGTGTGTTTTCTTTGGCATGGGGCAGCCCTGAGGCTTTCCTTTGAGAAACGGGTCTTGAAGTCTTTTGCTGAAGGGAATAATTTTGTCATTCCTCTGTGCAAAATGAACTGATTCTTATCTATACCTACTATCACATCATATATATAGAAGAGTTTGAAATATCACTGCCAAGATTAAAAAAAAAAAAATCATAAAACCTAATTATCCTCTTGCTTTAAAGGAAGAGAGGGAGAGGAACAATATGGGAAAAGGGTAGCTTGGTGTGTAATTACAAAAAATGTGTTCTTTTATATTCTAGCATATTACATTAAGTTTAATTTTTTTGACATCTGTCAGTTTGGGTTTTTTCTTCCTGCACCCCACTACCTATCAAAAGCCCATTTTCTTACACTTCTGTTTGGAATTTGCAGGGCATAGGCTAACACCTTTCATCCTTTTTGGTGCTTGCATACCTTGTTGGTCCTCATCTGTATGTTATCCTGGAAAATAAATTCTTTGTCCTGAAAAAATGCTTGCAACCACTGCTGCAGAATGGAAGTGTGTTTATACCTTTAGTATCAATGAGAAAAGCTGCAGACTTGCTCAAAATAGCTGGAAAGTGGCCCTGACCCAGGCTGCCATAAGGCATGTTGCAGTGTAGAGGCTATGAGCAAATAGAAACTTTACAGTTAAAATTCTAACTAGGTTTTGATGTGCCACTTGACAAGGGGGCACAGTGAAGTGCTGCTGTATGGACACTCAGTCTAGGTAGGATCTCTAGGCCATTGCACAACCCTGGGGACTCAGGATTTGCTCAACACTAAACTGCTACAAAGCCACTCTAATATTAGGGAAATTGGAGTTCTTCGTTCTTCCCTCATTCTGAGGTGTAAGGTGCCTGGTCTGTGCTGGCCTTGTGTAGGTGTTAGGATCTCTCAAGTGTGTGGGATAATGGCTGAAGCAGTTCCCAGTGTGGTTGAAATCCTTGTTCAGATAAAGTTCAGAAAAGGTAAAAATAATAATTGGGTTTGTTTTTCCCCCTCTAAAAGCTAAGTAAGACTGAAAAAACAGGAAACAAAGCAGGACAAAAGTGCTGTTTATATTTCTCTAGTATGATATGTGAAATTTAGTATGAGATATAATAAACTGGTATGATTAGTAGCTTCTCTTCACAAGAGTGAAAAAGGACAAAGAAAGAGCAGGTATTGCTGCCCTTCACAAACTTGTAGAAAATTGTCTTCTAATCCCATAAAGTTATACTTTTTTTCTTTTTACCTCTCTGCTTTTGTATATATTTTGATAATCTAGGAAAGCAAACCCTAATTACTCCCTCTTCCTTTAAACTCATGCTTTGGCTTGGGAAATTACTGTAGCTGAGAGAAGTAGAATCACATCGGCATGCTTAATCAGTAGGTCCAGAACTGCCAACTACTAATATAAATTACAAAAACAGAGGGTTTTTTCTTTCATTTTGTTTTATGAAAAGAGAGCAAATAGAACAATTACTGAAAACATTCATAGCTTTTGATGATACATCATTCTGTCTTTCTAGAGGTAATAATGTGTAGAGAGAGAAATGAAGATAAGTTGAGAATGGTTTTTAGAAGATACTTTTTGGGAGAAAGCAATAAATACCACAGGATACTGTTACGATAAAACTGTTAAGGTAGTCTAAGTTATATGAACCTCTGGTTTATAAACGGTAGTCATATTTATGAGATGTATAAAAATTATGTAAATATTATACATTAAAATATTAAATATTTTCATATATATATATATACACACATTTTTTTCAAGAGAGGATTTTTAATATGGGATGAAAATTTTTGAATGACTGATATGTGTCATTGCAGAAAGTTAAACTAGACTATAAAACTTGACCTGATTTCTAAGCATCTTTTTTCTTTGTTTTAAATCCAGCATGACTGGAAAGACCCTTGGTTTATATGTTGTTCAGTTATTAATCCAGCTCTATTCCACTCATTTACAAGGTCTGAACATCCCTTTCGGTTTTGGTGGGATTAATAAATTACCTTTTGTCTCTGGAGCACTCTCCTATTTATCATGTCAGTGGGTCTAATGGGCATATATGGTTCTTTCATAGTCCAAATTCACAGATTGCTGGGGACTTGAGAGACAGTTATGGCTTTATGGTTTCCAGGCAAAGCATTAAACAGTTCATTACAAACTGAATTTGTATTGGCTTGTTGTCGCCTTTTTGTCTGTCTCTTCAGTTTTCAATAACAGGTCATATGATTTCTTCATTCATTCCTCCCTAAGCAGTGTAAGGCTTTTTTGAATGCATGAATGAATAAGGTAAAAACCTAAAGAAATTAGGTATTGCAACCTGGCCAATGCTGGACCTAACACAGTGTGATCCAATGAGCAGTGTACCAGTCAAGATGGTGGAGATCTGAAGAAACAGATACGTGGCGAGCTTAGCTTGAGTGAGAAAAAGTCTTGCAAGGGATTTCCATAAAGTATTCCTAAGTCTCAGGGTAGAAAAGTTAATGGAGATCTTGCACACTGGTAGCAGACAAAGGAGGTATTGCAGTGGTCTCTGGTCATGGGAGCCAGCAGCATTGTGTCCCCCCACTGTCAGCACCACTGGCTGGGGCAGCTCTCCCTCTTTTTTTAGTGTCCTTTTTATGGTCCTGCAAATTGCTCATAGCAGGCAGTAGCCTAAGTGCAAAAAAGCTTTTCTGTCTTTTTAAGGGATGTCATAGGACTCAAGCAATAATTATGGAAGTTTTCAAAATGCAAATCCCAAGCTCTCCTTTGTTTAATGGGCCCAGAGCACAGGGTGGGTAAAGAGCTTCTGGCTGCTATATTCATTAAAAATGATGCAACTGTTTCTGTTTGAAACACTAGATCAATTGGTTGATTGATTTGTTTGTTTCAGGAATTTATCTCTTGGATTTAATCTACATAGATTCTGCATATCCTGCTTCAGACAGCATAATGGAGAATGAACAAAGATCCAATCAAATGAACAATATTCTCCGAATAATAGCTGATCTGCAAGTATCCTGCAACTATGGTTGGTAAATTTTGTTATGCCTTTCAAGCCTTAACTAAAATTTCTTTAGTGTGAAATTGTGGAAGCAGGTTTTGGCCCTGAGGGAACACAAGAGGCTAGTGACGGTAGAGTTGAACACTAAGTGATGTAGCTTCCACTTCTGTGTAGCTTCAGTCTTACCAGTAAACTGGGCACATAAGCATGTATTCTGAATTGTATAACAGAGGTTGTGTAGAGTTTACTGTTACGTGTGTGGTACAAATTACATACTTTCAAGTGCAGCTATTGCATTTGGTTTATATACTGTTTCCACCAGGGGCAATCAGAGAGAATTAACTTAATATCTTCCCTTTACTTTGCAGTAGATATGATGTCTAGGACATGGAATGTGTTCATTTAGTTATCATTTTGTTGTTAGCATCCTGGTGATATATTTACAAAATGAAATACAAATATTTCAGTCTACACTGCAGTTGTTCAATGTGCTAAGCTTTTGCACGTATGTTGCTCCCGGATGAAGTCAGGAAAATGAGGGGTTGTTTCTTTTTGTTAACAGAATTTTACTCTAAAAACAATTTCTGCAGTTCTAGCCTGCTAGTGAAGCTGTATATCAAGAAATGTGCTGGTTTTGGTATCTTAGTGAATACTCAGTGTACTCTTGGTGACTTAGCATGACTTTTCATTGCTTAAACACGTAACAATCTGAAAAGCCTTGAGTGCAGCTAAACAATAACATTCAGAAAATTTAAAAGCTGCAGTTTTGGAGAGCTTAAAGAAAAAGGATTGTTAGATTGTGTAAAAACAAGGTGAGATGTTAGCTGCGTATGCTTAAGTATCCAGCCCTTTTTTGTCAACTTCGGTATTTCAAAGTATTTAAAGGTAGGAACTAGGGATAATAACGTATGATTCTGAACATCTAGATTATTCAGGTGTCATTTTCTTATTGTGAGTTTCATATTGTCTCTGAATGCTTTGGATGACAAAGAAACCTCCTTATTTCATTGACCCTTTCCTTTTTACAGTTTTGGTAGCTTGCTGCAGTGCTATGCATTAATTTTGAGTCCTTGGTTAAAATTAAGATGAAAATTAAAATACAGCCTTGAAACAATATTCTGGGATAACGTATGCCTTTAAAACAGTTACCTTTACAAGAGTGCAAAACTTAAGTTAGGTACTACAAGGCATGTTCCTATCCATGCACCATGTGTCAAGAGGTTTTTCTGTCATTCTGAACTTACTGTCTTTCATTCTTGATATTCAGCATTGTAATTATTAATTAATTATTTAATAACTTTCAAGTCTCCTCAGTTCTTGGACAGATGAGAACCACTAATACCTATAGCTACAGGCTTTGATTTTCCCCAGAAGAATGAACAAAAAATTCGAGCAGTTTTGCAGCAGATTTTTCCACCCGTGAGATAGCATCTAATAAAATCCACCAGCTTTCATGATGATGAAATGCATCTGTATTTTCTTTAACAACTGAGAGCATCACTTTTCAGTCAAGTGTTTAACACCTTTTTAGAGTCAAAGTAGTATTTCTGCCCAATTTATTTTTTAGGGATGTTCAAATTCTGTTTCCATGAAGGTATCATAAGAACCAGGAAAAAAAAAAAAAACTGAAAAAATTATAATTTTGGATGACATAAATGTTAATGGTTTTTGTTTGTTTGTTTTAACCCTCCACAGATCATCTCACAACACTTCCCCATGTGCAAAAGTATTTGAAGTCTGTCCGTTACATTGAAGAACTTCAGAAGTTTGTAGAAGATGACAATTACAAGTAAGTACTGTTCTTTTCTTCAGGCATTGGGAAATGTAACAGAAAGATTACTTAGTCAGTAGTTTTTTTAAGAGCTGAACAAAAAGCCCTTGGATGAAGATGTTTTAGGGTGTTTCTGCTAAGTAAAATTCAGAATGACTGTCTTTATGACTATAAGCAGATTTACAAAGTGAAATATGCTAGTGAAAAGTAACAGTTTAGAGTAGATGAAAACCTAGTCTTTATTCTATTACATGATGATTGTGTTCTGGGAATTTTGTTCAGTAACACTAAAGTTATCTCCAAGATGTCCAGCATTGACTCTGTAGAATTATGAATAATACATTAAGAACATCTACCAGTTTCAAGTTACTGTTTTTAATAAGTTAATACTTATGATTTAGGGGTTTAAGTTTTGGGGGTTTAAGCATGTTAAAATAATGTTTACAAAAGACCTGGAGAAGAGTTAAGCCACACAGAGGTTTCACACAGATGCCAGAGAGGACATTGGTCACTATGTGAATGTGCTCTAGTTAAAAGACGTGATAAATCCCTTGCCAGTAATTCTGAGAGAACTAGCAAATTAAGTCATAGGCTAAGGAATCAAGGTTTTAAATAGCTCAACCAAGCTAAATGTAATGCTATACAATTAGCTATTGACAAATAGAGTAACTATTTAGGTGAGCAGAATTTGAAGTATTCAAAGCAAACATATGTTCAGTCATACAGTGAAGTATAAAATAGTATAAATGGTATAAAATATTTTAGCATATGTTTTAGAGAGTAAGGTTGGTAATGAACTTCTTAAAACCTGTCTTGTTACCAGTTTTGTTAAATACTTCAGTTAAGAATTTTGTCTCAGAATGTGTACTTAGACCGTATGCTAATAAAACAGTGATGGAAGGGTTCATTGAAATAGAATATCACAAAGAAAGACTCTGATGACTAAAATGATAGTGCCACAAACCCCAGAATGTTATATACTTATTCTAACATTAGTTTATGGTGTTGATCAGTAGATAGCTGTCACAAGTGAGATACAGGCATGAAAGGACTAATTCATCACTGCCTATCAAATATAATGTTTCTGTGAAAAAATAGAGTTGTTTGTACTGCTTCAGAAGGAGCTGTGAGAGCTTACATGGAGCATTATATGCAATTCTGGCCATCCATGCTTGCATGCTTGAGGGTTTAAATAAATGATGGTGCAATCAGATGAATAAAATCTGTCTTGTAACCCCAGATGTAAAGAACTAGGTTGGGCCTTAACCTGGGAGAGGAGAAGTTTAGGTAAGAGAATCACTGTGTATAAACACAGCTGGAAGAAAATGGGGAGGGTAGAAAGAAATTTAAATGAAATTGTAATGATATCACAAGGATAAACGCATAGAAAATTTTTAGAAGCTAAATGTTGAAATGTGGTTTCTAACTATCAGAGTAATGGAATTCTGGAACCTCTTCTTATTTGGACAAGTGAGACAAATAATTAAATAATTTTAAGTTGAAACCTGATCAGTTAACGAAGTGAAGACTACCAGTTAGTGTTTGTGAAAAGAAAAGAGCGTATTCAATAATCAGAAGATTCTGCATTAGTAGCATGGAGTCATGTACACACGCATGTGAAGAGTGACCTGCACCAAACATTTACATTTTGCTACAATTACTGCTGACACTGCTGGCATACAGAGGCAACCTCCTACTGAGATGGAAAAAAAGGTGTCATCATAACAGAGACAAAACAACCCGTGTTTTAGTGTAACATGAGTCAGACAATTTGCCTTTTCAATTTTGAATGTAGCTGGAGTTGGTGGTAACTCCAGCTGTTCCTCTGAGCTCTGGCTCCAGCTGCAGCACATGCAGGACTATACCTTAACCAGATCTGTTGATAGGAATTCTTGTGATGAATTCGTGTGGAACTTTGCTTTCCCTGAGAGAACAGTTCTAAAAGTAAAAGCATTCAGATAAGGTGTTCTTTTGGAACTTCTCAAAGTATTATCAGGGCATACTACAAATAGAGATAAAATGTCTAAAATTTGTCCTCTTGCTTAGGCTAAACTTCCACAAAAGAAGTTGAGGGAGCACTGGGTCATTCACTTCAAAAGCTTATGCTTGGTGATGATTTGAGATGTTGTGCTTTTGTGTCTGGTTGATCACAGATACTAAGAATAGTGATGTTTCTCTAGGAAAATATTTTGGAAAAAAAAAAAGAAAGTGTTTAGTGTTTTCATAGCAAAATTTATCTGCTCCGTGGAATTAGAATTCCTGCCAGAGTACTGTGGTAGAATGTGTAAATTCTTCCTTTACTCAGTGACATTGTATATGTTTCACTCGCAGACACATTGTGCAAGAGATGTACATTGACCATGAGCAGTGCTCACAGCCTTTGAAAAGGTCAAGTTGTCCAGGACTTTTGTTAAGGGTAGTCTGAGATTTAAATCTCAGTGTTACAATTTAACAAATGGTCTTTATTTACTAATTTTGCACACACTTCTGTGCTTCATTAAAGTTATAAAGACAGAGAAAAATTAAACTAAGTAGTCATTGGTAAAGGTGAAGAACTGTAGTTAGTAGAGACTTTACATCCACTGGATTGGATTAAAGAAACTGTTCATATTGTTCAATTTGATTTTTAGATGGAGTTTCCTGATGATGCAACAGTGTTAACACCATGTATACAATAGCTTTCGTGAACTGTACTATGAACTATTTCAGAAAAAATGAATTAAACAAGTATTTTCCATAAACATGTGATACCATAACATAATATTTGTAAAAACTAGAAGTGATTCAATTTTAAATTTGAATGTTAATGTAACTTTAGTAGCAACCTTGCTAATAATGCTTGAAGGAATTTGATGTATCTTAAAGATAATTTAATCCTTTTTAAAAAAAATTTAGTTATTTGTGAGATTAATTCAATCAAGTTTTAGTGGTTTTCTCTCCAGGCTTCACTGTGGCAAGGAAAAACTGGACTAAAGTCACAAAAGGTATTAAAAAGAGGGAAAGATTTGATTCTTACCTCAGGAAAGTTACTACAGCTTATATACATTGGAGAACTTTGATCTTTTTCTACCATGTTTGTTTCATCCAAATAAAACTTTAATTTTTTAAAAAAATAATTTAATTAATTCATCAAAACTCATCACATCTACCCTTAAAGAAAACTCTCATTCCTCTTCCATTTTTACACTTGGTAAAAAGTTTTTGGATTTTGTTTTGAGTGTTTGATTTCAGATTTTCCTCTCAGTTTCCCTTTAGTGTCATAGCATTTTCTGGTCCCATGCCAGAAGAAACTGTAAGCTTCAAAACTGTGGAGAGTACTAAGTTTTTAGAGTGGGTAAGAATCTCTTCTGTCTTTTTCTTTGTAGTGACTGCTCTTTTTGAGCCAGGGACAGCATTAGTGCTCTCTGCAGAGAGGTATGTGTCACCTTTGGCATGAAGAACAGAACTATCTCAGTACCAGGCTGTCAGGGAGAGACAAGATAGTTGTCCTAAAATGTACTGGCAGAATCCCAACACACATTTTGCCAAATGGGAACCTCAATTACACTGGAAAGGAAAATATGGCAGCTGCTTTATATAAACAAAGCTTTTCTCTAGCATTTTTTTGTGCCAGTCCAATTGCTTCCTTTAGGCTTGTGCTTGTCAGCAAGTAGGAATGCTCCAGAAAACCCCTGACAATGATGTCATATCCTAAAAATAACAGATCTTTCTTGGTCAGGCCATATACTGTTTTCTGCATTAGCTGCTCAGTTTTAGCAGTATGTAGCATTGTGGCACAATGCCACATCCTCTCCTAACCAGCCATACCTTGCAGCCATTCCTATAAAGTTTTTTGCTGACCTTTTGGTGTCGTTAGGTCAGGCCTTGTATTCTCACGGCTGTTTTTTGAGTGAAACCAGTTTGAAGACTGTTATTTGTATTACAGTATTATCTGTCTGGACAGGACAGGACAGTCAGGCTGCTACCCATGCCTATAAATTGGTTCTTCAGAGCATATTAGGCAATATAGTAATAAGATGACTTACAGAAAAATCAGTTCAAATTTGAGTTCAGATAAGCAAGATGCTATGGGAAAACATTCAAGAGAAATTGAGCAGCAATTAAAAGGCTATACTGACTCCTAGCAGTGCTGGAGCTATAGAAGTCCTAGCTGTACCATGTTAGTTCCAGTCCTGTGGGAACAGGTATTAAATGGCAGGTGCTTAGTACTTGTAGTAAGTATTAGTACTTAAATTAGTACTTGTAGCAGTGAACCTTGGTTGCAGTTCGTCTTCAGTCAGCCTTCCAGGCAGCTATATTCCCTGGATCTTTTCCACCAAGAATTGTGGTGAAAGGAGGGGTGGAAGAAAACCTTCACTGTTAGTCTGAGATTCATAGTGATCCAGTGGCCATATGGTTCAGTAGCTGTAATTGTAGCTTGACTGCCTCTCCCACAGGACACAAAATAGAATCATAGAAGCATGGAATCACTAAGGTTGGAAAAGACCTCCAAGATAATCAAACTCAACCTTTGACCAATCACCACCTTGTCAATTAGACTAGGTAAACTGAGTGCCATATGCAGTTGTTTCTTGAACAGTTCCAGGGATGATGATTTTGCTCCCTCCCTGGTCAGCCCTTTCCAAATGCCTTACAACCCCTTCTGTGGAGAAATTCTTCCTGATGTCCCACCTGAACAGTACAAACCCCTGGCACAATTTGAGGCTATTTTGTCTTGACCTGTTGCTGATTGCCTGAGAGAAGAGGCCGATCCCCCAGCTGGCTATACCCTCCAGTCAGGGAATTGCAGAGAAGGTCCCCCCTGTGCCTCTTTTTTTCCAGGCTAAGCTCCACCAGCTCCCTGAGCCACTCCTCATATGTCTTGTCCTTTAGGTCCTTTCCCAGCTTTTTTGCCCTCCTCTGGGCACACTCCAGTGCCTCAATGTCTTTCCTGCAGTAAGATTCCCAGAGCTGAATCAGGATTCAAGTTTTGGCCTCACCGGTACAGAGGGACAATCACTTCCCTAGTCCTGCTGGCCACAGTACTTTTGATACAGGCCAGGAGGCCATTGGCCTTCTTGCCCACCTGGGCATATGCGAGCTCATGTTCAGCTGCTGTTGACCAGCACCCCAAGGTCCCTTTCTCCTGGACCACTCTCCAGCCGCTCTGTCCCATCCTGTAGCAATGCATGGGGTTGTTGTAACTGAATTGCAGGAACCAGCACATCATCTTGTTGAACCTCACATTGTTGATCTTAGCCCATCAATCCAGCCTGTCCAGATCCTTCTGCAGAGCTTTCCTGCCCTCCAGCACATCAGCACTCCCACCCAACTTACTGTCATCCATGACCTTACCAAGAGTGCACTCGGTCTTCTTGTCCAGATCATCAGCAATGATATTAAATAAGACCATGTCCAAGACTGAGCCATTATTAATACTAACTCTGCAGCTTTGAAGTTTCAGTTTCTTGTGGGCAGTTTCTGAGGCTGATATCTAGGATTTATCCTGACACGTGTCTTAGCTGAACTCTTGCAGTATAATTTTGGAATGTTGAAATTTCATATGTCAACATTTAGACCATGCACTAAAACTAGGCTTCCTTACAATAGGTAAAACAAAGATTTGTTTTTTGAAAAGGATTCTTGAAACAAAAAATAAATCCTAACAGTACTGTGATATTGGATGAATATAGTGACTTCTGAGATGCATTTCTGATGATACAGAAATATCATACACAAAATACAAAATATTTGTAAACACAAATAAGGGGCAAACACAAAATAGAGTGTCTTTATGCCTTATGAGTGGTTTATTAGGCATGCTGGAACCAAGGTAGTTTTTTTTATTTAAAGTAATGCTAATGATTGACATTGAACATTCAGCTGTGAGAATGTCGTTAGGTGTGTGAGGATATGGATGATGCATCTTGGTGGTAAGACATCAGGTCTCAAAGTATGCACTGATCTATTGAAAGTATCACACTAAGTCTCTCAGGGGCCACAGATTCTGGCTCCAGGGATCTTGTTTGGGAAACATTGAGCATGTGTGTGCATGTATGGAACTTGTGCTGCTCCATGGAAAACGGAGTGTCAGAGGAATTGCAAAATTGAATTTGGGTGGTGGCAAACAAGCCAGGACTGATTGAAACTGTACTGACTGTCAGTATCTCTTCTTGGAAATAAAGAATGTTTTTGATTGTTTCCAGCCTTCTGGAGGAGAGGGGGAATAGAGGAAAAAGTGGCTCAGGAATGACATCTCATTGTCAGAATATATTCCCTTTTCTCAACAGTTTATTTTAAATATAACATGTCAGCGTGAGTATTTTATATTTACCAAAATACATTTAGGCTTGCATTTATTTGTTCTTCTTTTAATACATTCTGTATTTTTGTAGGTTGAAAATAGATAAATTGCATTCTAGTTTTTCTGGAAACATTGTAGAATTCTGGCGTCATGGAAGTCGACATCCAAACTGTCAGAGATTTAGAAAGGGCTAAGATTCAGAGTGCAGTTTAACATAACCAAACAGATAACCAGCATTATCTAACTTCACATATTCTGGGGAGATGACCAGCGAAGAGTGATGTAATCCCATTTGATAGCACTGAAGACTCATTTGTTGCTCTGTTAGTGAATTTCTGAGTTTCTCAGCACACAACATATGTGCTTTCTAGATGGTGTAATCATAGCATACCTCTTCCTAAAACCTTGTTAAAAGCATAAAGGTGTTAGGTCTTTCTTCCTGCTGTTATGTTCCTCTTTTCTTCCTTACAAGAATAATTTTAGACAGAAAGAGAGAAATACAGTGCAAGTAGTTGCATGGAAGTTGATCTCACTTGGCTTGGCTTTTGTCACTAAAGAAGGTGTAAGAATGCACTTGCCTTAAATCTTTTATCAGGTCGTAGCACTTCCTCTGATGTACCTATTCATAGGCAGTATTTCACCTATGCTGTTTTTCAAACATCTAAGAGTTCTACTGGAGCCAGGAGCTTGATACACAGTAAACTGATGAACTTGGTAAAAAATTGTGCCATTAGACAAATGATGTCTGGCCTTATCAGATATGTGAGGTAGTCTTGCCATTCTTGCTGAAAAAAAATACATGATGCTATAAATAGTTACCTGAAATTATGGACTGGTCCTGCTTAATGAACACAATTCAGTTCAGCATGCTTTGGAATAAATATGGTCTCTAATCCTTACATTCAGAATTAAATTCATTTTATTCTAACCAAGCAAAAAATTTCCAGGAGGAATGCATTACAAATCACATCCCTGTGATATCTAGAAAAATCACAAAAGAAAGAAGCTATTGGCTTGCGTAGACTGAACTGTAATCATATATTTTAGCAGTGGACTTACTAGATGAATGTTTCCACAGTGACTGAATAAACTGTGGCTATTGCTACAGAGGACTAATAAAACTGAGAACCTTCTGTGATGCAGGATAAGGAAAGAACTTCAGAGATGAGTTTCTGAAAGATAGCAGAAACTAAAAATGCTGTTTTCACCAGTGGCAAAAGATGAGTAACATCTCCCTTGTATAGACAGACACAGAAGAAATTAGCAATTGTGGAACAATGATGGGTTATCAGAAGGAGGGTTGTCTGCTTCCATTTGCAGAAAACCTGTGAAACCATTTGAAATGCCTGCTTTGCCTGGGGACTTTGGTTTGTCAAATATGAGCTAACCCAGTAAAATGGGCTTAATACCCAAATTTCTGAATAGCGTCTGTGGCACAGTTTCTGTAGAAGATTATTAAAACAAAACAAAACAAACAAAACAAAACAAAAAAAATACTAAACAGCTTTCTTTGCAAAAATCAAGCTCAAGGCATGGGAATAATAAGATTTGAATATAGTGAGGAACAGATCAGCCTTAAAAGTGAA
Organism: Vidua macroura; assembly: GCF_024509145.1. Classification (NCBI taxonomy): domain Eukaryota; kingdom Metazoa; phylum Chordata; class Aves; order Passeriformes; family Viduidae; genus Vidua; species Vidua macroura. The sequence goes on along the minus strand of NC_071591.1, from coordinate 218,701 downwards.
CTAAAGAATAACTACCGTGCAAGGGATGCAACTGAAACATTTCTACAGACATGGAAGATAAATTCACACAGCAGGGCCTTATTTACAGGGACGGACTTCATTAAATTCTTTTGTCTTTTTTCCATACTGAAAAATTCCCATGTTATCAACATTTGAATCGTGCACTGATTTATATTATTGCAACTCTCTAGGAGAGTTATGTTACTGCTTCCTGGTCCCAGAAATCAAGTTGACAGAAAGAAAAGTTGTCTGGAAGGGAATGATTCATTACCTACTTGAAATACATTACTTTGGATAGTTAAAAGACTCTAGTGCTGTCAGAAGGATAGAAATATGAAAACATGGAACAGACTGTAGCTTTGTTAACTGACTTCACACTAAAACATAGTTGATAATGTTGGAATATTGTAGAGAAAGAACTGAAAGCTATTCCCAATAAAGAGTAATAAGGAAAGTGATGGCTGAGCCATAGATGATAGTTTGAAATACTGTCATAGGTTTCTCCCTCCACCCCTTTGCATGTTTTTATCTGAAGTCAGAAAGCCTTTCCTTGGGGTGCACAGCAGGGTGCTGCAGCTAGAAACTTTGCAGCTTTTGTGTGTGTTCACTGCTGTACAATGACAGCAGTTACTTCCTTTGGATTTATGCCTATTCCATTAAAATTTACTTAACATTGTAGTCCTTCATGTAGATCTTTTTGTCAGACTGGTACAGAGCAAAGGACCCATGGATGTCAACTTAAGACTGCCTAAACTTGAGAAATGGCAGAAGTGATGTGCATGGGGAGATTGAGATTTGTTGAAATGCTGAGAGCACAAGAGTGAGTGAGCACATAATAAAACACATGGAGTGAGGCAGTGTAGCATCTAATACTTTCTTCTAATTACCTTATTTTATTTTTAAGTGTTGGTCACTTTGTCCTATTAGGCTTCTTTTCTATAAGTCACAGTAACAAAATAGCTATTTCTGTGTGCACATTTTGACATGGTAACAGTTAATTTGCTTTCATGTTTAGAAGGAATAAAATGTTAGGTTTGTATCTGAATTACTAACTTTGTGAGTTTGTTTTTTTTTTTTCCCAAGGCGAAAGACTGGATGAAGTTACGTTTTTGAACTGAGAGAGAGGATTAAATAATGTTTTCTCTTTCTGCTTTCATAGACTTTCCTCAGAGTTTCTTTCTTGGTTCTGACAGGTAGTGATTTACTTGAAAAAAATAATTGTTTTGTTACATCACAGAATAAATAACTACACTTCCAAGAAGCATAGTTATTAATTCCTAGTTAGCACTGCCAAAATAATTACTTCTTCAATTTCTTTCAACTTTTATTAAGAATTTTTTTTTGTTAATTTCTCTAAAAACTTGTTTTTCCAGATTATCTTTAAGAATTGAGCCAGGTAACAGCTCTCCTCGACTGGTTTCCTCCAAAGAAGATCTTGCAGGTATAAAACATCATTTGAAAATTTGAGTAAGGAAATAATTTTAATTACAGAAATCCTCTACTGAAATATATGGGAAAACCCGGAGGTACATCAGTAGCATGAGTCAACAAGAAAGATTGCTGACTTGTATAAAAGCAGTCCCAGTTCAAGGGATGTCACAGAGTGTTTGCTAGTGTTCGAACAGGTGTCAGATTGTGTGATTTTTTTTACAAATGTGTGCGTTTTCATCATTATTTAATAAGTGAAGAAAAAAGAGCCCTCTTGCAGTACAAAAAAAAAACCAATGCAGGGAAGGAAATTCTTCCTTCAGGTTTCTGTGTGATCACAAACATTTGAGACAATTTCATTGTGGACAGCAGGAGGACAAGAGATTTGTAGCAACAACAGCTTCTGGCAACATCTGAAAAACTAGAGTACCATCCATAAGCTGACAAAAACTAATCTGCTGTTTATTGCTATGCTCAGACTAAACAAACATCAGGCTATGTGAAATGTACTTCCTGCTATATGAACTATTATCTCAAAAGCTGTTCTGTTTTAATCTCTTGAACCTGAGTGGCCAATTTTCTGTCTCATTATGTAAAACCATGAGTGAATGTAGAAACCCCAAGGAGTCCAGACCACATCTGACATGCAGTTTTAATTGGCATTCAAAATGTCTTTTTTTCTCACCAATGAAAGGCAAAGTAAATGAGAGAAAGAAAAAGGAAGATGATAAGTATAAAATGAGGAAAAATCCCATGTGTTTTTCCTTTGCTTCCCAGCTCTTCATGTTGGCTGCTGTCAAATGACCAGTTGTTTATAGAGAACCTCTTGTTTGTCCTTGTATTGTGATTGCTATTCCCAGAGTCAGATAAACCTGGTCTTCAGTTTCTTTAGGGAGGTGCTTTTCCTTTCCCTGCTTAATGCTCAGTATTATTAATTGCTGCATAAAGGAGTAGTTCACAGGATATATATATTTTTTTTTAATTAGATGAGTTCAAAAGTCGTTCGTAATGAGCACTTTCTTCATACAGAAATGCATTTGGAAGTTAACTTCCCCACAGGAGCCATCACAGTGTTGTTCTCTGAATCTGTGTCTGGAAAGGTGTTGATAAGTTACCAGGCTTCTGCTAAGCAGCGCCCACTGCATCAAGGCTATCTCTCCAAACCCAACCCCCTACCAAAAAGGCCAGTAGGCTGGGGATGGACAAGAGGCTGGGAGGGTATATAGCCAGGACAGCTGATTTAAGCTGCCCAAAGAGATATTCTATACGATATGACACACTCACCAATAAAAGCTAAGAGAAAGGGGGGAGCAAGGCATTTATTATTAAAGTGTTTATCTTCCTAAGCATGTGCTACAATACTTGGGTTAGGCCATGGCTTCTTATTGCCCACTGATGGGAAGTAGATGATAAATTTTTCTTTTGATTTCTTTTGCTTCTGCACACAGTCATTGTTTTTTAAAATTAATTTGCCTTTATCTCAGCCCAGAAAGGTTTTGTATCGTATTTTCCTCACCTCATCCTGTGAAGGATGGGGAGTACTGACAGCCCATGAAAGTCAACCCACCACATCATGCCACATTTTCTTTTGCTTTTATGAGGATTTGATTTTTCATACTAGAGACTTGAAACGAAGTCATTGCCTCTCATTTGAATACATCTTTCTTACATATATAAAGCAGACAAGTAAACTCTTTTTATTTTCTGGCTTTTACTTTGTATTACTCATGTCTACATGCTCAACTCTTGAACTTTGATGTTAACAGTTCATTTGTACGATTATGGAATATAATTTCACTCGTAGCAGCGTGGCATGTGATCATCGCCAGTACTCTGTAAGTCGTAATCAAGGGCTGAGACCTTATTAGAACTCTAATGGAAGGCAATTAAAAATACAGTTCCGAAGTTGGAAATGAGAACTTGGAACTTGTCTGATCTAGGCAAGGAATACAGCATGATACTGCAGTGAGCTCAGCTGGAGTCCACAAAAAATGATTGGGACAATGTTCAGTAGTACCTACTTCATTGGATATGTGATTCTATAGTATCTTGTAGTATTAGGAGAGGGTGAATTTTCCCTTCTGAATCTGCAGTGCCCTTAAAGTGCTCTGTAAGGTTGCTTTACTCAGAGTGAGAATTAATGTGATGACTAGACACCAAGTGCTGAGTCATTCCTATTGCTCCATTCTTCTGTTAGTATTTCCTTCGAAAGTTGACCCTTTTGTGGACTGCTGTATTTATTTCTTGCTCAGCTAGAGAGTTCTCATTTACTGCCAGTTAGACAATGAATGCCATCAGCATTTTGTAATACCCACAGGAATTTTTTGGTGAGCTGCACCTGTGTGGCTGGAAAAATGCTACTAAATGGAATCCACTGCATTTTACTGAAAATGAATTTTACTGAAAACTTTATTCCTTGAGAAAGTTTATTAAGTAAGTTAGCATGAATTCAAATTGAAAGCTAACTAAGCATGAAGGCAATAATTTATTGTTTATTTCACAACATTAATAAATAGGAGTATTGCCATATGTTAGTTTTGAATAATTCTGAACAAAAATACTCAAATACCAGTGATGAGATATTTGAACATGGAGAATTAAAAATAGCACACTTACAGGTATTGCTGTCAATTTTATTTGGATTCAAGATATACCTTGAAATTAATTCCACTTTGGACATTGTATGCCAGAAGTAAGTCCTTTGCAGGTGGTAAGCTACAATGATAATAGATGATCTCAAAATGCTTTGGGCCGTAGTTTAATGTTCCAGTTAATAGTTTAAGGCATGGGAGTCTGATAATAGTGATTTAAAGTCAAAGGTTCTTAGCCCATAAGGCCAGTCATCAGTTCAGTTGTCTCGATAGTACAAAGGTTGATACATTACTAATAGCAATAAGTCTAGTTGAGTTTTGCCTGTGACATGCTGCCTCCTTAGAGATCAGCATGTGTTTCCAGAGACACAAAAAAAGTTCAATGTCATTGGTAATAATTCCAAAGCCTACAATGGGATTAAGTGCAGGGAATAGTGTCATCTTAGTATTCTAAAATATAATTGCATGTCTTGATGATGGAAATGGATTTTACATGCCAGCACTGTGAATTTATCTTCTACCCAGTTTTCTCTCTTTCAAAAAAATAGTAACAGTTTACTGTAGCCAGAGACATTGTGGGTTTCTTTTTTTCCCCTTGAAATATCTTTATGAGTGTGAGGCTCAATAAAAACAGTTAAGTCCTGCAGCATTTCTGTTTGCAAAGTGCTGGAGAAAACCATGTGTCCATTTTCCACTTCTTTTGCCAACTAGTTTTCCAGTAAATTCAAACAGGAGGCAGGCATCTGATTAAAGTGACTGTCTCACAACAAGCTATGTTTTGTATATTAGTGGCTAAGAGGGTCTCATTTAATTACCAAATGCTTATATAATTGTGAATAGTGCTTTCACAGGAAGATTTAATGTCTTCCATAATGCTGCAGAGATTCTTCTCCCTCGCAAGTAGCATTTAAGAAGGAGCTTTAAGCAGTTTAGTTGAATGCTTTTGGGAACTGTGTGATTCACACAACTTCCTTGGCAGCAACTTAAGTCTGTTCATTCTGCCTTGCTGTGGTTTGTGAGAGAGAGAGAGAGGATGTAGCTGGAGAGCTTATAGTATGCTAACTGTTCACAGTTTCTAGTTGAATTAGCTGTAAAAGACATCTCTGTTCCTGCAGTGTTAGCTGGAAGGTGCTTGTCATTTATGGTATGGCTGTTAGGTTGTTTTGGAAGGTGCAACTCAATGAATTTTCCCAGAACAAAGGAAAAGATTTAATGCAATATATGGTAAATGTAAGCCTTCTAAGCAACTGAAGTGTCTCAGAATTTGCACACCACGTGTAGCTCAGTTGAGAAATGTTCTGTTATGCTCACTCTTTCTCATCATGTTATTTGGAAAAGTTCAGGGTGCAGTGCTAAGCAGAACATACAAAGTGATTACTCATTCTCTGGAATGTAGTATATTTACTCTGTCTTGAAAAACAATATAAAAAGTTAAAATAATGGTAAAATAATTACCATATCCAGAAAATTGTATCTAATACTAAGTGACTCAAAGACTGGGCTTAACAATTCTGTGATTTTTAATGAACCCCTTCATTAAAACTAACACCTAGCATTAAATTTTAGCAACAGCCAGGCCTCTGCTGTGGGTAGCCCTTATTTTGGGGGATTTGTTATGCAGTAGTCAGGGATGGACCCTCACCCCTCCTTTTTTTTTTTTTTTTTTTCTTTTTGTTTTTTTCCCCCAAGTAGGTCTTGGCATAATTCTTGAGGGGAAAATGATTAGACCAGAGGTTTTCTATTACCATCATATCGGGAATGTGGAATAATTAATCTGAAACAGGTATATTCTCTTCTTTGTTACTGAGGTAAAATTCAGCCCATATTGCCAAGTCCATTCAGCTTTGAGAGCTAGCACATAACAAGCTTAGAGTAAATATTTTAATTAATTAGAAGAGGTCAATTATTGGATATAGAGTATGTGATATATAGTAGTTGAAAATCTAGAAACAGAAGAAAGAAAGATTGGTGAAAGTTTGCACATTTGTAACCCTCTGAACTAACGATACTACATTAGTGATATCTCTACAGCAGTTACAGCATTTTATAATAAAAAAAAACCCCACACCATCATTTTCCATGTAAACACTGAGTTTGACATTTAGTTTTGCCATTTGTTTTACTGGTTGCTTTGGCAACTAATAAATAGTTTGTGCTAAGTGCTTTAGCAGCCAGTCATTCTGTGGAAATGAGGATTGTCTAATCCTTGTGCAAGTTCTTGGTCATTGCTTTATGCACACTGTGTCTGCTTTTCTTACACAGGACTTAAGGTGGAAATGGAAGAACTAAGTTTTCTTCACATAAATTTACAGACTGTCCAGAAAACTTTACTCTTTGGTTTACATTCTCTTCCTCTATGATACTTTCCTGAGAAACTTTTACAACTCAGTGGAGTATTTTTGAAACAAATTAATACCAGACAAATCTGTGGATTCACATGTTATCAACCACTAAATCCAGCTGGAATTAGTGTATGGTGGGTTTTTTTCTTAACATACCAAAGCCTAAAAAAAATTGTAGAAGAATATTCTGTCAAAACAAATACGAATTTTCCATGGAGAGAATGATTGTGCTTAGTTTTTAACTTCCTCGCTTTCTATTACTTTCTGTGACTTCCTTACCAAACAAGTCTAATGTCCTAGTTCATTGATGCTTATTTTAATTACCAAGCTATTATCCTGAGGAATGTTACAAATACAGACCAGCCAGAGGACAAAGGGCTTTTTTGACTTGTTTTTTGGAGGTTTAGTTGGTTTTGGTCTTTTGTTTTTAACTCTTTTATCACAGCAGTCACCTGAAATAGTTTCTGTTAAAAGTTGGGTTGGTTTTTTTTTGATTGATTGGTTACTTTAGTTTCCCTGCAGCTATGCTCTCACAATGGCTATGTCTTCATTGCCAATCTTGATGTCACCCAAGCCCATATACTGCCTTGTAGATCCAACTGCAAAAACTTCAGCGTTTTTGCTGAAGTGTAATTCTGGGGTTTGCACATTCCACTGGTACAGAATAAGTAACAGAAATGCTGACAATTAGTCATTCCATAAAAGTGACATTTAAACTGAAAGTATCACTTCTATACAGGAAGCATTTGAAGGAAATACACTGAAGTGTGCTTACTGTGCAGTCAGAAGTACGTGTATGTGTGAGTGTGTGTGTGTCACCGCTTTTGGGGAGCTTGGAGAAGCACGGGGAAGTGCAGTCAAGAACTCAGATACTTGTTTTTAGTTTGCTCTTGTCTGAGAAACAACTCATAACATGCATGTCTCTTACATGTTGTATGCATTAGTAGCCTTTTGTTGAATTGTAAAGCAATACTCTGAAAATTAAAAATGCTCTTTTACAATAGCCGTCATTCTAGATGTAATTTTTTTCTGTCATTCTCGATTCTGTGCACAAAATTAATCTAAAGTTATTTATTGTGTGTTTTGTAATTAGGTCTTTCTTTTTGAAAGTTTTAATTATCACATACTGGTTACAATGGAAACAGAGTAGTAAAAATTTACAGTGAAGATTTAACTAGAGAGTCTGTGGCTTGGAATGTCTTTATTTTTTAGAAACAGAGCTGGTAAGTTTTACTTCTTAACTGCTCACCAAAAATAGTGAATAGTTGAGACTGTTCTACTTTCCTGAAAAATCACTCAGTTCTTCATCATATAATATGCAACTCATTTTCAGTTTTTAGTTTGCATATCTAGTACTGGTTTATTGATAGCTCTTTAGTGGAGAAAAATTGTGAACTGTAACTCCCTCACCCTGCTGCTTTTTTTAAAAGCTCTGGAGACTGTAAATGTTCACATGCTTTACTGAAGGATTGCAAAAGTAACATTCATTTATAACATTTGAAGGATTATTCATGGAAAAATTATGCAAAGGAAAAAACAGTGAGATCCTTTGGGATATGTGTAAACTTTTCCAAATGTTCTTGCCACAGATCTCTGAACAGCACTCGACTTGCTCTGATGAAGTTGTCTCACGTTCCCTAATGCAAACACATTTTTAATAACATTTTAATATTTTTATACATCATTCCTGTGCATGTCAGCATAATCTTGAAAATGATGCTGAGAAATAATGAAAACCAAACTAACCCTTGTTCATGCCAGCTGACTGGAAAATCCTGCTACGAGTGCTTTGTCTCCATGAAAGGCAAAATAACAGAATAGCAATCATGGTAACAGTATGCACTAGGAGTGGAGCCAGAAGAGTAAAGACGAGAGTTAGCAGTAGCAGATGACTTCACTTATTGGAAAAAAAGGGCAAAATAGCTCAATCCCAAATGAATTTATTTAAGTATTGGAATTTTGTTATCATCAGTATCAGGCATAACTTCCCCAGCTAATTGCTCAGCAGTCTGGTATGTCCATAAACATCCCTTGGTCTATGCAATTGTCAGTATCTCACTGCTTATCCTCTTTGGCATCCTTCTTGACATGGGCTCTCGTTGTCTCTTACTCCTTTACAGAAATGAGGTCATCTGCCCTATGCCCCATAACTCATGCTGACACTCACTGCACCCCAGATTTCTTGCTGAACTAAGTGTAGCCAGCTGAGGAGACCTCTATAAACTTCACCATTCTTCTTCATAGACATTTGGCAGCAGAGCAGATACAAAGACTATATAAAGGTGTTGTAGTTCAGATTCTTATTATCTTAGCACAGGGCTAACAGAGCTAAACTGTATGGATTTCCTTCTCTTGCCTTGGAGATGAGGAGGATGCAGAACTACATTGAAAATGGTCAGTCCAGCCATAATAATACCAGCACAAATGATACTTCTGTTTTCATTTGATCCCACAAAGCACTCTGTTTTCTGCCAGCAGGATCTTCACTGAAGACACCTAACTTGGAATTTGAATAAGTCACAGAATCACAGCATAGTTGGAAAAGACCAGAGTAGGTCATCTAGTCTAAGCTTCCAGCTCAAGTAGGGTCATCCTACAGCACATGGCACAGGACTGTGTCCGATGGCACTGGAATACCTCCAGTGAAGGAAACTCCACAATCTCTCTCTAGGCAACCTGTTCCAGTGGTCTGTCAACCCAAGTCCATTACCTTCTTTGACAGGAGTAATGCAAGCAATTGTGCTTGCCTTATATAATATCAAGGAAGCCAAGCTGGACCGTTGTCTTGAGACTCTTACACCTATTTCCACAAACTCTGTCACCCTTGATACATCACACCTTAAGCCTCGCAATATTTTTATATGAACTGAAATCTTATTCCCTAATATTATTTTTATATTATTCATAATATTCCCTAGTATTATATTATAATCTGAGATGTGGAGTCTCTTTAGACATGCCTCATAATTTGTTTCAGGGGGAGGGTGGTAGTTTATCAAACTTTTTCTGTTCTGAAGCTGTCCAGGTAATAAAAGCTCTTACTTAAGTCAAGTAATTATCATCTTTATAATGATCAATCTTTAGATAGCTTCATTTTGCAATTGTATTAGAGTAAATTTCAGTCCATGCTCCCTAAAGAGAGGGAGAAAAAAAAGGAGTTAGAGTGAAAAGTCTCAAACTATTATTTCTTGCTAGATAATATCTCTTACTCTTTGTAGGTTTTGATAGTAACATTTGAACTTACCTGGAGTCAAATCCAGCCAGCTTTGATTTTGTAATAACTTGATTGTGTCAGCACTGGACTTGTTATTTTGCTGTTCTTTCTGATAAAGTAATTTTGATGCAGTCTCATGCTTTTGTTTTGTTGCATGTCAGTGTTTTGGAACAAAATTAATCAAACTGCTTTCAGGTCTCTGATTCTCCACTGTGAGAAACTTAACCTTTAAACTATTATGTGTTACAAAATTTAACAGTTATTTCTACATGTGGCACGATGTCTGTGTGAAAAAGCACTGCACTATACTGATAATCCTCTAGCTCTATGCCTTAAGATGCTACTATTTCACAGGCTGTGGTTTCAGTAACTTGTTAAAAATAATACTTCAGTAGCATTCAGTGAACTTAAAAGAACTTAATGTCATCCATTTGAAAAAAACTTAATATAAATCAAGATTGAGAACTGGCATCAGAAACACCTGAATGACACAGCAGGAAGCAATATAAAAATGAACAAATCCTGCAGCCAAATTAAGGGACAAGCCTCAGAGAGGCTGAAGTTTATGCTGAAGTTTATGCTGAGTTTCAGATTAAACTCTTGCTGATAAATGCTCATAATTTTCAGGGGAATTCTCTTTTAGCTGCCACTGTCTTTATCCTGGGTTTCAGTTCCAATCTATTTTAGGCTTCTTAACAAGTAATAAATACCTCAATAGTCCTAAGTATTTTCCTGTTCACAAGTTGAAAAGTATCTGATGGAAAGGCACTACAAAGAAAGCATGTAGGGCACACTCCTTTTTTGGGAACCTAGTCCATGAGAAGAACTGGAGGTTTTCAAACTAAAGAACTTGTAATCATCTCTGAAACTTCTGAAGGCATTTGTTTTGTCTCTGCGTAAATTTTAATTTGTAATGAAAATCCATGGTAAAAGACTTTAGTGAAATGCATATTCTTGCTACTCATACAGCAGATAAGATTTTTCAAACCTAATGGTGAATTATGAATCCATACAGTTTTTACATTAAATTAGGCAACACGTAATTGCATTCATAATCATACTTTTTCTTCACCTTCATGGCAGAAATGGAAGATTAACTGTTTTGGTTTTAGGGAAGAAGCTTCCAGTGTTGTGTTTCAGCCCAAATGCATCAAAATTTTAGTTGTATGTGCAGCAAGAATGTTGTACTGGGCTCTCTCCAGCATCCCAGATGTGCATCTCTAGGTGAATCTCTGGATGAAGTAATGACTGAAAGTGCATTTTTAAAAACTGCATGTGTCCATTAGGTATAAGACCTTCTCTGAAGCTGCATGTGCCAGTGACTGATGCTATGACTGCTGTGTTTCACAAATTCGCAGTTGTGTAATGGTAGCAAAGACAGGCAGGCAAAAATGCTGTCCTGATGGTATATATGAATGAGGAAGAAAACATGCTTAAAAACTGTTTTGTCTTTGTTCTCCTACTAAATTGATGGTCTGATGAATAATACTACTGAAGGTTCCTCTAACAAACTTGTCCCTCCTTTCTGTATTGCTAAAAGAAGTTATAAAGTTATATGTTTTTTTGCTTGTCTTGGGACTCCATTATTAATTAAGCAGCATAATGAACTGTTTGCTCAAATGGGCAGAACGCTCTGTGGATTAAATCTTTCCCCTTACTGCTAGAGAAAACCCTTTGCAATTTTTCTTAGTTACAATCCAATTTCACAGTGAAATTCCAGAGTCTGGGCTATGGGGAAATAAGAATACAAATAATTTGGAATTAATTTCTTTTTTTCCTACAACTTGATATAAGTCTATATTGCAGAGTGAGTATGGGCAGGAAAGCATCTTGCATTTATTTGGTTTTTTTTTTTTTTTTTGCCTCTTACTGGGACAAACTTATTACTGGTTCTCCTATTTATTCTTGTGTCTCATGAATGCTTAGTTCAAGGCAGAAGTTGATATCTTCCTTCAGGGTGCTTCAGGGTAGAGAGAGCAGCCTGTATAACAAATAGAAACAGAATGTCTCAAGTAAGGAGAGACCTGTAAGGATCATTGAGTCCAACTTCCTGCTCCTTGCAGGGCTACATAAAACTAAATTATATCACTAAGAGTGTGGTGATATAACCAGACTCACATTGTACTCTGACAGTCTTGGTGCCACGACCATTTCCCTGGGAAGTCTTGTCTCTGAGAACCTTTTCTGTTAAAAGTTCATGTTCACAACCCGTTGTCAAACTGTGCCATGGAATGTTGGTGTTTTGGATTGGTTTTGAGGTTGGTTTTTTTTTTTTTTTTTCTGTTTCAGTTTATTACTTATTTGATGCCAGACACTTTTGTAATGATTGTACACTTTTGATGATGATTGTATATGGCTTTTCACATCACAAAGTTTCTTCTTGTGTCAACTTCTTAATGGATGGGTTTTGGTAAAAGTCCAGAAGCTGACTAAGCTGAGGTTGCTGAAACCTCCAAGAAGTAATTTTTGTAATGTAGAGGAAAGTCTGTTCTGCTAGTACCTGGACTGTCCCAAGGAGAAAGATATGGGGCAGATGGCGACTTTCATGACCACTGTTCTCACTTACATCACAAGCACCATTGCCATAACTAAGTGTTGAAAAGTGAAATCTCAGCTGTTTGCTGTGAAGCCAAGAAGAGCCTGGCATTTACTGAGAATGATGATAGTCCGTCTTTTCCACTGTATTGCAAATGTCAGTGCCTGCCTTTTGTGAACAGCATCAAGGAGCTGGAACAAAACTAGTTTGTCCATGTTTTCTGTGAGGCCTCATAAAATCTGTAAATTGAGAGGAAGAATGATTGCAGTGAGACATCTCTAGAGCTCGTAGATGTTTGAGAAGTAATGCATGTCCATCAGGTCTATGAAAAGCCCTTGGTTTTTCTTACTCAAGCAGTGACTCAGTATGAGCAGATAGTTTACAGTTTATTCAAAATGAAGCTGAGAACAAAATTCAAAACATGTGTGAACATTCCTATTCACACCTGAAGTACAAACCGACTTTATGGCTCTGCATATTACACTTTGGCACATCCAGCTGTTGTAAGGATGCCAGGAGTTTTTGTAGTTCATTGTTAAAAGTATGAGCAAAACTATTTTAAAAATTATTCCAGGGAGTTCAAGATTATGGAAATGAATTTATAACAAAAATGGATGGTTTAACCCTAATGGGCAAGAAACAGTGCTTCAGAAATGGTGCCTTTTGGTTATCTGTAAAAATTAATTTTAATCAGTTCCTAAACACACCAGCCAATGAAATTCCTGGGATTTGCATCAGTCCAGTGTTAAATAATCTCTGTTTTTTAGGTCCATCTGACGTGTCAGCAATTATGAAATTCAGCAGGAGACCCACATGTCCTGATGCCTCAGTAGCAGCAAGTCTACCTACACCTCCTGTACCAAGGCACCGGAAGAGTCACAGCCTAGGAAACAAGTGTGTAATCCCAGCTGTCTCATGCTCAGGCAGTTACATGTGTCACAAAAAATTAAGATAGCAGCAAAGAACATGCTAGTATTTGTCCTTTCCATTTCTTGTATTGCAAGAGTGTTTCAGGCTCTACTATGTATTCTCTAGGTTTTCTCATGGCACATTCGTTATTTTTGCTGACTCTATTCTCTGCTAGTGCCAGGCACTGGCAATACTTGAAAGCTGCTTATCCACTTTGGTCTGTGTCTCCTTTTTCTGGGTTTTTGCTTTTGCTGCCACCAAGGATGTTCAGGTTTTGTATGGAGGAGTTAAAACATTTACAACTTCCCAGCTGCGGAAATTTAATAATTGTTACTGACAAAGAGAAGTAAAATCTGAAACTCATTTTGGTAGTAAAGGAGCATATGTACAGTACATGGTAGCATATAATTGTCTGCTCCTTAATAACCTGCTGATGAGGCAGAGGCTGAGTGAAAATAATATGAGCCAAGGGTTGCTGTTAGATGACATGAGGGGGGTTTCATTTTTTCTCTTCTTCCATGTTCCAGTATGATGTGTCAGTTGAGCGTCGTAGAGAGCAAAAGCGCCACCTTCCCGACGGAGCGGCCACGGCACCTGCTGGATGACAGCGTCCTGGAGTGTCACAGCCCGGCGCGGGGCCACACGCCCGGCACGCGCCTGGCCAACGGCCTCTCCATAGGTACCGTCTGCTGGGCAGTGACACCCTGCTCCTGTCCCCAGGGCGCTGCAGACTCACAGATAGCTGAAAGCAGAGAATTAGGAAGAACATTAGCTCCCTTGCAAAGACTGATTGTTTTCATGGATGAAAGTAGATCAGAGCTGCTACTTGGTCGATGTTACATCAGCTTTCCTCGATTATCCACTGATGCTTTTGGTAAAAGTGGCATGAAGGAAGATTGGTTTTGTAGATGCTCGGTGTGTGACACAAAGTGTTTGTCAGCTTTTACCAGGGCGAAAGTGGATATATATTTTTAAATCTACCTTTACACAAAGAAAGCTTTAATTTTAACTATATGTTTTAGAAGATGGGAGAATTGTTTGGCAGTACTCTCTAAGACTTACAAAGAAACGTAAAATGAACACATTATGGTATTATAATTAATAAAACAATTATTATAATATCAAAAAAGTGATCAAGGATCTGTGTTCTAAGCAAGAGAAAGCCACATTTTAAGACACTCAGGCAATTTCTAGAATAAGAAATTGACTGTGAAAGATAGCACATTACTTGGCCAAGAGTTAGACACTGAAATGATCTTTGCACTTCTGAAAATACAGGAACAGCTCACTGTGTTAAAACTGAGCAGATCAGTCCTGGGCAAATTAAAACTGTGAACTAAATAGTTGTGCCAGAAAAGGAGGGACAAATGGGTGATGGCCTTCAAGGAGAGATAGGAACTTTAGCTATGAATACCATCATATATATATTTTTTTTTAATAACTCCTAGCAGCAGCATACAGCTCACATATCCTCTATTAGAGGTGTGTTTGCTTCTTGAAAATAAAACATGATACCATATCTAATAACTTCAGTTGACTTATGGATATTGTGGTAGAAATATTGTCTTACAAAGGAGCTGGGTTTTATGTACCTGAAATGCTCAGCTTCTGAAGTAAAAGCATGATGAAAATTAAATAATGGTATTAAAACACAGCAATAACATGAGTTAAGAGTGAAATACTATAAATGGAGAGGCTCATGTAAGCCTCTTCCAACTAGAGATTTTACCCTGAACTCTAAACACTTCTTCAAAACATGATTTGAGTAAGCAGTGTCCACGGTACTATACAAAAGGTATTCTGGTGATCCACATACATTGGCTTTGTATTTTCCCATGGGTGGTTTTCTTACTCCTTCTCTGTACTACTCTCTTTCTAGATAGCAGTGAAAGCTCAGAATTTAGTGAGGAGCTGCCGTCAGGGCTTGAAAGGTGAGTTAGTCTTCATGTACACTCACTGAGCACTCTACAGACTTAGCTAAGAAATTCACAAATGATCCCTAACATAGGTAAGCTCTAAATCAATAGTTATTTTTATCAAATTATTGATTAGTTAGGGAAAAAATGGCAAACATTTTGAAATAAAGCACCGTAAAGGTATTGGACCTGAAAAGATTGTGAACTTTCTCTGTCATGTTTACCAAACCCTAACTGCTGAAGTCTCAAACTAGAATATCCCTCATCAGATATTTGCATTCACAAACAGGGGTCGTTTATATGCCACACTGGGGCCTAACTGGAGGGTACCAATCCGGAATTCTCCTCGGAGTCGAAGCTGTGTCTACAGGTACAGTTCAGGCTCTGCCTCTTTCATTGTATGGTGCTAAACTTCAATTTGGGTCTTTACGCTTTTCCAGTGTAATGTATTTTGTGTCCAAATAGCCTTGTATGACCATAATAATTTACGAAGTCTCCCCCTCCTGCTTGTAAGAACTCCCGTTAATGGTAAAGCAGGGTTATGGCCCATTCAGATGAAATTCAGTTTAGCTGTTGATTTAACTAATGATGTCTGGCTTCCGTTTTGCAGAAAACTAGGCTTTACTTAGGGTTTTATGAAACCTTTATGGAAGCAGTTTGTCATGAAGGCCATCTTTGACTCCCTTACACATGATGATGTTAGAAGGATACCTTCTTGACCCTTTCCCAGAATCTATTTCCTGATTTACCAGACAGCTACCGATAATATCTGTCCGTGTCTGTGTGGTGTGTTGATTTTGTTCATTAAAAGGGTATGACCTTGGACCTCAAGTAAGAGAGGGAACATCCACAAGCCAAATGTAGCAGGTGCTCACAATGTTGCTAGTCACTAAGAAATGGACTTTCTAGAAGCAGGTAATCCGTTTACAGACCTAAAACAGGTGACACTGAAAATTTGATATCGTTTGAGGGATAAAAGTAATTCCTTGCATGTATACCTGACCTGAACCTGATAGATTCTGTGATGCTGGCAAATGAAGACATATGTTTGAACAGTTAAGAAAATAGGGCCCTGAATCAGTATTCTGCAAATACTGTGATTTAGTTGCAGTTTAAATCCGGTAAGATTTTATTTTGTTTAAATTAGTTTGCTTCAGCTACTGTAGAAGTATTGATATAATGTATAAATTACAGCTGCCTTACTTGTGCCAGTAACATCTGACAACAGTACAAGTTAGAGGTTAGACAAAAATAAAAATGCATACTTTATAAATTCATAAATAAATTTTGGAACAGTATTTCAGCTATTGCAGCTGCTCCTGGAAAATACTTTCTTAACATGACCATGGTAGACCTGTTTCAAAAACATACAAAAGCTAGAAATATAAAATGTACAAAGATTAAAATGTGAAAAGCCTATTAAATCCACAATGAAGAGTTACTCCCTAAAATACGTTTCTTACATTTATCCACCGTCAAGTAATTCTAATGCTTGTGGTCATTCTTCCTTTTCTGAAACCTTCTAGTACCTCTGTCAAATACAGAATTGGCAAGAATGAACATTAGCAGAGACCAGGCAGGTGCATGCAATGGAAAAAGATGCACCTGGCAGTTGGAAGGGCTGTCCTTCCCTGGACATGGTTGTGCATAGCACTTGGCACCAGCATGAGTTCAGATTCATTTGTAGACAGAAATGTGGTCCTTTCACAACTGCAAGGTAGATCATACCTGTCCTTTTCCTTGTATTCATTATTAGACATGATTTAGTTGGTGCTGATAAATCCTATTGGTCCACATAAGAACATCAGGGTTGTGATCACGTGGCAATGAAGAGACGTTAGCAGCAGATAACCTACCAATCAACATTTGGTTGTGGCTTTATTGATGGCTGTTTGCATTTCTAACTTTGTTTATACTTGGGTTCTGTGAGTTGTATCTCTTTCTCACTTTGTATGTGGGAAGTTTTATGTTCATCCTGGAAAAGGAAAAACTATTCTATTCTTTGTAAATAAATTATTGAATTTATTTTTAGTAATTACTAATAATGATTTAATTTATTTTTTAATATCATTTTCCCAATTCTTTTCCAATTAGGCAAGATATTTTCATTTAATTTAAAATAACATTTGTGGGAGCTCTTGTAAAAAAGAGCTCTTATAAAATTGTAAGCCAAAAATTTCCAGAAATTCAGGTAATTTCTGTAATTTACCAGAATCAAAAAAAATTGCCTGTTTTCACTTTGACTTTGGTTTCCAGTATTTATTCTGTTTTATTTTTTCATGTCTAAGCCCCCAGAATAGAACCTTTTTGAAAGATCTTGGTTCCTATTTGATAGCTAGGTTAGGAAAACACATATTCTAGAGTCACATTTCAGATTATACAATATACGTAAAGCAGTGCAGGATAGATATATTTAGAGCTAAATTATATTGCTTACTTATCATCCTTATTTGTCTGCTCAAATACATAGAGGAATGCTTTGTCTCTCCAGTCCAACAGGTGCATGCAGCTGCACAGCAGGTGGTTCCACAGGAGTCATTACCATGGAAGGGCCTTTAAGAAGAAAAACACTGCTCAAAGAAGGCAAGAAACCTACTGTAAGTGATTCTAATTATAATTATTCCTATGATCCTAATTCATTACTGGCTGGTTTAATTTTCAGGATTATATTAAACCTGCAGCTTGATACCACAGGAAACAATGGTTTTATCAATTCTGATTTTCTGATCAAAGTTATAACCAGGTTACAACAAGGTTGTAACCTTTGTGTGTCATTTGATATACAGCAGTTTGCAAGTCACATTTCTAGCTGTGCCAGCAGAGCAGGAGTGAAGCAGTTGTGGGTTGATTTACACCAGGAGACATGCTTTATCTCTATTTCTTGCTTCTGAAATTAACTTTGGTAGCACTTGGACTTGCCTGTGAATAAATTTTTGAAATGTCAGAGATATGCAGTTTTTCCTAATTTTTTTTCCTTTTTCATTCAGCTCTCCTCATGGACTAGATACTGGGTCATGCTTTCAGGATCAACTCTTCTGTACTTTGGAGCAAAAGCTTTAAGAGGCACTGAAAGAAAACATGTGAGCTTTAAATTTATTCTAAAACCAAAAATTGAATACTCATAAGTAGATCTGGAAGGGCATCCAAAGTGTACTTTCTGTTCCAGGCTAAGCCATATTTCTGCACAACTTCTACAGTCAAAAGTTAATCTCTGCTACAGTCTCAGCTATGACTGACTTGTCTGTCTTTTCCAGTATAAATCTACACCTGGGAAAAAGGTCTCCATTGTAGGCTGGATGGTGGCACTGCCTGATGACCCAGAGCATCCTGATATTTTCCAGCTAAATAACCCTGACAAAGGTAGATATTGCAAGATGGACAATGTCTGCATTACATTTCTGTGACAGGAAGTAGATTAATATATATTAATGAGCTTGTAGATTACAGAACTTGCAGTGGCACTCATAAAAGACTGAAGAGGGAGAACTTCAATACAGAATTTTCAAGGGAGGTTACAAATTGAATGGAACATATTTCTACAATATGCTGTGGTGCTTCTGTGCTGCCTGCAGAGAGATTCCTTTATTTTGACAGTTACTGTAAGTTTTGCAGAAATTCCTCAGCTAATATGAGATTGCAGCACATCCACGTATGCATTGATCTCCAAGTCTCTGAATAGCTTCCTTAAAATCAGTCAGTATCAAATCATGACTTACACTGAGACCAATTAAAATATCAAACCATTTACCAAAATAAGTCTGCAAAGTAATTATTACTTTTTAATAACGAATTTTGCAGTGCCATAACTTATTTCCCTTGATTAAACTTGAAAAACTTCAAAAGATAAGAAAACTCCTGAAATTATTTTGCACTTTGAGTGGCTGCTTACAGGTTCTTGAGGCTTTCTTCAGTTTCCATGTTTTCAGCTTTGGTGCTGGATATGGAGTCCCATCTACCCTGTAAAGTGCATCATCTGGGTGTTAACTAAAATGCACAAAATATTTGATTGCAGGAAACAATTTGCAGTAGGACATTGAAGAAAACTAAGTTTACAAATATGAAAAACTTTAACAGAAGCCTTGATGAGAAGAAAGCCAGGATTAAATTAGATCTGACCTGCGGCGTATGAAGTCCCCAGTTGTGGTATAACCAGAAACATTTATTAAAAGTGTATATAGCTTTTATAATATTTTCACTATCAGATTAGAATATCACACGCCTGGATAGCCAATACTGTAACTGTTCATGCATCTGCTAACCAATAATATAAGGGATCACATTCCTAGTATTCACGTCAGCATTTTTTCTTTAAATTAAGTGCTTGTATAACAGTTTTTTCTGCCAACTACTGAAGTTTTGCTGCCTGTTACATTTTAGAAACTTTGTTACATCTCTCCTTACTTGGCTAAATAGTTCTTGTTCTTCTTAACCAAGCGGGCTTTGTTCTCTTATCACTAAGCGTTATTTTCTTGCCGCACACCGACCTCCCTGGTCTTTTCTGTGGCTGTAATGCAGCATTTCTGCCTATGAGGCCACATATGTTCTCATACTTGCTTCACCCAAGAATTGCTGGGTAACATGCCTCACATGGGCTCTTTTATATTAGCAGCATCATGTTTGAGCATTTGAGGTGCATATTAATTTAAGAGTTTACTTCAGGACTTTGGCTTCTGCACAGAAATCAGAGTCCTTTGAAACTACATGTCTGTCTGTGAATTCTGAGTCTTGCATTTTCTTTTTTTTGTAGGCAATGTTTACAAGTTTCAGACTGGTTCAAGGTTTCATGCAATATTATGGCATAAACATCTGGATGACGCGTGCAAAAGCAACAAGCCTCAGGTAAGGTTGTGAAAACTATTTCTACCCACTTTTTCCTATTTTCCAGAAAATCCTTACTAGAAAAGTTACCTCTTTCAATCTGTGTGCACACACATTCCTGTGAGGACAGACATAATTCCTCATTCTGTACATTGATCAATTTTTTTCAATAGGAGAAAGAAAGATTATTTAAAATTAGAGAATTCCCATCAAATGAGGTTTTATGCAGGTCTGGCTATTGGTTTGGTTACCTTAAGAGCATATAACCTTTGTTCTCAGTTGCTTCATCTCTTCTTTAGAAGGAACTGTCTCATGGAAAATGAAAGCAACCATACTAGGATGGACTCAATGATCTTAGAGATCTTTCCCAAATGTAATGATTCTATGAGTAATTTACAATCTCTTCCAGGTACCTGCTAATCTAATGTCATTCGAATAATTTCCTCTCCTACCTGGTGTGACTTCAAGTGCCAAACTGAAGAAACAGGTTATTGTTCTCTAAGGAGGAAGAGGAGAATGGTTTTCCTGACATGAGCCAGCCACAGATATTTCAGCACTTTCCTATGTAACTTGAAAGTGATTCTGACACAGCTTTTAAAAGCAGAAAGTGAATGTTATCCCTAGGACCAGATAAAGTCTCATGCACTGAATGAAAGCAGACAAGTTACATGGACAGAAGATTCATCCTGACTCCTGCAGGATTCTAGAGCCCTCAGCTATTTGTGGTCAGAGACTGCATGAACTGATATTTGGCCGCAAACTGAGCACTATATCTTCTGCCTGTTCTTTTTCAAATGGTTCTTTTTATTGTTAAGCTGCTTTGTGTGACTGAAGAATATTTGGCCCATGTTGGGTTTCAATTCTTTCTAATGCACAGAATGATTGACAGTGTTAACTTGCTCCAAAGTGTCAATTAGAATAGAAAATTGTGGAACAACATTTTTATAATCTAAGTGCACTGAGTTGCTTGGCAATGTGGCTGCCTCAAATTTTTTATCAAATCTCTGGACAATATGCTGTTCATATTTGAGCTATTTGGGAAAAATGTATTTTGGCATAGGACAGTTGGTTTTCATTCAGTTATTTTGCTCAGGAATACACTGGTAGTAGATTTAAGGTTGTTTATGTTGTGCAGAAGTTTGTCTTTCATTCTTTTACCAATGGCATAGTTGCTTATAAATTTGGTGTTTTGGTTCAGTCTGAACGTTGTTAATTTCAAATCCTTTAGCACAAGGAAGCAGGTAATCAGGTGTTATGTATCACATGGCCCTGGCTTCTCAGAATAAATCCATATCATTGTTTCTGTTCTGTCCTTCTGTGGACAACTTTTGGCTCCACTCAATTCCAGTATGTGTTGTGACTTCAGGACATTAGTACTGGTAGATGGTACTGCTATTATAAAATCATGGTGGCAGTGAAAGACTGTCTAACAGTGGAGCAAGTACAAAGTCTCCACATCAATATCCAGAGAATAAATGAACAAAAAGAAGAAGTGTAACTGGGCCTTCTCCTCCGAAGGAGCTCTCTCTGTGCTGTATTCCTGCTGTACCCTGGCACTCCTGCAGTCAGAATCGTTTTCTGTTCATATGTTACATTCATCACTTTTTCTTTTTGAAACTCTTTTGCCGTACAGCATCATTATTCAGACTTCACCAATCACCAGAAAACCTCTTCTGACTTTCCTAAGATTGTGTAGAGGAGGAATTGGCAACTCAGCCTCTAACTTACAAACCAGGAACACCATTAAAGTCAGTTTAAGTGAACAGAACCTCTTCTAGAACAAGCTCCCTGGCATTAGCAGTATGTATTGTGTGGACTTCCATGATTTTCTACATGTTAATTTTGAAACTTCTCTAACAACAAGAAGAAAAAAACATCTGTATTGTTAAATGTAGGTCAAAAGTAAATTTACTCTTCTTTTAAGAGTTCACGTTACAATCCTGAAAGCCTAATACATACCAGGTCTTCAAGAAAAACAGTTCCTGATGAGAACTGCGTTTAGATCCTGGGACATGGGAAAGCGTATGTAAAGTTGACAAAATTTATTTGATAACTGAGGAACTGTGTGAGAAAAGTGGTAATTAAAAATATATTGTTTTTTTCTTTCTTTGTTAACTTAAGACAACTTTGAACTAGGAAAAACATGGTTATCTGCAAGGGCAGAGCATCGAATGCCATTAGAGATGGTATAGAAGCTTTTGAATGTGGTAACATCCTGTCAGCAATAAATGACTTCAGGCTGTTAGGCTATGATATAGTCTGAATTATTCTGCATTCTGGATTTTTGTGATTAGTCATCAATGACATTAAACATCTTTTCTGTATAGCACAATTGTGAAATTGCTGCAGAGTATTGAGAAATTCGGATTGATGGCAGTGAAAGAATAATGACAGCAGTGAAAGAATACTAGTAAAACATCTTAAACCAATTTTAAATTAGTCTTTAAGTATTAAACAGTTCGTAGCTGCTGATTAGA
Source organism: Vidua macroura (assembly GCF_024509145.1). Lineage (NCBI taxonomy): Eukaryota > Metazoa > Chordata > Aves > Passeriformes > Viduidae > Vidua > Vidua macroura. The sequence continues at coordinate 196,470 of NC_071591.1, read as the reverse complement.
GGTGTTATGATGCCATTTACCTGGTACCTGCTATTACCAGGTACTTCAACGGGTAATTGAAAGCTGCTATTGAAATACAATAGGTTGCCTATCACTACTGATTGTTACAGCATTTTCACAAAAAAATATCACAAACCATACAAGTTTTCCTCCATCAAAGAGAACAACTACAATAGTTATGTAAAAGTAAACATTATGTCATAATTACCATTTTCAGAATTGTGAAGATATATTAACTATAGGTAATATTATTCGTTTATTAAATGTACATTTTTTTATGTAATTCAGTGCCAAAATGCATGTTTTTCCAAATAGCACTAAAATGAGGCAAAGAAACTAGTTTTCAAAGTGAGACTGACTTGTCACACTATAATGTTAAACAATTTCAACATTTTGGTTTGTTTTGTGTGGAAACTGTTGCACTATTTTTGGCTGTGTTTTTCAGCAGTCCACTGCATGCCATTTGTGTAAAGGATTCTTTCTATAATTCTTGTGAACTGTCTCACCTGTAAGTACTCCGGTGTTGGAATCTAGGTTTTTGGCAAAGTATTTTGTTACCTCAGTCTTGTATCGAGTTGCTGCATTTTTCAGTTTGTTACATTGATAATAATGATTGTTTTGCTAATTAAATACTTTAATGTAAAGAAAGTTTGTTTACTACAACAGTAATAGCATTTGGTTGTAAGTTTAAAAATGTGCAGGGTACGTATGCTGTTGACAATAAAATATTCTGAAAAAGAATAGTAAAGGTACAGAAGGAATGTTTTAGCTCAAAGGCAGGATGCATGTTTTGTGAATGAATTGTAATATAATTGAACAGACTTTGTAGAGCACAGTGTCTAGCCGTTTAGTAGTATAACTACAACAGAATCAACATTTCTAGGATAAAATTGAAAAAGCCTCCAAATTTGCAACTTTTTCAAGTGAGATTTGGAAAGTCCAAAGAAGTAGAGACAAACGTAAATTTCTTTGCTCTTCAAATTTAACTCAGCAGGTTTGCAGGTTTGACACCAAACTGAGTGATGCAGTTGCCACACTTGAAGACTGGGGCCTGGACAAGCTTGATGAGTGGCTCGGGCTGACACAATTCTAATTAAAAGATCAAGAGAAACTCTGCTGAGAAGGACTTGGGGGTGCTGGTGTATAAGAGGCTGGACATGTCCTGGCCATGTGTGCTGGCAGCTCAGAAGTCAGCCATGTCCTGGCTGCATCAAAAGCAGTGTGGGCAGCAGGTGACAGGTGATTCTGCCCCTCCACTCAGCTCTTGTGAGACCCCATATGGAGTGCTTCATCCAGCTCTCAAGTCCTTGGTGTAGGAAAGATGTGAACCTGTTGCAGTAGGTCCAGAGAAGAGGCACAAGAACAATCTAGAGAGCTGGAGCACCTCAGCTATGAGGAAAGGCTGAGACAGATGGAATTGTTTAGCCCAAAGAAGAAAATGCGCCAAGGAGATGTTATTGCCACCTCTCAGTACTTGAAGGGGACCTACAAGAAAGATGGGGACAGATTTTTTTAGTAGGGCCTGTAGTGGTAGGAGAAGGGATTATAGTTTAAAAGAAGGTTGATTCAGACTAGATATATGGAAGAAATTTTTTGCAGTGAGGGTAATGAAACACTGGGTTGGCCAGAGCAGTGGTGGATACCCCATCCCTGGAAGTGTTCAAGGTCAGGTAAGACTGGGCTCTGGTTGAAGATGTCCCTGCTTGTGGCAGGGGAGTTGGACTATGTGATCCAACTAAAACCATTCTATGATTTTATTTCTTATGCAAGGTAAATAAGGTCCAGATTATGACTGGCAATGAAGGCCCTTTAATTTCTGCAGAAACATAATTTCATGATCAGTTGCCTGAGAGAGATATTACATGTGAAGATGAGAGCAAAACAAGCAAATATAAAAAAAGTTACTTCTACAGCAGAACAGGAAGGCATATGTCCTTTTCCTGAAGTAGACTCCTTTTCCTGTTATTCCCGAGAAACAGGAAGAGTGTTTAAAGACTTTTATTACTTGGTAGTCTTGGAAATAAGTTGGATCTATATAATTTTCCCTCAGGATTATGTCCAGTGTTTCATTGTAAATATTTTATAAAGGAAGCATCTGTAAGTGTCTCTCATATCTATCAAAAATGGTTCTTTTTACTAATAGCATCAGTTAAAACGGGAAAATTGACTAGAATTTTTTCTCCTTTCCATAGGTAACAGGATAGAAAATAAAAAAAGTGAGCTTGTTAGGAAGGAGAACCAACAATCATAATATCCCAGGCTGACACTGTTACGGAATCAAATTGCAGGGGGGAGAGAGGACTACCTTCTGCATTGCCATGTTTCACTATAAGGTAACGTGCTTTTGTCATACAACACCCAAAGATAAGTACTGAAGAGTTCATTAAATGCTCATTATGTCCAAGCATCTTGTCTTGTAACCTGGGAGAGAGTAAAAAAAGAAATATTAAATAACTTTGTTCCTATTCTGGATGCTGTGCTAGGTGTGCAAGGGTGGGCACTAGCACATAGAATTAGTTTTACTTTGGAAATAATTAATGGTTGATTGTGGTATTTCCATAGCTGTGATTGATTACTCTGGAGATTTGTCTATCAAATTCAGAAAATACACCGTATCTTGGAGAGCGTTTACAGGTCTCACTAGAACCCAGATGTAAGAGCATCTCATAATTATCTTAGGAAGGATAGAAACACCCATTTTGCATCAGCTAAAACACAGTGGTCCATAAGAAAGTGCAGATTGTAGTGAACTGGAGGAAGTATCTTTTGTATTTCTGGACTTTGTAGCCATATTCTTTCTCCCAGAAATCAGGTTCAAGGAAGAATAGACTGTGGTGGAAGAATAATTTGGTGTTGCAAATGATTACTTTCTTCAGATGATCCATGTTTTGGGTTTGCGAGCATGATGTAATTGAGTATAAAGCAAACAAGCAAGGTCAGAAAACAGATTTGTTCTAGCATGGGTGTAGAGTCTATCAAATTCTGCAGAATAAAAATAGCAAACAACCAGCTAACTAAATTATTTTACATACAGTTTGTTAATGATACCACTGTCTTAATAAAATACAAAACAAAATTTCTGAACACAAAGGAACACCCTAGAACACTTGGAAACACTGGAAGATAGTTGTAGTAAATGGTTACCATTTCTTGTAATAATACAAAACTATAAAATTGAGCCACACATGAACACAATAAATATGTCTTATCTTGTTGAAGGTAATGTCATACTTTCTCATGGGGCAGACAAAAACATGGAAGGCAAGAGAAGGGGCAACTGGTGCAGAAGGTGAAGGTTTCAAAAAAAACCCACCAAGCAAGTTCCTTTTAGATTACAAGATATTCTTTGCTTGCATTCAAATACAGCATACTTGGAAGTCCAACTAGTCCTGTGTGCATTGTTTAGCAGTCCAATTGTTTTAATTCTTTCAACAAATGGGGGAGGGAGAGGAAATAGTTTTTATTTCACCTACCAGCCTCCAAGAGTGTACATTTGTAACTGCTGAGGAGACTTGATCTTCAAATCCTGCTGTGAGTTTTTACTGGCTTCCCCCTCCTCCCCCGTCCCAGCCTTGGCTTGCACCATGGGGGGTATACATCCTTTGGCACTAGAAAAGAAAATCTCACCACAGAACTCCTACGAATGCCAACCTTGTATTTTATTGTAGAAATGATTCAGCTATCACGTCTATCTCTAAAAGTAGACAGGACTCCAGTAAGCTACTGGATTTTTATCATTATTATAATTTTTATCGTTATTATCATTAATTATCAATTTCCCTGTACTTTTTTAAATTGACTTGCATTTTGAAAATGTAATGGCTAGTTTGTGTTTCTCCATTTTACACAAGTTAATTTGACAGGCGCCGAGGTCGAATCCGAAGACCTCCTCGAGAACAGTGCACCACTGCTGAGGCCCTTCTTTTGCGCTGTGCCGTCTATGCCGTTCATTTCCAGAATGTGGTGTGTGGGAGCGTTCCCCCTCGGCGCACAGCATGGGTAATCAGCGCTCCGGAGCCGCTAGCGTCCAGATCTGCGGCGGGATGGGCAGCTCTGCCACCCAGAACGCACCGCCGGCACGGACCGGCCGCATTAGCGTCCCGGGGCCGCCGCGCTGCCCCGTTCGCGGTCTTCCCCTGGGCCTCCGTCACCAATGGCTCGCGGAAGCTGGGAGAGCAGCGGGAGAGGCAAGCGTGGCGGGGAAGGCCGCGGCCCGTCCCGGGGGTCCCTCCGACTCCCCGCCGCTCGCCGAGCGAGACCTTGGAGCAGCGCTCCGGCGGGGCCGCTCGCCGGCCGGCGGTGCCGATGCCGTGCACAGCAAGCCGCGCGGAGGCACCGGCACGGTTCGAAGCGACGAGCAGCTGCCTCAAGCGGGAACGACCCCGCCCGGACCACGCCGGGCGGGGGCTCTACCTGAGGTACGGCCGGGCAGGGGAGGTGAGGGGACGGAGCGCTCCCGTCAGCCCCGGGCCGTAGAGGCGTGTTGCGGTTGCTGTTGGTACCGCAGAGGGAGCCAGGTACGAGACGCGAGGGTTCCAGGAGCGCCGACCCAGCTCCGCACAGCTCTGGCGGCGGTGCTCGCTCGGGGCTCCGCCGGCGGCGGCGGCTTTGCCCGGCCCGGCGCGGGAGGGCGGTCCCGCGGGACAGGAAGCCGGGCGCGCTGCCGGCTGTGTGAGCGCCTGGTAAACCTGCCCGGAGCGGGGTGGAGGTCGGGCAGCGGCACCTGCTCGGGGTCCTGTGACTGGCAGCGCTCGCAGGAGAGGCGCGACAGATTCGGGATTTTTTTTCCACTCAAGAAATAGGAGGATGGTGATCATCTGTAGCATTACTTTTCAGTAGTGGGGTTAGCTGCTTAACGGTAAGTTAAAGGGATCTATTAATTGTCCAAATCGGGTTTTCTGAGTCTCTGTCTGAATTCGTACTAAGGGTGGAGGTTAACTTTAGATTTGAAGAATGCAAAACTCCTCCAAAGTTGTGGGTTAATCCAGGTAGGCAGCTCAGTCCTCACCCTTCCTCTTGCAGTGGGGCGGGGATAGAATCAGAAAGGCAAACGCGGGAAATCCTATCTTCATTTTCCCTGAGATGAAGACAATTTAAAAGGTAAATCAAAGCAGCATGCAAAACAGAATGTGTAATCTTTCCATTATGTCCCCTTAGCAGGCATGTTTCTAGCCATTTCCAGGAAATGCAGGACTTCATCAGGTTTAGCAGCGACTTGGGAAGCCATATGCTGTCATGTCGCGTGTTTCCCCTTCTCCTTCTTCCCCCAGCTTAGATGGTTGAGCACGGCATCATATGATGTGGAATAGGCCTTTGGTTGGTTTGGTTCAGAAGTCCCAGCTGTGTTCCATGTAAACTTCTTGTGCCACCCAAATCCTGGGACAGGAGCCACAGAGATGGCCTTGACTCTGCATAAGTACTGTTCAGTGATAGCCAAAAATCGGTGTGTTTGAAGCACTTGCTTTGGTCACAAAACACAACACCCTGCTAGCTACTAGGAAGAAAATTAACTCGGTCCCAGCTAAAAAAGTGTGAAAGAAAAAAAATTGAAATAACAGTCTTTTAAATGTAATGCAGTTTTTGTTTTGCCCAATCTGTTTGATTTTCAAAGGACACAAAGTTTAAATGTTTACAATAGGAGGAGTTTGGCTTAGGGATGTACAGCAGATTATAATGGAGAAGTTTCTGAGTGTATACAGGGAAGTGTGGGGTTTGTCAGTTCTAATGGCACAAAATGAGTACAACTGTATATTGGCAGTTGTATGACAACACTGTATATTGTTCTGGCTTATTGTCTTTGTATTTGGAATAGAAATCAACACTTTTGTTTTTTTTTAGAGTAGTATTTTATTAGTGGAAAAAATACTGCCTTCAGTTTAATCCTTCAAACAATATGCTTTGGACTTTGGATCTTATAAAAGAGGGTGGACACCTGGTATGTCTTTTTTCCTGGAAAAAGTAAGCTATCAAAAGATTAACAACAGGCAATTGAGATAAAGATGGTAAATTGTTGTTCATATTTGCTAATATTAAGACTGTGTTAATAACACAGTGATCTGTGGTTCTGCTTTTGACAAAAATCATAAACTAAAGGACAGAGAATAACTTTTTTCAAAAATGGTAAGTTTTGTAAGGCTGTTTTTCTAGTGGGGGGTTTTTAGTTAGACCCTGGATAAACAAGGATTAGGTTGTTTATTTTTCTTGCTGAAGCTAATACTTCATATTAGCAACTCAAACTCTGCAGTCACCTCTTGTCACTTGCCCTCTATCCTTACCCTAGATTGGGAGATAAAGTAATAAGATGAGAGTTATGAAAAACTTAATGCAGTGTAGACATTGTCAAGATACTGAAATGAGCAGCCTAAATAGTTGTCAGCCATCTCCATGCAAACAAAACAAATTACAAAGGAAGGCCACAATGCATAGAGCATGTGACGGAGATTAATTATTACTCAGGAATGACTCTTGAATTAAATTAGCAATTGGTACCAGCTTTTAGTAAGGACAGTGCTAGTTGTGGAGGGTTTTAGAAAGATGTTGGAAAAGAAGGTCTGAAAATAGAAGTTGGCCACCAAAGGTAAAAACAACATCCAATTTGAAGGCGATAAAAAAATTCAATTTCAAAATTCTAAAAAGACAAGCTATTGGAAGAACCTGTAATGGGAGATTAATAAATGTATTGTGAGCATAGTGGTTACAGTGTGGCTAAAGCATGAGGGATTCCTTGGTTTAGGACGGGGAAAAAAAGATGATTTAAATATATAAAAGTTTGTAAGTGTATTCTTGATCCCATACAAGGTTTTAGAGTAAATTTTAGCAGGACTGTGACCAACGAAATAAGGAGAAACACGATTAATTTGAGCAGCTCAATCTAGTGAAAGATGTCTCACTTACAGCAAGGGGATTGGGACTAGATATTTTAAAGTTCTGTCCAACCCAAGCCATTCCATGATTCTAACCGTGACAAGAGCTCTTTATTATGACCTTGCTGCAGAAGAAAACATTGTGTAACTGCACTTGCCTGACTGGGCAGATGCATCAATTGTAGGCTGATGACAAGCTCAGATGTATCTGTGCAACATGTTGCATCTCCAAAAAATGTAATCCTAGCTCACATTAATAAAGAAAATTTCCAACAAAAATCCAACATACAAATGGATAAGGTACAGACATTTCTAGTCTCCTGTACTAGAGAGTAATGGAAACTGAGCCAACTGCAGAGAAACAATTGGTGAAGAAAGACTGTTTCTTATGACATGGTTTTACCTTTCATTCAAGTAATTTGTTGAATGAAAAGGTAATGAACATGAAGATGAGGAGGTGATACTACTGCAATCTGTCAGGGTGGAGGAAGAAAGCCTGTTGTATTCTTAAGTGGAATACTGCAAAGTAGCCATTGATACCATTAGCTAAATTTAGTATTAAAGTAAATCTACATCATTTCTGTCATATTTACTTGCATATTAATTGGAATTAAAAAATGCAAAATCGAAATGAATTGTTACTATAAAAGAAGAGCATTTAAATATGCTGAAAGCGTACTTTTAAAGTTAAAACTTGCCATTTTACCCTTTTTATAGTGAGGAAATATAAATTTAGTGTTCTTAATTACACTGACTTCATGTATTTTATGACTAACTATTTGTGCCATTTCTTTCAGGAGAGCAAAATTAATGAGTTGTGTTGAGGAAACCGTGAATTTCACTCATCAAATAACTACGTATTTCTTTTCTTTAAGATTCAGTGTTCTGATGTGTCTTTGAGCTCTTGATTTTGCTCTTTTTCTTAGCTTCTGGAACTCGCTGTTGTTTCAGCACTCTCTCACAGTTCCTAATCAGAATTTGTATCTACATGTTCTAACTAGGCCTTATAGCATGTTATGAAAAAAATGTTTGTGCAAGAAATGCAGATATATATTGTGTATTTTTCTGGTTCTTTTTAAGTATGTGTGCAAACTGGGTTTATATCAACATGCAAGATTAATTTTCAGAAGAAAACTTCAGTAGCCTTAGAAAAATCCATGAAAAATGTTTGGTTTTCTTCAGCAACTCCATACTCATTTGTAATTTAAATTAAGTTCTTACAACACAACTGTGTACTTTGCTCAAGAGCAGGAAAACTTGTTTTTCTGGTAGGTGTGGCTGCTGATACATTAAAAGAGCAACAGCTATGTGAAATAAAATGTACCAGGAAGTATCTTAGATATTGTACCAGTTTTTCTCCTCACAGTATTTTTCTGTATTGAACAATTACTGCAATTTACCTTAAAAGTATTTAAGTTTTTATCTGTTTAAAATAAACAAGGTATTTTATTTTAGCAAAATAACTTAGCAAAAAATGAATGGAGGACTGAACAGAACCTCACTGTGCTATCTACTTTAAAAGTACTTTTTCCTTTGCAGTGTTTGCTGTTCAAAACCCAATTGAAAAGATATCTGTTTTTCTTGTTAGTTATTTATTGCTAGAAAAAGCAGAAGAAAGAACAGGTAATAAATTTATTTGTTACTTACTGTTGACATAGTTTGATTTTTCTTTAATTAAAAAATAGTTATTCTGTAAGATCAATATTTTAAGTCATAAATAGATAAAACTGAGGGGAAGAATGTTAAATGTGACCTTCTCTTCGTAAGAATGCTAAAATATATAACATCCTTGGAATAAGAATGCTTGGGGGAAGCCTCTACTTTAGAATGTATCATAAAAAGACTTAAAAAGTTTGAGTTGATTCAGTCACCAATCTCCAGCTGGAAGTCATATGGCAATAGCAGACTCTTACTATGTATTTGCTGTTCTGCTCTCAATTTTAAGGACTTATGGGGATACTATCTCCATTTCAGAGATAGAGTCAGTGCTTTCTGCTGCTTCTTTTCTGCTTTGTGCCTAGTGTGATGTAGTGAGATTTTCGGTGCCCCTATGACTATTCTCATCTGAAAAGCAATTTCTTGGTAGCTAGCAAAGGCTGCTGTAAATCACATCAGCCTTGGCATATGGTACATTTTCAGGGGTGTGTTCTGACTGTGGTTCTCCCTAGTTCACTTTTTCATGAAATAGCAATTGTGAAAATATGGTACATTATTTTGAGGGCACAGGCAATTATTTTTCGCCTGCTAGAAATGTTTTCATCATCTTATGCAATAGCATCAGTTCATTCCATCTCAGCATTTTACTCCACACTTCCTGCTGGCAGTTGGGGAAACTCTCTTCTACAAATGCAGTTTTCTGATATGACACGAATTTACTTAATCTGGGACACTTTTTTCTTCCCAAGAATCTCTGTGATACAAGCAGGCCTTTGAGGAGACTTGCTGTCACTTTTCTGTTTATGGATCATATCTGAATACCTAAATATGAATTTGTATAGAAAACTTTTATCTAGGCTCCACTCAGTGCTTGAGAGTGCCCTAAACTCCCACTCAGGCATTAACACTTGCTAGCACAAATGCTGCTGAAGACTTCGGTCATCGAGTCATTCAGGACTGCCTACCTGTTCCTGCAAGAGTTTTAAGCCCTAAACCCCAAATCATGCCAGGAGCTGAGCCAGCATTGATCCAGTGTGAAGAGGCCCAGATCTCTAGTAAGCATTAATATGAGATGACCTTTCCTGCAACTCCTGCCTCGTACAGGGTTACGTAGGGTAGAGTGGCAAACTGAGTTTTATACCTGCATAGATTTCACCTGCCTTTGCTGGATTTTATGAATTGACTTTCCTCTGTGTGTATGGTCTCATCTGTGGTGATCTGCAAGTTAGGGAATGAATAAATTAGTGATTATATCTGGACCATTGTGTGTAATCCACAATTAGCATATTTATTATGAACTTGATTAATTCTATATACATTTAATTTATCTGCCTCTAGCTTGTCTGTGAGAAGTCTGGTTGAGTTTGGTTTTTTTAAACATAATTTACATACACACTGTATAGGTGGAAAAAAAAAAGTTTTGCTTTGCTTTAAGAATTACTGCCTAGTTGTTAAATTGGATATTCTAAAATTTGGATTCTTGAAAAAAAATACTCCTTGTATTGCTGTATATAGACCTCTGTTATATTTTTCTACAGAACCCTCCATGTAGAGAAACTGCTCCACGCATCTGACAAATAGAGACATTCAGAGTGTCACATGTCATACATATCATTAAATGCATGTTCTGTGTCTGGCTTTTCATAAAAGCACAGTAGCTGAGTCTCTGAGTAAGTCAGTGCACCATGATAGAGACTTACCCCCATCTTGTTTGTGAAATTCTTGAGCAATGATCATGGGTCAATATTATCTCATACTGCCTTTTCTTTTCTACAGATAAGGCAGCATAAAGTGCAAGGACAAAGAAATTTGCATGGACATTCAGATACGTACAAAATGTTGTGTGCTGGGAAAAAATCTTACTTTGCTGCTGCTGTGTGCATTATGACTGTAACTTCAATGCTTGCAGTTTCTTATCTGAGGTTACAGAGACTTTCTCATCAGCCAAAAGTAATTCAAGAAAGTAGAAGATGTAGAGGGAAAATTGCCCTTAGCACAATAACAGCATTAGAAGGTAACAAAACTTTTATTATATCCCCATACTTTGATGACAGAGAAAGCAAAGTCACTCGTGTGATTGGGATTGTACACCATGAAGATGTAAAACAACTGTACTGCTGGTTCTGCTGTCAGGCCGATGGAAAGATATATGTATCAAAAGCAAAAATTGATGTTCACTCAGATAGATTTGGATTCCCTTATGGTGCAGCAGATATAGTTTGTTTGGAACCTAAAAATTGTGATCCAACACATGTATCAATTCATCAGTCTTCATATGGAAATACTGACCAGCTGCCGAGGTTTGAAATTAAAAATCGCAAGCCTGAGACCTTTTCTGTTGACTTCACTGTGTGCATTTCTGCCATGTTTGGAAACTACAACAATGTTTTGCAGTTTATACAGAGTATGGAAATGTATAAGATTCTTGGAGTACAGAAAGTGGTGATCTATAAGAACAACTGCAGTCATCTGATGGAGAAAGTCCTGAAATTTTATATAGAAGAAGGAACTGTTGAGGTAATTCCCTGGCCAATAAACTCACACCTCAGGGTTTCTTCTAAATGGCGCTTCATGCAAGACGGGACAGACATTGGCTACTACGGACAAATCACAGCTCTAAATGACTGTATATACCGTAACATGGAAAGGACCAAGTTTGTGGTTCTTAATGATGCTGATGAAATAATTCTTCCCCTTAAACACCCAGACTGGAAAACAATGATGAACAGTCTTCAGGAGCAAAACCCAGGGACTAGTGTTTTCCTCTTTGAGAACCATATCTTCCCAGAAACCGTATCTTCTCCCATGTTCAACATTTCATCTTGGAATACTGTGCCAGGTGTTAACATATTACAGCATGTGTACAGAGAGCCTGACAGGAAAGAGGTAATCAATCCCAGGAAAATGATAGTTGATCCACGAAAGGTGATTCAGACTTCAGTCCATTCTGTCCTACATGCTTACGGGAAGAGTGTGAATGTTCCCATGGATGTTGCCCTCATTTATCACTGTCGGAAGGCCCTTCAAGGGGACCTTCCCAGAGAATCTCTCATCAGGGATACAACACTGTGGAGATATAACTCATCATTAATCATGAATGTTAACAAGATTCTATCTCAAACCATGCTGCAACCTCAAAATTGAAACCTTGGTTATAAGGAGTAAAAGTGGAGAGCTACCTGTATTGTGGGAAGACAGAAGATACAATTTAAAGATCACATTACATTGATTTCCACATGGAGTCTACAATTTGCTGCAATTATTTAGGGAATCTATAGCAAAGCCATGAATCATTTAATGATACCAAGGGTCAATGCAGATTGCAGTATCTGTTCTGGGAAATGTACAATTTGTTTTCAGTTAATAATAAAAATCAGTATTTGTCAACTGATTCAAATAATGCAAAACAGTTTTCAACCTATGTACAAAAAGTACAAATACAATCATTAGTATTAAAGGTAGCATTGCTTAATTCTTGCAGTTTGTATGTCACAGAGTACTAAATTTGTATGCATCAATTTGAGTATAAGGTAGACAAATAATTGAGTCTAATCTTCCTTTCAGTTGTAAAAAAATTACCCCTTATGTTCTTGGAAATAGCGTATGTTAAAGATGTGATGGATTGTAACACTAAGCACAGCCATTGGAGTTTTACTGATAAAAAATGTCTTGTTCAACTGGGTTTTGGAGACATGTAAGTTTGAGAAGAGTGATTGCACCTGTTCTGAATTACTAAAGTGGTAAGTGCTGTGTTGGAAAGCTTTAATAGAGGCAAAGGATAGAGATTCATCTTAACAAAAAAGATACTTCGGTGAACCAAAAAGAACCTATTTCAAGGAGGAAAAAATAGATGGCCAAACAACTTCTATGAAACGTAATATTTTGTTGGGGTTTTTTTCCTGGCACCTTGAAGCCTCGTAGGAAAATGTTTTGTGAAACTTAGATACAAGTTGGATTTTAGTTCTTTTTGTGATGGGTAAGTTGAATTATATTGCTTCCTTGGTAGGTGTAAGAGTACAGAAGCTGCATTTTTTCCAACCTCTAGCTGGAAATAGTGGTAAGTAGTGACTTTTGCTGAAGGGCCAGACGGAAACCAAAGCAAACAGAAAAGCCATTTCCTCACTTGTCTCACAGTTTCAGTTTCACAATTTCAGTTTCTGTTTGATAAGCCCCCAGAACCACATGCATTGCATATGTTGTGGCAATATATTAGAATCTTCCTACTGAAGGCACACCTGAAGGCAGCGATAGCCTGACATTGGTGTCTGACAGAGAGAAGTGTGTGTGACAACAAGTGTGCTTTTTAAAATTTCTACATTAGTGTCACACTTTCATTCCTTTGTCTACTTTGTAGTGGCACATACCTGCGCCCTTAAAGAGCTCTGTCAGTAGTGGAATAGTATCATTACCAATGTCCAAAGGGAACTTTTCCTTCACTTCACAGTGACTGCAGCATCTCCCAGTCTGTATCAACAAACTGGCAGCTATATTAGGATCTGAGACGCCTGCTGCTCTTAGTCATACACTCTTGTGTGGCAGCAGGTCCATTTAGAATTTCAGAATTTTAGACTCCTCGTTTAGAAGGGGCATCTGAAAGTCCAACTCCCTGCTTACAGCATGATGTGCTCAGGGCTTTGTCTAGGAAGGCTGGGCAACCTGTTTGAGTCTTAAACTAAACTCACTGTGGAGAATTTCTCTTGTCACAAGAACCATTGACCACTGTCTTTCTGCAAGATGCCAAAATGAGTCTGACAGTTTTCTTTGTAGCTTACTAGTTAGATGGAGACAGTAGCAGGGCCTCCCCATCCCATGCCCACCACCTTCCCTTTCGCCACCATTCTTTCTGGATGGCTCAGCTTGGGTCTGTTCCTCAGCCATCTTGTGCTCCACTTCTCTGTGGACTCTGTAAAATCAAGGTCACTAATAAAAGTAGTTAACCAAGTTTTCCCGATTTGCTGATTTGGAAACAAGGACATTTCTGGCATGCCTTTCTTTAATCTTTCAAAGTTAATGCAGTGCTGTATAGGTGGTTCCTTCAGAAGCACACATCATAATGATACTGTTATGTTACTCCCACATCAATAATGATGAGAACTGGCTTTCAGGACAAGTTATTGAAGTTATTGAAAACATTCTTTTTCATGGAAGCTTTCTTCACTTAGGAGTGAGAGAGACAACAAAAGCTCACTTTTGTGAGCTCATGATTTATGCCCCACACAGTGCAGTTTGAATTGAGAGTTGTGAATTTAGCTTCCAGTTGATAAAATCCTTGAGTATAGACAACATTTTTCAAAGTAAATTGATGTGAGTAAAGGTGGAAAAACTGAGTGCTTAAGAGTCTGGCCCTGTATTTAAGAGACTGCTCCACTGTGACTTTAAGAAACTCCTACAGCATCACTCAAATACTGATTCTCGCATATGAAAACTCCCCTTCATTGGTGTAATTCATACCACATACATTTGGGAATCTTGGCCTTCATTCAGTATTAAGTATGACATCAGGTCTCCTTGAATAGTGGGAAGAAAAAAATCACTAGTAATGCTAGACAGTTTTGTCTTTCCAAGAGCATGAGCCGATTTTCATGAAAACTCACGTTTTCAAGTTGTGTAAAAACAGAAGACATTAAGGCTGGAGGGAAGGAAAGGAAGGAAGGTCAACCTAAAGCATTTCTATAGCATGTGATCTAGATACAGCTTTTAAGTACATGTCAAATAGCACAAAAATACGGGGACAAGTATTTGTTAAAGGACTCGTTTGATTCTTCTGTTTCAAAGGCTAAGTATTTAAAGCTATCATATGGAAAAACATTTTGAAGAGAAAGATTCTGGAGAGAGAGAGAAGGTTTGCTGTTTTCTCATTTTTGTTAAGCAGCCATGCTCTGCAACCAGTATTTGCTGTTAGACGTACAAAAGCCTATGGTTCTAAAATAGTAGCTTCACCTTCTGTTTCAACAACAAAAAAAAGGTCAGAAGTCAGGTCAAGCACAACTTGATTTCAGATTTGGTAGCAGATTTGAATGGTTTAAATATTACAAGCTATACTTCAGAGCCCAAATAGGTATATTTAAACATGAATATAGACAAAAATTTGTGGTGAATACTGTTAGCATGCTGCATTGCATTATTTCCAAAACAACCCATTCCCAAATGCCCAAATAAAAGTAAATGATTGTGCATTGCATGATGATACCATTGGATGTGCAACTTTGGTTCATGCAAAGTCTCGTTTTATGGACACACTGCTGATAGGCCATGAATTCCTGAAGATTCAGTACGTGTGAACTTTTCAGCCATGTTCTTTCCATAAGACCAAATGGATACTATGGTCTGGCATACTGGTGGCAAAAACCAAGCCCGTATCATTTTGGCCATTTAGTCCATTTAACCAAGACATTTCACCGGCCAAGAAGCTTGAACCTCTCTTTGACTTTCTATATTCTGGTAAAGGCCAGCGGCTTATCAGTTTTTCTGTCCTCAAGTCCATTATGTACAGGTATCTGTTGTCAAACAGTAGAGCAAATATCTCTCCAAAGCCCAGCAATGACACATTTGAGAAGTCTGGAGGTTTGATAACCCTAGAAGACAAGAAAACAGTGTTAGAATCTCCCTTACAATGTTGTCATGAGCTTGAATTACTAAACCAAATCCTGTGTGTCCACAGAAAATATGTCTAAATTCATCATTCTGAAGTAATTTAGAAAGAACTGGATGCAAATCTTTCAAGTTAAGCAACTGAACGCTTAGCTACAGTCAGGCCTGTGGTTTCGCTTCTGACTTTATGCATTCAGGACAGACCCATCTGAACATAAGTGAAGGCTAAGGTTTGAAAGGGATTATTCTGCAGAGCACAAGGAAAAAAAGAGCCATTTCCACGAACAAACGAAAGAGTAAATGTACTTGTGTTTTACAGTAAATTTCCATCTGGATTTCATGCCTCAATATCTTTACACTAAGAGGTAAAAGCTGTTATTGTTTTGCTCACCCCTCTAAAAGGCAGAAGTAAAACACAGACATGCATTCTTGTGATAAGCAGGTTAGTCCAAGACTGGTCCTGCTGTTTTACTGATGTTTTATGGCAAATTAACCATGGGGAGAAAAAAAAAGTATTCTTTATTTCCCCAACACCTTTATGATGTCTTCCCTTAATAAATAAAACTTGGAACAGAAACTGAAGAGTTGAGTCTTCCACAACTGCTGGCATGTTCAATCATAGAATTACATAAAGCAAAGAACTGAGGCAGAAAAATGTGTGGGGATGAAAATCTGCTCTCAGCAGTAAGAGACCATCTTTCTGTTTTGAAAGATGGGAGGGTAAACTAAGAGGTGAAATTACTCATTACTCAGTTATTCTTACTGATAAGAAGCACTTTTGGAGATCTTTCAGATATCCATAGGATATTTGAATTAAGGAGTCTGCTAGCAGTTCTAAAATGCATTTTTTTCTTTAGTAAGTTACTATCTTTGATGCCACCATTTCCAACTCATACAGCCTGATTCTTTATGTGGAAATGGAATGCCAACATGTTCGGTCCCTTAACTGCAGTCTGATAACTTTCACTGTCATTCCACAACATTAGAAGGAGTGACGGATCAGTAGTGCTATAAGGAAAAAAGAGTCTTTTTAAAAATTTCTTGTCCCATCAAAGGACCCCCAGAAATTCCTGCTTGGCTGTCTGTATAGCAGTATCCATGGTAACATTAGCTCTGCGTCACCACATTTTCACATTCATACCTACAGCATTGTAGGCTGGTTTAAGTCTATACTGAAACACTTCAGCTTACAGAATGAAAATATGAAAGAGAACTAGCATGTGGCCAGAAACCAAAGTGGCAATGAAACTATTCGTATTATCAGATGACAAAATTAGAATTAAACCTCAATATGTGTAAAGCAAGATGTTTACAGGATTTTATTCAAGATTATTTTGGTCTACATCTAAGGTAAGTTATTAAAACTGGTAAACTACTTCTTATTTATTTAATGAAGACTGAATCCTAAACTGAACAGTTTACCTGAGAATATCATAGCTGGCAAAGTCCCACTGGTACAATCCTAGTGCTGAACTGCACACTATGTATTTACCATCAAAGTGCAGCCTGGGCTGTAGGGAGATGCTGCGGTCTTCGGAAACAGACAGTGTTCTTAAGCATTTACAGTTTATTTCCCTTCCAATAGGCCAAATCTACAATTAAAACACAATTTAAGACCATAAAAAAAATTCACATTATAACCTATAAAAAATTCACATTATAAACTGTTACATAAATAGAGCAAGCCTCACAGTCTCTTTTTAAGCATCAGGTAAATGTGTACATGAGGTTTTTTCAGAAATATTTATCTTTTTCATGTAGGAACATCAATTCTTCAAGTGACTTGTCTTAGAATATTGGTGCAGCACATGTTATTTCTAGCCTAAAAAAAAAATCCCAGTGAAAATGGGTACTTTAAAGAATGAGGGGAAAAAAAAAAAAAAATCAACCATCCAATTGGGACAGAAACTGAACAATGTTTCAGTTATGAAGCACTTCTATAGCCATAAACTTAAAGCACTCTCCAACCCCAAAGTCCCCAACAGTAAGAGTATTTGTATTTACCTGCTTCACTGTCATGACCTAGAAGCACCGATTCTTTGCATTACCATTGTTGTAGAGCTATCATTTAAAATTAAACGCTAAAGTGAGCATTGAAAAACTAGCTTCCAAAGCATTTCATGTTCTGCACACAGCCTGAAAAGTGGGAAATGTGAGGAAAAACTAAAACCTTCTATTGTTTGTAAACTTCAGCAAATTACTCAAGCTTTTTGTTTCCCAATGTACCAAAATAATATATGCATGATATATGGTACATACCTTGATTTCATACTTATCTGCACTTAGGAGAATATAATCCCCAGGACTATGCATAAGAGATTTGACTTTGCATTTCTGCAAAACGACCTGTAATTGAAGGACAGTAATGATTTATGTTGATGCTGTTAAATAAACAAATTTTCATTTGCATTTTATCATTTCACTGACCACCTGCATAGTGTACCCATGAATAAAGGCAGTATAAATACTTTTTAGCAACTAAAGGAAAACTACAGTTTACACTCCTGTTGTTCCTACTAGTGACAATTTACTGTTCTAATAAGCAAACATATACTTCACCTGTACAGTCACCTCCCTTTCAAGTTCTGAAATAACCAGAGTAAAAATATTGTTTCATGATCAGATTTTTGTTATCAAGATAATTAAATTTTTTATATAACTTTTAAAGCCGTCTTCTTTCAGAACCAGTTTTTATTCAGTCTTTGAATCACTGCTTCCTAGTATTAGCCCAGCTACTTTGGAATTGAAATATCTTCAATGGTCTGAAAGGTTTATTTACAGCTTAAATATTTTTTCTGTTGAAATGTTATTTTGTAGTATTTCCAGATGTTCTTCAGATTCTAAACCTACCTGCAGGATTAGGAAATAAAAATTTGGAGCATGCTATAAATTTAGTGCAAATAAGCGTGTGAGATTAATTATAAATCAATATTCCCACCTTAGTGACCCATTCTGTGTGTCCAGTAAGGGTATTCAGGCACGTTCCTGTTGATAAGGCCCACACTTTCACAGTGAAGTCTGCAGAGCCACTGACCAGAATATCAAGTTCATCATTGTAATCCACACTAAAAACTTCAAGCAAAGACGGAACTAAATAAGGAATACTAGTCTCTATGCATACATTTTTCTGTGAGGCATTAGCAGCGTCTATATGAATTCAGCAGCTTCTAAATTCATATGCTACTACATCTTTAATTGTTCTTGAACTGTATAAATGAATTTTTGCTCTGGATGCCTACATTTACACTGCAAAATTACTGGGGTTTTTTGCCCAAATTAAGAGCATTAACATCAGTGGTTCCTTTATGGCTGGATTGTGGCAAAGTGTAACTTAAGCTAGTTCCTATTTCCAGAGTTTTAGTAAGAATTCCACAGGATTAGTATATTTTATAAATACAAAGGAAAAAACCTACAGCTGAACTGAGGGTATTTCTAAGTACACGACAAAGAATTTAATTATGAGGGCAATGCAAATATGTATTCCCAGGTCCTTTTTTTGCTCTTTGCTTTAAGCTCATGTCCGATGTGGGAATAGAAAGAATGGCCATGGCCACGTATGCTCTGCTACCTAAGATCTGCACCTCTTTGAGACTTGAAGCTACTGAATAACCATGGCATTTATTGTTACTTCCATGCAATTGCAAAATGCTACGTGGCTAAGCTTTGGCATATTCAAGGACAAGTGTGTATCTCTTCTGGTCACTTTCCCTGTCAAGGGGAACTGAGGGGACTCAGGTGACAGAGAACAGAGGCTGAACAAACCGAAAAAGCTAGTGCACAAATGCTAACTTAATTTTGTTTGATGATGATGTATGCTACTTCACCGGTGAAATTACAATTTTAAAACTTCAACATACCTGCACCAGTATGTCCTCTGAAATGCTGTGTCTTTGCCCCAGAGCTCCATTCCCAACAGGCTACTGTGTTATCGAAAGATCCTGTTACAAGCTTTTGTTCATCAAACTTCACTGCAGCACAAGTGTGTGTCTGGATACCATATATGCACTGACCTGTGCTTACATCCCACAGTTTTGCAGACAAGTCATCTGATCCTAGAATATAAAACAGGATAAATGCAAGATTGGTAGATTCTGGCACTACCTCTGATTGATAGTGTCTACTGAAACAGATGCATGGAAGTTTCACCTGACACATCACTCAGGTTTGCAGAGCCACTGACTATACTGCAAGCTTTAGTTTCTTCCAGGAAGGAAAGGGTTCCACTAAACCTTGAAATATAGATGAATAACAGGCCTCATATCCTGCCACTTTCTTTTCTCTACCTGAAGTTCCTCTTTTTTCAACTGCTAGCTTTGGAGAGCAAAAAAAAAAACCCTGGACTCTTTACATCTGCTTCTTCTCCTGTGGGTTTCATTACAAAAGTTGTCAGAATGTTTTGACAATGCTGTTTTCTGTGTATAATATTCACTGCTGAGTAGGTAAGCGAAAGACTGGCTAGAATCTAGTTGTTGGCTTCTAGTAAGCATCCTAATGTACCAACAAATGACCGACTGAAGTCAGTATTCCCAACTTAGTGTGTAACATTGTCATTCCAAATTATTGGAAAATCCTTGGAATATGCTCTGACAGCGATTCATTGTAACTTTGTTATTATTCTTTCATACTAAGGCTTCATATACATTCTGTCTGTATCTTAAGGTCAAACTGAAATACTGAAGTCTCTACTCTTCAGGGAGGAAGTTGAAATTATGTGCAAGTCAGACTAGTAGCAAGGTTAAATCCAGTTTTACAGCACTTCATAAAGAACTTATGTTAAGAACTGAAAGTGCTTACAGACTTGTTTCAAAGAAGATATGACTTCTTCTTCCACGCTTTGGGAGACTGGAGTTCTCTCACAGCCCAAAGTCCTTTTAATTGAAAGCTATCATCTAACAGGATAGCTAATGTATCTGTACTTCTCAAATGGGCTTATAGTAACAGCATGATCAAAATCATAGAGCAATCTGGATTGGAAGGGCCCTTAAAAATCATTTAGTTCTAACCACCATGCCATTGGCAGGGACAATGATGCCTGCTGGTACTATTACTTTATCCAACAAAGACATCAGTCTCCTTGTGTTCTTAGTAAAGTGACTAATGAGTTTATTAGTACACCAGGTGTTTCAAAAATTGAAAAAATAAGTAATTTTAAATCATCATCTGTATTCACACTATGAAAATACTTTGTCCGGTAAAAGAAAAGCAAATTGTCATTAATCTTATGAGGGGGAAGAGCAAACAAAGAATTTTAAGACTCCCAAGTTGTCTGTCCTTCCTACCTGTACACAGAAGTCCATCTTTATAGTAAAGTGCATATACTCTGGCACTGTGTCCAATTAAAGAGGATGTCTCAAAGGCTTCGTGGTCCTTCAGTTGCTTCATCCTTAAAATAGCTTTTAGGTAAACCTTCTTCCAATGTAGAGGATCCTGAACAGAGTCATCTATCTGCCAACCCAAATTCTTACACGCAGTCTGCCACACCTCTGTACAGGCACTTATCACCTTGTTCCACTGCTTAGAGACGAGGCAACATGTGAGTAAGGTCTGTGGATCAAGCCATTTTAACAGATAAAAACTAAGTTCCAATGGAAGAAGTTTGAGGAAGTCCCTCTTGAGTAGAATCTCTAGATTATTGGAGAGGTGCCTGAGCTGGACTGCTCCACTCAAGCTAATCAGGTGATCCAGAGTTTCATTTTTCTGCAAGTCCGTCAGAGAAAGAAATGCAATAGAAATGTTATCAAGCCATGCTTCAAAGTCCTTTTTCTCCATAAGGTTATGGAAAAATTTACCTGTGATACATCAAAATACTGTATTAGTTCCGTTCAGAAAATAAGGTATGAATCACATTTTTATTACTGGTACATAAGTATTCCAAATGGCATTGTTAACACATAGATTGAAGTGACCAAATGCATTTAAAAATATTCTTTAGGTTAGGGCTAAGCATTTGCATGCACCCTGAACTATCATTTGTCCCACAGCAGACTTACAAGTAAATTCTATGTAGCTAGTGAATGTTATCATTCATTATGAATGTGAACATATTTCTTGTTTTAGATTAACACTTTCAAATTCTGAGTCCAAGCAGGTAGGGGTTAGTTTAAGTTTTACACCTATTACAGCAGATAAACACTGTCTTAGAGTTTACTCATGGATTATTCTGATAAAAGGAAAAAAACAAAAGACATAAGCAGCGTGATAAGCTAGTTACTAACATAATTTACTCATACCTCCATCCTGAACTATTTTAAATACAAAGCAGGTAACTAGTTAGTTTTTTAAAAAGTATACAGAGATGTCTGACAAACTGTGTTGGAGGATACATTAGTCTTTCTAATCTTTCTATTTGGCCCACGTAAAGACCTGAGCTTGTGCTGGTCTAGCATAAGTTTTGACATGCCTGCACCACTTTGACCTAGACGCATTTAAAAAATCCTGTTGTTGTGGGTTTGTTTTTTTTTTTTTTCCTATTTTCTCAGTTTATTTCCACTGAGACTTAACTGTGAAATTGAATACCACCCCTGAACGCACTTATACTATCCTGTGACATCTCAAGTTCCTTCAGTGACCTGGGACCATTGATTAAGAAGATAAACATCAGGTAAACAGTTAAAAAATAAGATACATTTATTTTCTCTGGAAGGTCTAATTCATTAGATAATTGTCTGAATTTCACAGCACTCCCAAACTGAAAGGACTGAGGTATCTGAGTGGGACTCAATAGCATGTTTATTTCTATACAGACATTTTACCATTATAGAATAAGATCTTAGAGTACACCTCTTAACAGGGCATAGGAGTACAGAAAAGTACAGTCGTCACTATAAAAGGCTGCACATGGCATGCAATTGTTGGTAAAACACACAAGAAGGTTCTGGATGTCAAATGCACAGAAGCAGCTGCTCCTATTAAATCACAAGTTCATTACAGTAACTTTTATTGCAGACAGCACTTACCGGCTTTCATCAGCACATATGGCAGTGAATACAGTTGCTGTTGAAACAGGCATGTGTTCTCTTTAAACCAAGTAAAATTTTCTAATAGGCCGGCTACGAATAAAAACTCCGTGAGCCCCAAGGCGTTTGTTGTAGTCAATACTGAAGCTATTACTGAAATTAAGGGCTGCTGTGAGGCCGCTGAAACCGGTGCTCGAGCCTCTTTTCCAGGTGTTACGCAGCCAGCCCCATCCGCTCCCCCCGCCCGCTCCCAATATACCTGCACGCGCAAAAAGCACGGCGAGGACCGCAGAGTCAGCGCCGCTGCTGCCGATAGCTCCGCGTCGCTCACCTCAGGTAGCAGCCCGGTGCGGGGTGTCCGTCGGCGGGCAGTCGCCACGGCTTGCGCGGACTCCCGGAGCCCAGCACGGCCGGGTGCTTCCCTGCGGCCATCGCTCCCACGGCAGGACCGGCTCTCAGCACTTCCGCAGCCCGCGCCACAAACTGCAGGCACCCACGACAGAGGGGGTCACCCTCAAGAGGAGACCAGGGCCTCACGACCGCCCGGCGCTGAAGGGAGGGGAGGGCTGGGCCAAGCCCGCGCTGGGCGAACCGCCGGCACCGGAGAGAAGGCGCTCCCCGACCCGTCGCTCCCACGATCAGGCGGCTTCCGGCGCATCCGAACGTCATCGTTCCCCGCCGCCGCGCTCAGCGCTTCCGCCCGGCTCGCTCCCGCTGACCGGCGCTGCCCCTGGCGGCGGCCGTCGAGGGGCGACCGGGGACGGGCGCGTCGACGCTTCCCCCCACAGGCGAGACGGGGCTGCTTAGGAATCTCGCTGCGTGCTGGGTTCCGCCGCTTCCGACTCCTACCCGAAGTTTTGGCAAGTTCTGTTTGTTAAGAATATTCCTGTAATTATTATGATGAAAAATGCACTAGTGTTTATCATACTGACTTAAAATCACGTATTCTCTCTCCTTCTGGCAGAGGTGCGGTGTTGGTTGAACTATGCACAAATATAACGTGAAAACTGCATCCCCCTTACTTGATTAATTTGGACATAAGTTACTTTTTCCTACTTAACTTGCATTTATTCTCTTTGTAACTCATTCACTTTGTAATTGTAGGTTTTGCCTTTGCCTGGGTCCAGCTCCATGGTTGCTGATATCTGAAATCCTCCTACTTAAAGCAAGAGGCATATCGAGTGCTGCTTGTGTCTTAACAAACTGGGTTATGGCCTTCTTAGGAACCCAAAGAATTTCGGGATTTTATAGTAGGCATCGTTAATTACTTTTATTTCTTCAGTTCCTGTGTTCTTTTAACCTGTTGTACTGACTGTAATGGCCATGTGAGAATATTAATTGTATTTGGGCCAGTATTTTTTTTTAATAAGATGTAAAATAAAAACTGATTTTATAAATAAAGAAAATTTCCTTGCTTAACTCTACCTTTTCCTTACGGTGCATGTTACAGTGAAGAAGCACACAATGCAGTCTGGGTAACATTAGTTTCAGACTGCAGTACTTGATGTTTGTGTGGCTGTTACTTCTGTTAATTCTGACCACAAAATTAAGTCTTAATCCCAAATGGAGATGAATTCATGTCTTCCATGGATTTAAGGTTTTTTTCCTATTGTTGTCAAGGTGGCTAGGAATGCATTTAAATCACAAAAAGGGTTGCAGCTCTTAAGAGAATGTCTTTGATACTTCAGAAAACGTGATTGCTTTTTCAAAAGGAATTGCAAGGTCTTGGACACAGTAAGAATACACACTTAGCCAGAAAGGGAGAAAAACTATTTTGCAGTGTTAGTTTACAGAGTAAAGATCTCCAACTGAAGCAGGTCTCCAAAAGTCTAAAGATGCCTGGAAACATAAACCAAAGCTAAATTATGGCTTTTGTCAAAGATAGGTAAAGCTTAAGAAACAAACAGCAATCTCATGGGTATGATACAGCACCTCAGAAAACTCAAATGGAAAAAGCAGTGCTCTGTGCTACATCCTGTCTTTTTGATTTCTTGTCTTTTTACTTTGCAAATTTGGAAGTCATTAGTCCTGTGTGTGTGAAACAGGTGAAAGAAACAGCTGGGGTCAAATTTATAGTTTATTACAGATGAAGAAATAAACCATGTTTCTTCTTCACAAAGGTGATAAACAGCACTTAAAACAGTTTCAGATGTGATAGGACTGTTTCTATTTGGATGTCGTATCTAAAATACAAACAATACATGCTATCATATGACATTAAAAACAATGGTAATACATCAGCATTTAAGACCAATGGTAAAGAGTCTTTGATCACAAACCTAGCAACAGTCTTAACAATATGCCATTATTAAATTACAAAGCAGTCTGCTACCATTCAAAGACAATTAAACTGACATTCTAGATTGATAATGCTCTGCATAAACCTTTACATAATATTTTCCATTCGACCAGGTAAATATGCAGAAAATTATCTCCATTTTCTCTTCAAGTCAGATGCTAGTACCACAATTTCCAGTAGCAAAGAGGAGTCAGTCAGTTACAGGTCAGCAACAAAGTGAAGCAGCTAAGCAGTATACAGGCTGGTGAAGTTGCTGTGCTCAAGTAATAAGAGTAAAAATACTTTCTAACCTGCATGCAAGTACAGATGTTTGCTGCATAATCTCTTAAGTCTTCCCATATTTTTAATATTAGGTTCCCAGGGTATAATATAGTCCTTCACAAAAACAGATTAAGCCTATCTGAGAAAACAGTGCTTTAACAGAATAAGCAAGCACTGTGCATATGAACCATGACATCGAACTGTTAAGAACGAAAACAGCGTGATACCCATTTCCATACACAGAAGACAACAGAAATTATTCTGAAATACCTTATCACTTGCTGATGGGATTTTCCCTTCCCCTGCCTTTTATGACCCCATTACTTTAAATTCCTATATATATATATATGTGTCAGGATTTTTAATCCCTGAAAATTGACAGTAGGAATTACAAATATATATATACCTATATATGTATATATATTGCAAAACAAATCAAAATGAAAAGGGTTATTTATTTCAAATGCAGACTATGCCAACAGCTCTGGAAAAGCCACTGCATCTGCAAGGCCGAGTTATAGACCCACACCTTTAGAAAAACATGTTCGAGCTAGCCATTACTGGTCAAATATACTTAGAACAGCAGAAAATATATGTCAGGAGTAGCAACCTTAACCATATAGAACTAGTTAGGCAATAACGTTACCCATTTCCTGCCCTCTTAAGTACTGTTTGAATATTTATTCAGTTGACTGTCAAGTACTAAAAAAATTCAATTTGAAGCTATCAATTACAAATATGTGCACATTTATAGAAATAATTACATGAAGGCAGAGAACAAACCTCCTGTTCATTCCAGGTGCATACTTGCATGTATGCTATGCATTGAAAAACGACAGCAGACCAACAAAAACAAAAACCAAAAACAACCCAGCTAACCAAACCCCACCTCCAAAACATGAAAAAAAAAATCCCAACCAACAAAAAATCTGCCCACACCACCAGCCTCCAGAAGCCACACAAACCAAAACGAACAAGAATCCCCACCACACCCTCAACTAGTAAAGGACTATATCTAGAACAGGCCTTGCTTCTTTGCGAACCAGGAAATTGAATGTATGTATGCATTCACTGAACCTAGAGAGTAGTTCTCTTGCTACCCTGAATAGCCACAGCCCTTTCAAATTTCACATGGGTCTTTGCTTCTTATTAGAAGGAAGTGTTTTGTTACTTTCAAACACATACAAAATATTTATGTGTACTGCATTGATACCAGAATAAGGAACGGGACAAAAATGACTATTTGTATTGGTTTCTAAAGCCCAAACTGGGCTTTAGGGACCTTGCGAGTGACTCATCAAAGCCTAAAAGGCTCCATATTCTCTGTGCGTGAATTAACTTAGCTCTTGTGTCTGGGGGTTCTTAAGTCCTAGTCACACTTCAAAGTTCTGGTGATAAATTTATATGCATGCTGTAATTCAAATGCAAGACAAAATGCTGCATATCCATTTTGAACAGATTTTTGAATGGTGGTGCACAGGTGTGTGTACTGGACTAGATGATAACACAGTGG
This sequence comes from Vidua macroura, assembly GCF_024509145.1. Classification (NCBI taxonomy): domain Eukaryota; kingdom Metazoa; phylum Chordata; class Aves; order Passeriformes; family Viduidae; genus Vidua; species Vidua macroura. The sequence continues at coordinate 170,331 of NC_071591.1, read as the reverse complement.
TCCTTTCTACCCTCAACTATTTTGTGATTCCATGCATCATTAACCATGCTGGCGAGAACACACAAGCACATTCTAAATTAACTACCTGTACAATCTAATGCTTGCACCAATGTAAATGACATTCCTATAATTTAGTCAGACTAAGGCAGAGGGATGAAGCGGTGACCAACACCATTTAGCCAGAAGGAGTTAAGAGCCCTGTTGCTGCCTACAAATCCAGCACATTGGGATGGAAAGTATGTCTTGCTGAAACTTAGCCAAGAGTCCAGAATGGGCCTTCAGTTAAACTTAGCCTGACAGCAAGTGTTCAATCTGATAACAATTCTTCCTTCACAGAAACAATTCCTTCCATCCATCTGTAGCAACATTTTTCAGTTTTCCTTTCAGAACAACACCCATCTTACACAATCATAGATTCAAAGGTTATCTTTTCTCCTAATTGTGAGATTGTCAGCCAGCATCAAGAATGCAGCCTACAGGCAGCTTTAACACCCAATGTGAAAGGAGAAAGGGTTGTGCTTACAGTGGACATAGCTGCAATTTGTGCCTAAGACTATTTTTTAAGTTTTAGAGAGTATATGCATGCACATGCTGGAAAAACAGAGGGCAAACAACATGGCTCCAACGCTGGAGTGAACAACACTATAGCCATCCCAGCAGCCTTCCAACAATCCTTGTTATCTTATGCCAGTCTTAAGAAGGAGAGGTTCTGCAGATGTGTAAGAACTTTGCCCTTTATAAATGATGCACAAGAGCTTCTGTATCAATACCACCAACTGCCTCTAGATTTTAATTAGCAGTCTGAATAGTAAGGATGAAGTTTTGAGAGAAACAATGGCTAGAAGCTAATTCTCCTCACATGAAGATACACAGAAATCATGGTTGTCTGTTCAGACTACTTAAAACTCAAAGAAGCCACATCCTTGTACAAGGTTGTGTACACCAGCAATTTCACACAATTGTGTTGGTATTTGTTTTTTTTTGATACAATAAATGTGATAAAGATCTTCACAGAATTTAATTCCTGTGGCTTGTGTCAAATAGAATTGAAATATTATTTCCATGTTCATTGCCTTCTACCTACATTCTGGGCTGGTCTCATACACTAAGTAGGTAGTGAACTACATATACATATACATATACTCTAAAGCCTCAGCTACCAATTCCAGGTGTCATATAACCCAAACAAAATGTTGTATTGCTCTCTACTTCTTTTGCCACATTAGGTATTATCCCTCTACAACAGTCTAAATACAAAAAATTAACAAGGCACTTACTGGATACATTAAGAATGAAGACATTCATTTTTTTTTTCTAGGATTTAGCTCCCTCCTGTCCTATATGAGCAATGGTCTCTTAAGATCTAGTAGTTCCTAGAGTGACTTGCTTAGCAGCTTGTACCAGACCCATTAAGTCAAGCCATAGCATAAAAGCAGGTGGGAGGCAGGGATGCAGTTGCTGGGCTACCCTCTTCAAATGATACTAATTTCCTGCTGTTCCAGGTATGTACCACAAAGCCAGTATGATCTGGTTTTGTGCTTCAGTAATCCAATGTCTGTACTCCTTATAGTTCATTTGCTAGATGTCATCAATGCTGTAATTACAGGCAAACCTTCAAAGGGTCTTTCTCACACACACACACACGTTCCCACCCCGCAGCACTCTCTTAATTAATGGTAATACAGCCACTGCTGCACTTCTGGTTCAAGAAAATAACTCTTGCTTTATAGCCCTTTCTTCTATAATTTTGTTTAGGATATAATGCAAATGCTGCATCTATATGCATGCTGACTACCATCATAGCCAGTCGTCAAGGTTTCTGTCAAGTTCTTCTCATTCTTCTTGTTCTCCCTAGTGCTCCATCTCTAAGGCTAGTCTTTCAGGATACCCAAGTATGTGTTTGCTCAGGTTCTTCAAAACAAGTTTAAACATCTCCATATATTGCTTCAACTGCTATCAAACAATGGTTAATCATTTTAAATTATGCTGTGATAGCACAGGTGAACATCTGCAGTATATTTAAAATCCAGTATCCTAACAGGGTAAAGCAAAGTTTCCAGTTAAAAATTTAACTAAAGCCCCAGTTTTAGAACACACTGGTACAGTCTTCAAAAATAGCCACAAACCAGAAATCAAATACCACATCGAGAGAGCTGTTCATGGAAAAAGCTGGTTCTTTTCCTTTTTAAAAATATGTAAGTGACAGCAATGACCCCACAAGTGGATTCAGTAGTGTTTACAACTTCCAAGAAAATAAGTACCATGTGGTACTTTCAGATTGATTTTCTTTAAACCTTAACTGTCCAAATAAGTACGGATAGGGTAAAGTAACACAATCTCTGGAAACAACATTCTCAAAAAATAATTACAAGTTTTTGCAAATACTTCAATCTGGTACTTCCTTTTAGATGCTTATTAAGGTTCACCACACACATCTATGAGTGCAAAATCCACTAAAGTAATAATAGCCTTCTATTCCTAGACTAATTACTATTGAAAATATTGCTTCTTTTGTTGATTAGCCACCTCAGTTGAAAGTAAGAAATTATGCTTCCAGATAAGACCTTGCATATTTTCTTAAGTGAAGCAATTCAGCCATATTATACAATAAACTGATAAAAAAAAAATCACTTTGCAAAACCAGTTTTACATTCAGGCAGCAGAAAGGCACGCATCTCCAGATGATCATGCTTGAAATAAAATCATGGATACAGAATAATTTCTACATTTAGAACAAGAAACACTTGCTAATAAAGCTAAAAATATCATATATAGAAAGGCTTGCATGAAAAACAACCAAAACCAAACAATCTTGCAAAGGTGTTGTAGAGGAAAGGGTTAAAAAAAATTCAAACTTTAAATATAAACCCATCCTTTAACACAGTAAGAGACAAGATCACTGTTTCATCACAGAAGACTACCTTGTTAGCACTGAAATTTCAGTCGGCATCCAGTTAGAAAAATACAGCTATCTGAAATAATTACTTATACTGTTGGTGCAAGCAGACAACAGCTAATGATGATGTCTGCATAAGAAACTTTTTGAAGTCAAAGACAATTTGGGTTGGATCTTCTGCCTGTAATGGAAAAATCTGCAGATGCACTACCATAAGAGTTTTCCAGTAGAAGGACTGGAGTTTTTGTTTCGGCATTTCTTGTTTGTTCATGGGTTTTTTAGGTTTTTTTTAGTTTCCAATTTTCAAGAAATATTCTGAGAGTTTGTGCGTCCTATAGAAAGGTTCTCTGCTTGGGGATTCTTTATGCCAAAAGAGTTTTCAAGTTTCTCTAAACAAGGAGCCAAGGAAACACCATCTTCATATCTCACCTGATTCTTCAGTGAACACACTACAGATGCATGAATTTAGGGACTGACTCCAGTGTTTGAAATGACCTTGCCTGCAAGCCTTTTTGTTGTTGTTGTTTTGTTTTTTAAAGACCGAAAAACCAAAAGTAGTGATCTGTGTTATAAAATTCCTCTTCCAACATGACATACATTGTTGTAAAACAACTCTTGATAGTAATTACAGCAATTAACTTCGCTGCATGTCATTTAGGTAAGTCAAATTATAAGAAGCTTAGAACAAGTAATACTTTTGTTTACTTCAGTTTCAGCCTAAATCTCCCATTGATTACCCTACTGTTAGAAGGCCATAAAAAGTAATGCGTCATTAACTGAGAAAACATACCTACGTCAAAGATATAAGCATTGCCGAATCAGGCTGTGCTAACCAGAACATGGGTTCCATAAGGATTTATCACCAGTACTTCCAGCCACATTTTACTACCAGAAGCAGTGTTTGTGACATTGCCATAGAGCTTACAGAGTTGTAAGAAAATGTGAAGTAAGGAAGAAAGGTTTTAAAAGTATCTTCATTTTAAGTCAATGATGTCTTCATCATATAAAGAAATCAGCTGAAATGGATAGCTAGATGGTGAGCTCTCCTCCCTGTTCACTGAAGTATCAGGATCTGAACTAGTGGAAAGATGACATCTTTCCGAATAGCCTTCAAAAGAGCTTGAGATTATCCTGCAAAGAGGAAGACAAAAGTTACTAAAAAAAAAACCACAGGTCAGGGCAGGAAGGAACAATGGCTACTTCTAGATTTCAAGTTAACCTAAAGACAGAGACCATTACAACAAAGTTTCCTCCTGTTTTACTCTACTATGAAGTGCACATGGATATACAAAGGTTTCAGTCAGCCTCATGCCAACTGAGATAAGCATGAGCAATCAATTCTGAAAATACTTACAGTCTAACTTAGTCTCTTTTCTAGGGTATATTTACCTGTCACTACTAGATGATCTTACAGCTCCCTGCTTAGAGTCTGACTGTCTTCGAGAAACCTTTTTCAGCTTCTGTGCACTTTCTGTCTTGAGTATAGGCTCATCCAAAAGACCTCAATAAAGGAATAAAAGACTTAATATTTTTAACAGAAAGCAAAGTATTCGTGAAAAGGTTAAGGTATCTGTTGCTATTTTCCATTATTAACCATTTCTACCTAGCTTAGAATATGGCCATCTTATACATGATCAGACAATGGCTATACTATTTGCAAATAATACTTCCTCACTGTTTCCTTTTTTTATTTTAATAATTTATGAATACTAGCTGCATGTTATAAACCTACCTGTGATGGTGCAAAGATTAGAAAGTATACGTTTGGCAATTGATATGTAACACTGAGGAATGAGGAGAGTTTACCCAGCAATTCTTTACGTGTTCTGCTTGCAATTTCTTTAATTTCCATACGAGATAAAGGTAGCGAGTGCATAACTGGAAGAGAGGTAATGCCACTCGATGTTGTAGTAGTGATGACCTTGGGAGCCAAAGGTGACTTCAGAGGTCGCTCAATGCTTCGCCCAACCAGATTGCTGAGAGGTATTTTGTACAGATTTTTGCATGGAGCTTCACCTGAAACACAGAAAGAAAAAAGAATATTACACTTGCATAATAAAATCAGTTCTTAATAATTCCAAATGAAAAGTTACAAAGATGAGCTATACCTGTTGAGCTGGGCACTTTTTAACTGAAATGACAAAGACCTTTCTTGCTTTAGAGATCTTACAATACAAATAAGCTAGGAGAAGGAAGAAATACAATTTGACTTAGAGAGAAAAATAAGATAGACTCTTGGCAACACGATGAATCAGGAGCAGAACCAGGAAGTGAACTTATATGACCTGCAGCTGGTACTCTATTACACTGCACTCTGTGCAGTATTTCCCTTGTGTTTTAAAATACTGCAAGCATATTGCAGCCTGGATCTCAAGTGGTTTAAATCATTACTCCTCCTCTTAGGTAACACAAAATACCATGTTTTCCTAATTCCTAGAAGAAAAACAAACCAAACTCCCAAACTTACCATCAAATAAGAATTTTGTGATTACCTTCTCCTTTTTCCTGTCTGCTAACAGTAAAGCAGCAGATTTAAGGAAGAAAGGTGTACACGCATCTTGCATTATTTAGTTGATGTTCCCTTGTTTCTCCTCTATTGTTACACTATAGATTGACTGTTCATAGATCATGTTACACTAAATTGTCTGTGCAAAGCTTTTCAAGGCTTCTTACTTTTATTTTGCGAAAGACCTTCAGCCATTCGGTGGTTCTTCAGCTTTTCTTTAATGAAAGGAATAGCGTATGTGAAATGTCAAGCTTTCTCACAATTTTATGGTCCTTTTTGCATTATGACTCGTGGTCACATTGCGAAAGAGTCATCAAGATATTGTGGTTTAATTCCTCCCTTCCTACAGACTTTATTTCTTCAGAACAGTGCTACCATGTATTCAGAAAAGATACTACAGTCCAAGAGCTCAGCCAAGTGCTTTATATGTGTGGAAAACAGAAAATCTCTTATCCTCCACACTTTCAGGTAGGAAGTCACATTTTTTACCATCTTAAGATCAGCCACACAGAGATGTGATAGCTGTGGGAGCGATTAGAGATCACATTACCTTCTAGAGAAGGAAGAGGTAATTCTGGCTTTTCGTCAGCTGTCGGTGTTTCAGGAGAACTCTTTGAACTCATTTCCTTAGAGCTGCTGTCAGATGATCCACTTACTGCAGCAGTAGCTTTAAAATAAATATCTGACTGAAATGACAAATAGCCCATCATTGGTACAGTGACACTTTCTTAACCATCTTCTGATTCTCTTTATCCTTGATATAAACCAGGAGCAGACAGATGAATAATTATTGCAGATAAAGTAAGCATGTATTTCGGTTTTGTTTGTTACATTTTTAGCGGCAGCAACTTTTTATGTTAATTGGATCCCAACATATCACAGAAATAGTCAAACACGATTTTTCTGTCTTACCCTTGACGCTACAAGTTGAAGCTCAGGCACAACTGCTGTGTGGACTAAGTTCCCATTCACCACTAATCGGATCTCAATGGAATCAGTAGTGAAGGCAAGAACATAAGGGAAAGCACAGACTGCAACAAAATAGAAGTTATTTGGCAAGGAAAAATGGTTAAAGCAAAAGTTTCTTGGATGCTCCACAAAAATTGTTCTTGACCTCTTCTGGCATGTTCCCTTCCTATGAAAAGTTTTGTCTAACATACTGATATACACTGAACTACATCGAGCCTGAAGAAAATTTCACTCTTCATGCCTGGCAGAATATAGAGGGAATGGAAAATGAGAAACACAAAAAAGAAACGTTCAGCAAAGGATGAACTTGCTACTAAGGCTCCACTTTTCAAAATGATCATATTCAGAAACTTAAGTCAAGTGGCATCATGAATGTAACATGCTTATTCCCAGAATACTGTAATTCCACCAGAGCCAAGTGCAGGTGAAAATAATAGCGAAAAAACCAACTACTAAAAAGCGATATTTTCTTACCAACAGCATAAGGAACTTGATTCCAGCTGAAGTGGAAGTCATAAGCTGATGGCTGGACCAGTGGAGAGCCTCCACTGAAAGGATATACCTTTCTGTACTGACAAACATCTGCAGCAAAACAGAAAAAAGAAGCACTTTACACTGTAAGCGACCACCACCCATTTTATAGGGAGATTTTGCAGAAGGGTGGACATTATGCACACAATCAAACATTCACATAAAAGTCCCTCTATAGCCAAACAGCTAAGCAAAATTTGCTTTCTCTGAGAACACACTGGAAAGACCAAAATAAAAGACCTATGTTTTAATAAGCTCACGTATTTCCCAAAGTAAGTATTACTGTTTCAACAGTTACCAGGTCCCCAACTTGTCTATAGATACAGAAACAGGCAAGGAAAATTCAGAAAGCAGTGTCTGCAGAATTGTACCTCTCTGCCCTTCAAGTAGCCATACGTTCATGTAATTTACATTCTTTGAGGACTGTTATGCACATGGTTTATTACAGACACCAAGATTTCAAGAATCATATAACCTGCACATCTATAAAACAGCTAGTATGACTAAAATACTTGCATTTCTAATTTCTCCAATATGCATTTAAGTTCCAAAGAACTTAATTTTGACAAACTTTCCATGAAACACTAAAATTTATTTTCAGATACAGACCTAAACTCCAATGAAAGAAGATCTACATATGCAGATTGAGCTATTACCATTTCTGGCCTTCCCTAAACACTTACAGTTATAACACAACAGTAGACCAGCTTCACCGTCTTCATATACATCAATAGCTGCAACAAAATTAACCTGCAATGATAATGGAAAAGATTAACAAACAGGCAGAGGATACTGTGGTTATTACAAGTGGGTTGTGACTAACAAGCAATACAATCATTTGGGGAAGTGCACAACCACAGGTAAAAGGGGGGGGGAATAAATAAATAAATGTATAAAAATAGCTTCTTTTGTGATGTAATTTTCAGGATGCTGTCAAGATGACAATTAGTTTCCTTTGTATTTGGTTCTGCACAGTACTGAACATTCATAGCCATACCACAGTGTAAAACAATAAAAACATATAACTTGTTTAGCAATACAAATTTTGGGAAATAGGATGATTTCAGAAAGCGGTGAATCAACATGGTACGGTAAAGATAACAATTCTTTTCAAAAAGTAATCTTCAACTGCACATCATGACTAGCAAAAAGATCAGATACAACAATTACTGGTTCGAAACCACTAACATTTACAGAGGTCAACAGGGATGTTGACCTAAGGATTACTGAACAGTCTGAATTTACAAATTGAGAAGCAATGCTGGTTAAACCACAGTATTTTTAACATAGATTAGGCTACATAAATCCTCTTAATTCAACTTTGGTTTTGTCTTTTACATTTAGATTAAAAACAAACCAAAACAGCCACAAAAATTAGGATATCTGTTCAGGAAATGAGATCTTATTAGTGAAATGCATAAGGTTACTTGGACAGGGAGAAGGCTGAGATACCGATTCCATGAACAGCAGTTCTTTGACTTTCCTTAATTTAAGATTACTGTGCAGGTCAAGAACTCTTAAGAAAACCTGAAAGTTTACACATCCATAGCAAATGCATTTTGACCCATCTTTTGTAGTGATTGAAAGCCATTGTTGCTATGTTGTCCAGAGAAGTAAGCAGGCAACCCATTTCAACATCATAAACATCACTGTCTCAGCTCATATCAATTCCCTGCTTTATATGTCTTCCAAAACGAAATAAGGATCCCGGTGTGGAAAAGGGACTGGTGGATGGTGATGTACTTCTCCATCCCCATTCTTTACTTCTAGCTCCTCCTCATCCAGATTAAGATTGATTCCCAGTGCTGTGGAGAAGTTTACCACTTGATCAACCAAGCCAGGAGCACCTCTTCATCACCAGATCCGAATAAAAATAGAGACGATTTAAAAAGAAAATAACTTATCAAGAACCATCAAATGAAAAAAGTAGACCCTTATCTCATTAACAACAACAATAACAGATTACCTGTGCAAAATCTTCCTTTTTTCCTAGCCCTATGTCCTATACATATAGATATTCAGTTATTAATTGACTGGACATCATTTTCTTAAATAGAATGATAAATCAGATGTAAATATTTTAGCTACATGCAAATAGGCAAATCTGAATAAGATACTGGTGGTCAATCACTGAAATTATTGTGAAGCAATTTTTTAAACAATAAAATACTGATACCACAAAAATAAAGCAAAAAGCTAACTACTGGCTAAGAAAGAAGAAAAAGAAATTTTTGACAACAACAACATTCCAGAACCTGAAACACAGGCTTTTTCCCAATGTCATATCTTCTAACTACCTGTCTTGGAAGTTATAATCATGTATCCCAAAAGGAATAAATATCTCAAAGCGTCCTAAAGTAGTGGTTATAGAAGTAAAAAGTAGCACACACTAGCATCTCCATAAATTACACTCCTAGGCGGTCTACACAGCATGCACTGAGTCTGCAACAAATTATGCTCAGTGGGGGTCTGCAAAAAAAGTTTCAATGATGAAAACTTACCCTGTTTGTTTCAACATGATGCAATCTATAGGACTCCCCCGTACTCTCATTGACTAAATCAAACTGATGCCGATATGCTACACAGATCATATTGTCACTGTCTCCAGTAGGTCCATCCACCAGCGTCATAACCACTGGAGGGTCAGAAAGGCATATTTCCTGTAATGTAAATAATAGAATTACACTCTTTTCCAAGTTCCTACTGTGGGTGCTGCAGGTACTCCATAATTTTAAGGGGATGTTTTCTAAGCACAGAAACATGACTCCACCATATGGCTTCTCACTTTTATTTGTCTGTAGGTTCAGGAAGATGATAATGCATACTCTGCCTTCCCCGCATCCCCCACACTAGCTGAGTGCTGCTCAGCATGTTAAGGTAATTAGTAACTACAGTACACATACCCGGATGTACTGGAACTCCTCTACTGGAGATTCAGGAGACAATAGCAGAGAGGTGCCAGTTGAAGTGTTGTCTGAATTATATTTCTTTGTGACGAGAAGTAGCTTATTCCGAATAGCCGCAACAATCCTCAGTTCGCTTCCATGGTGAGTATTAATGGCATACAAATGGCAGCCTGAGGAAATAATGTTCTAGACTCTAAGTGGCTGGGATAGGGTCTGATTTTTTGGTTCTGTATTTGTATGATGATTAGTACAACAGGGCTCTGATAGGTGACTTGGCAACACAGAATTAAGAACTTATTAAAAACTCCTCAATAGGCTTATATCGACTTCTAGGAAAAGACAAAAGCCTATGACCCTTTTGAAATCTATTTTTACCTTTGATCAAAAGTACACGGATTGTCACTATTCTGCAACTTTCAGCTTTTCAAAGCAGCTTGCTTCTGAAGACCAGGAAACATTTATTTCTACAAAAATAATGGTCAACACCCAGACTCATCTAAGCACTACTGTTTAATAGGGGATCTGCCAGTGTGCCAGTCCAACTTAAAGTGTGCTTTATTTCAGTCTAACATCCCCACAAAATTCTTCTCATATCTTCCAACCCTGAAATCCTATTTTTCTCTAAAGCTTTTCATCATCAGCAATTTCCAAGTAACATGGTTTTTTTACAACATTCAAAAATGTAATGCTGGAGTGCACTAGAGTAATTTTCAAATATAATCTTAACAAAATTTGAATTGACTTGTCCAGAGAAAAAACTAAAAGTGAACACTTACACCTGCCTAAAGAGAGCTAATAAGCCCCTGGCAACTACCAGCATCAAAGCACAGTGGATATTTTTAACACAGGATAACAATATCACCTTTTGTTCTCTCCAGTTTATTTTCTCTGCAGTCATATTTGCTTCTTATAATTTTTTTAGTCTCTATATCTTTTTGGACAGCACTGAGTCTGAAGACAAGGATACGAGAGTCTTTCCCTGACATATGGAGAGAATCAGGAAAAAAGAAGTTAAAAAAGAGCACGGTAGTTTGAAATTAATACTTCTGACAAGAAGCAGCACCTAACAAACAGCAAAAGTAAACAAAGCGTAATGGCTCTCTGGGGACAGAAGACTTATGAACTCTCTGGGATTGACAATTCTAGTAACCAACCCCTTCAGTACAGTAGCCAAGTTTCCCATTAGGTGGTGCTGCACCAAAGAATGATCTGAGCAAACAGTGAAATGCACAATATTTTGAAAATACACAAAATCTTGCAAAATAACAAAAATACAATAGATATACACTACAGGGCAAGAGTAAAAGGGTCAACTCTTAAGAGCTGGAACCATCCAGGTGAGCGATTGATAACTGGATCCTCAATACAGTTTGAACCCTTCAGGACACAGAAAGATTTTCTCTAGAAATTTCACAAACTGAGTTTTGATATAACTACACTTCCCAGATCCTCAGAAATGCCACCCATTACCCAGGTGTCTTGAGAGAACTGCAAATGGCTCTCACGTAGTTTGAGCTAATTCTGTAAGATCTCAGGGTGAATGTCACCAGATGCAACCATACTGGGCAACTCCCAGTGATACAGAAGGAACCACGTTTTACCCAAAGCTTGGGTAAACAGAACTTCAGCAAATACTGAGGAAACAGACATAAGGGTAAAAAATAATAAACCAGCCATATCTGTAATGCTTTCCTGAGTTATACATAAAGATCTTGATCTTTCTTTGTGTATGTTTCCTTTATGAAACTCAATCACAGACTACTCTTTTATTGGGTAAAAACTACCTTACAAAAAAAGCGCACACTTTATGCACATTTAATCCTTCTAAATGAGACATAGTTGTCATGAGACATACATACCCAGCAATACCTGGAGTCATGCAAGAATCCAAGAATAGGGACCTCTCCTACCTTTGTCTGTTCGGGCAATCAAAAGATCCAGAGCTTCCAACACATTCATCTGCTTTATTTGGAGAGTTTTATCAAATACTTGCACTGACTGTTGACCATCTAAAAAGGAAACACACATGTATTCAAAACCCTACTAAAACTTGCTAGATGCTGGTTTTGAACCATATCTTTCTTCTAAATAAAGTCTTGGGGTTTTTTTTCTTACAAAAAAGAAGAGAAAAAAACCCAAAAAGAACCGCACAAAGCTCCTATATGTGCCACAGCATCACAGTCAATACTTCCTCACAGGAGACTTTTGTTATTGTCACGAATCAGATTAAGCAACTGAAATGTAAAAGTGACATTCCTTTGGCAAGTTTCAGAATTATGACCAAGCACTAACTTCATTCCCTCAGTCCCACTGGCTTATGTAGCACACAGAGGATTATAAGGGGTCAGAGTAGCAATATCATTGCTGAGGGAAGGAGTAGGATTTCATTGTTACATAAACCCTTGGCTTCATGCCCACTGTTATCAAGGGCTAAGAAAACCAGACAAGCCATTTAGACACCTCTTGAACCTGGATGCGACCTCCTACAGCTTTTCAGACGGTCAAGAAAACAACATCTGAAACAAGAACACATTCAGAAATCTGCATTAACACTAGCTCTCCAATATGGCTTGATTCTACCGCAGAATGAATTTTTGCAACTAGGTTACATAAATGTAATAGATTTACTTGGATTAGTAACTATCCCCCTACATAAATACTTACTAACACCTGAACAGAGTTTATGAACACACATTTTCAAGAAAATGTCAGATACATAAAAATTGACACAAAAACACTAGATCATTTACTAACCATCTATTAACAAGATGCCAGCATCTGTAGAAACCAGCAAGGACTGGCCCCAAGAATCTGCACAGACAACCTCATGAGGAAAATTACTGCAGAAAGACTGAGATTCCCAAGGCTATGAAGTAACATAAGGGATACATATTAAGTACACTAAAAAATACAGATCATACAGACACAGAAAGTGATGGACAATGGCAATAACACGTAAATGCTTTTGGCAGGATACATTTCCAAACAGTATATTGTTGGAATTTGAAATATCAAAACTGAAATAATTTTCTTGCAGAGGACTTTCTGCATCAATTCTGGTTTGGAGACTAGTAAGTGTAAGACACATACCTGAAATGCTAGAATTAAAATACATGCAGCTGAAACTCAGTGCAACCATCACGCAATAGTTATTTTCATTTAAAAATCCCAAACTGATATACTTAAAATGTATGTACCAATATCCATACGCAGTTTGCTTACATTTTATGGTTCAGTTTGCGATGTTTAGTGACTAGCACATGGTACAGTTAAAACTGCCTTTCTGCCAAATTATTCTTCCATCCTGTATTTTCTGTACTTACCTCCCAGAGCCTGCCCCTCCTCTCCCAATTTATATATTAGTTGGAATCTCTGAAATTCTAGAAGCACTTCTGAAGCTTCTGTATATAAAACACATGCAGAAGAGTGCAGCTGGCATAGTTCACTCCCTAATGACTTCAAACAAAATCTAAATGAAATGAAAGGAAATGAAAACACAACTGAATCTTGTTTTAAACGTGCCGAAATTAAAATAAAAGATGATTGCATATGGAAGATGTCACCTTCACTGAATTTTCTCAGGTATAAAAATGTCCATAGTTGCTTTAACTTAAGAAGTGCTTCTGCCCCCAGGCTCATCCTTTATTAATCTAATAGTGGCTGCAGAATCACTTTGACAATGTACCTTTCATCATTTCTGCTGCAGCATCTAATTACAGAAGTAAATAAATAGATACCATACTAGAAAATGCTTAATGTTCCATAACTTCTCTGACAGTTTCACTCACCTCCTTTTTACAAAAGCTTGTGGTTGCCAAGTTAGCTGTAGTATCCCCTTTCACAGTGGTTTTCAATTTCAGTGCCTAATACAAAGAGATGTTTTATTTAAACTGAGTTTTTGTCAGCAATACCCAAACTAAAGACTATATTAAAAGGACAGTTTAGGACTAGAAAGTAATTCCAGTTTGGAATTCCTATGCCATTTTAAGTAATGAAAAAAGAAGCAGAATTCTGTATCCTCAACAACGTCAGATGGTTACTAGGTATCTTCTCAGCCAAAACATATGTTGGCCATTTCTTGGTGGTTTTTTTTTTTTTAGTTTTTTTGTTGTTGTTGTTTACTTGCTTTCTAAACGGCAACTCAGAAAAGAAGAGTCAAACATAGTAACAGAGAAAAACCTCCACCTTAAACTACAGAACCTAACCATCTACACAGTTTACTTTATAATCTAGCCAGATAGAGGATCCTCTTGTCAATTACACAAACTGACCTTTGATTTGCAAAACTTCCGAACAAACACTAAGGCAAACTATATATATATATGTCTGTTTACATATATTGCCAGGCATCCCAAGGACAGTTGGTCACCAGATCACAAATACTTCAGCTAGAAGTAACTAGAAGAAGCAAGGTGATTTTGAAAGGGGCAAAACCTCCACAGAAGTATAGTATATATGTAGTTTCATTGACTTACACAGTAAGTCTGTTACTGTAGCCTATATTCCTTCATTGCTAACTTTCACAGCAGTATTCCTTGAAGACTTTGATACGTGGAATTGTCACAGCATACCTTAATGCAAAGTTTAGAACTAACCTAAACCAATTTTACTGCCCTAGACTTTGCCTACCATCAAGCATGGCTCTCTGTGAAGTGGTAGTAAATACCTGCATGCATCACTTGCACATTTGCATTAAGCATGGCTGCCAGCTTACAGAGATGCACAAAATACTTCATTGTATGAACATTTTAATTCCATCTCACCAGTCAGAAGAGATCACATTGACAATAAATAAATTATTTAAATGTACAGCTGAATCAGTTATCAGCGAATTTTGTCTGCAATCCAAAAAGTCAACTGGCTATACGTTCCTAGTTTGGCAAGAATGATTGAGCTACTTGGAAGGTATCTTGAAATATGGTCAAGCCTATGGTTTGTAACTCAGAGGAAAGATCTTTTAGGGAAGGGAAATAGTTAAATGTTAGAAGCACCTCCAAGAAAAACACTAACAGGTATTGACGAATTTATAACCCACATAATACGTTTCCTTTTGATGAAGACTATATTGAGGATGGAAGTCTTGTTTAACAAATGAGTCTCAACTAGATTTGTTAGCTCTCATCTGCCTAGCCCCATTCTCCACCTTTAACTACATCTAGAACTTAGACTCTTCTAATATTTCACAATTTTTTGTCTTATAAGACAAAAAAAGGGAGAGAAGAGAATTGAGTTTTGTTGGTAGTGTGGGTTTTTGGGGGGTTTTTTTTGGTTTTTTTTTTCGGTTGATTGCATTTGGTTCGGTGGTTGGGGTCGGTTTTGTTTTGTGGAGGGTTTTTTGGTTGGTTGAGTTTAGACTTTTTGTTTGTTTGGGATTTTTTGTTGCGTTTTTTGTTTTGTCTTTGTTTTTGCTCTGTCAACTCACGCAGAGTTAAATCAGCTCAGAAAAGAAGTATTCTTAAGATAAGCTGCAGAACCACGAGACCAGTCTGAATCAAGAAGAAACAAGTGAGAAAGGACAGGGGAACTGATGAGCATAGGCACTGTTGGCTTTTTTTTTGCTGCAATGAATTGTCAGATCAAAGCAGACTAATCTAAATCATCGGGAGTTGTACTTTTCACGGAATCAAAAAGTTAGTAATCCCACAGAAGATTGCAGTCAGCAATCTCAAAGATGTGTGGCAAACTCTGATTTGACAGAAAGACTAGCAAATTTTCTTCCTGACTAAAGAAGTCTAGAGTATTTTCTAAGAAATTCAATCTTTAAAAAAACACACAGAGGAAATCCATGAAAGATTATGTTTTTCCAAAGCACAGAAAAAGACACAGCACTCTTCCGCTTGGAGAAGGCATCCACATCCGCTGCATGAAGTGGGGAAAGACCTTTCAGGTTTGATCCTAAGGTACGATTTTTACAACCTTCATTTAACTCATGTACGACATAAATATTTGTACATGCATACCTCAGGTGTTACAGATAAATACTTCTATTCATGTTTTATTTTAATGTAACTCACAATAATGCAATACACTACAAAACAATTTCTGGTCACGGAAAACCGCATTAAATCCCGATGTAACTGCAAGGTAATCAAAGTCTAATGAAAGGAGTGACACAGCCTTTGTAAACATAGCTGCATACCTTCTAAATTGATCCTACCTGACCAAGCCGAACAAACTCTGCTTGTCGAGCTTCCTCTTTTTTCCGTGTTGCTTTTGGGGACTCTGGTAACACATCACTGAAGGATCTTCTATTAAGCATGTTCTAAAACAGAAAATGTTTCTTTCTAACTGCACAGCTTCTCAGAGAAGAGAAACTGCAACTCTTCCAATCCTTCAGTGCTTTACCTTACAACTTGTCATAGTTTACCACTGTTATGTTCTGTACAATCATGCCACATGAATATGTGACATGAATATATGAAAAAGAAAAGTTTAAGCAGATCTATATAGATAAAAGAAATAAATATTGGTCAAAAAAATAGCACCTTGTTAGTTTTAGAAGTACAGAACTTATTTTTAGTTAGTTAAGAATCACCTCAAGAGTAAGTCTTCATCATCCAAAATAAAGTTGCCTCATAGCTAACCAGGGTTAAGAATAATCCAAATTTACATATAACAGAGCAAATGCAGATTTTATGGTGATGAGACTAATGCCTGTATTTATAGTATCTAAATTCCCTATTCCCTTGCCGCAGGTAAGCTTACACAAAGTATGGCATTTTTATGCGTCTCCTCACACCTGGTGAAGAGTCCTGTCCAGAAAGGACTGTCAGCTTTCATATAACTGTAAAGTAAGTTATACGATAATCGGTATTTAGCTTAGTCATATGCAATTCAGTGCTCATTAGGATTACAGTCCTTTAAAATGACAGAACATTCAAGCTACTAGTTAGAACAGGACAGCACATGTGAGGGATGCAGAAATTTCTGACTTACATTTCCCTTGTGCAGGTCAGGCATCATGTCTTGGTATAAAGAGCGGATCAGCATGTCTAGAGTGCGTTGACGTTTCTGAGAAAATGTTGGTGTTTCCAAGGTGGCTTTTTCACCATTTATTACTAAAAGATTATGGAAAAAAGATGCATTATGTAAATGCATCTCAAGACTCTCCACCGAATCTAGTTTGCCTCTGTACCAAAACACCTGCTCTGCCCCTGTTAATTTAGAATTGCCTCCTTTTTGCCTTTTTTAAGTAACTCTCCCTTGAGTTAAAGGAGAAAAATTAGTAATAGAAGAATTCCACAAGGCATCAGAATAAATACCTAATAAAAAAACTAAAGACAAACTGCCAGACAATTTAACTACTAAACAATTTAAATACGCAAAATGAGCCATCAAGCTCCTGTCAGGTCTAATTGTAATCCACAAGGTCAATTTTCAAAGATTCCTTTCTTGCTGATTTAGAAGGGCAAATACGGGTCAATGAAAACTGGAACTGAATGATTACAGAATTAAAATGTGCTGCATAGGCATCCTTTAGCACCTTTAATAATACATTCAGAAGAGATGCTATTTTCAGGTTTTCAGAGCTACTAAATTAACACCTTCTATTACTAAATAATGAACAGCATTATAAATCATTTCAGATCTCCCAAGCCCTTTACAAAAAATGCAAAGCTAAATACGGCTGCACGTTCTGCAAACGCAAAAGTCAGCCTCTGTCTAGTAGCCTGAGAAGAAGAGAATTTTTTTTTTGTTAATCTGACCGTAACAGTTTGATGGCACTGACATCCCAACTATGCTACAAATGCGAAAAAATAATTGCATACAGATCAGCAGAATACACAAGAAAACGCATATACGTTTTAAGCGTCATGAATTTTAATTTGTTAGCACAATTATTAAAAGAGTGTTTCTAGCAAAAGAAAAACTGACTTACATTTCACCAACACAAAATCCCTGAATTCCTGGTGATTTGTAAACACAGGTGGGGATGGAAGGGGAGGCCCAAAGAGAGGAACACTTTCTTCTGAAAATATTTTCAGCCTATGGAAAGTACAAATCTTTACTTACAGTGAAAGTCACATTCAAACCCTACCTTTTTTATGGACATTATTCAGAATCGGAGAAAATGGAAACTGTTATCTGGGTATCTTACATTAGAATTTCAAAGGGCATAACAAAAAAATATTCACTTGTTATTACTCAGCAGAGCAAAGTTATGCTTCTTTTACACAAACACTGGGACATAGAATTAGAACAACTTCGCAGTTCTACTCATGCAGCAATAGTTTTAGTGGCACTAGCAAAATATGGTCCTGTTGAAAAACTCTGTAAAAGAACAGGTCTTCACCTACAAAATACGTTCTCCTTACAGATTTCCACTTTCCCTATGCATTCACCACACACATGAAATATATGATGCTTTCAAAGTAACAATGGCTTATGACATACGAATCTATAGCTTGGGAACAGCAAATTCATTTTCACTGAGGAAGACAGAGTCAGAATAACTTCCATGACAGCTGGACCTGCTGAGTTATTTTGATCCATAAGGAATCCAGCACAGCAATATTGAATGGCAGATACAAAACCCATGCTTATTTGTTCATCAGGGCATAGCTTCTTTAAGATAAGTAATCATTCTTGGCTATTTCAAGTGATAGTTTGCCGACAAGTCTTCCAAGTGGCATGTGCAGATGACACAGGTCACAGCAAGTTAAGTGGCAAAATTATAGATTCAACCCATACCTGCTATTTTAGAAACCAGACAGAATTTGCTTTCTCCAAAAACCAGCAGTGACTGACTGATATTGAGTCTAATGGATCACAATGCTTTCATACGGTCTTTTTTCTTGAAAGCTTAGGAACTGCATACAGTATGAAATGACTATTGATCATCCTAATTTTTGTTTCACATATTTGTGACACAGTTTCATAGATGCCCTATGTCTATTTAATTATGTCCAGGTAAAAAAAAAGTAAAAAAAAAAAAAAAGTTGTAAACAAAACTACAAAAGGTGTGAAATGTTCCTTGACTAGATCAGAAGGAATTATGACGGGGAAAGACATAACAAAACTGACTTTAAAAAATAGACTTCTTGAGTGACATAAAATATAAAGGCATTCTAAGCAGAAATTCAGTGTCAGACCTCATAGCGATATTGCATCTGAAACAAGGCAAATTTGCCTCAAAAGCCTAGAGTATCCCCTGTCCCTTTTGACTGAAATTTTGGCCGCTTGGAAGACTGTCTTCACACACGCACAAAAGTAAGAGAAGGAACAAGTTCTATTCAGGCCTACAATGAAAGGACCTAAGGAAACATAATTGGGGCAAGCTGAAATATAATGTTCTAAGGTTGTCGTATAGGAAAAAAATACCATGTGATACGTACTATGCCAAGATGTGTCAAGACTGGCAGAATGAAGCAACTAAGATGGACTGATCTAGTAAAAGTTGCCAGTTACTTAAATAAAAAAAAGACTAATTTATCTTATGTACTGCAACTCATTTCCTTCCCCACATAAAGAGCAATATAAAAAGCATTTTACCATGGCTAACCCATCTACAGACTATCAGTTTACAATCAGGACAACAATCACTTCTTAAAGGGTAATGAGGGATGTATGCCCACATTTCTGTCCCAAAGCAAGAAGAAAAAGAAGTGACTGCATTTTCACTGCACATTGGAATCATGAACATGTTTTGTGTTTCTCACAAACCTAGGAATGCTGAAAAGCAGAAGCTATGAGGACAATCAATTTAAACAAATTTGCAAGAGGAAGCGGACAAGATCTTGAAGCAAAATAAAACTATTCCTTTGCTCAACTGCATTACAGACATGATCCAAAAGAAACCTTAGCTGTGAATAGGAGGCAGGGGAAAAAAACCCACATACACAAACTGAAGTATCATTCTTCTCTGGAGTTAGATTCAATGGAATGCTGGAGAAACATAGTAATACGTAAGATTCTGATAGGTTTTCAGTACGTGACCTTCAACTATACAAGTACTCTATTAAAATCCCTAAAAATCAACTAGTATGCTCAGTTACAGCCAAACTGTGATTTGTAAGGACTTGTAGTCCGTGGCTATCACAACATCATGTGCATTAACTTTCATCCACGTAGTTTACTATGTCATTGATCTCACCGGGTCTGAAAGTTCTAAGCATATCTTTCCTCATTTTTTATATTTCATCTAAAAACCAGTTTTGGGTTTCCCCCTTAGCTTATGCCTGTTCCAGAATTTAATTTTTCTGATGATTAGAAACCTGCTACTTATAGCCAGTTTAGTGACATCTGCATGCAGGTCCATATTGCTCTTCAGTTTCTAAAGCTCATTTGGCTTCCTGGCATACAGACAGGTGGACCTGTCTAAATGCCAGAAAGTTGTCCCATTGCCAAAATGTTTTCCCATTTTCTCTAAACCATCAGTAATTCATTATGAAATTCTTTGTTACAATCAGCACCTACCTGTAACTATCATTCTGCTTATTATATCTCACTAAAGCAAAAATATCTGCCATATAGTTAAGGAAGTTAATCCAGTTCTAATAAAGCTCACATGTATTTTAATAAACTTTTCTTTTCCTGGAGTACATTGCAGATTTAATAAAGGTAAAATATATTAATCAAGTCAATGTAAATATATAAACAATTCTAGACTATGCAGATTTTACTGTTTATAAAAAGGGTCCTGTACAAAAATGTTATTGCTTGATCAACAGTTTCAAAATCAAGCTATTACCACAGACACAGCATAAGACATACTATAGAAGTTTGTCTTTTTTTGTATTTGATATATTTGCAATTAAAACTTCTTTTCGTTGATAAAGCAGTACTGATACTGAACTTTGCTTTTACCAAAGCTTCCACTCAAAAAAAGATTCCAATGAAACAATTTAGCCAACAGAATTATAGGAAAAACGAGACAATCATTTAAAGTGCAAGTTATACTAAGGCTGATGCTCTACTGTAGAGTTACGTTGATGTGGTAAACAATTCTTCTCGGTACTTAGGTTCCTTTGATATGTAAAGATTTTTATTCATTCACCCCTAGCAAGAGGGTTCTAGGAACATTTAGTCTGCCTGAGAACTAGGTGTGGAAGTCTTAAGCTTTGTGATAACTTTTTTAAAACTCAGCAACAGAGTATGGACAGAAATTAAGAGTTTTCTTCTTTTCATTCATTTTTCCTCATTCCATTCCATCTAGTCTACCACACGCCAGGTTAGGGTTTACAGATTGCTACTACTGTGACCCCATGGTAATTCCAAGAGATTGCCTGCTGGTTTTTGCAATCATATAGTCTTCAAAATGTTTTCAACCAGAAGTCTGAAAAACACAGGCTGTCAAAAAACTGGAGAATGTATAGCAAGTGGTCTGAAAAATTTGACAACTACTAATCTAAAACACATAAATATTTAAAATAAACAGCATCTAAACACTGAAAGGTAATATTGAGTAAAATGCCAACATTTAATGCCAAAATAATCTACAAAACTAAGAGAAATATATTTATGAATTCGTATTTTTTGAAAATGTATAAAATTAGATTTTTGAAATGATACAAATGAATGCTTTCAATAAAATGATTTAAAACTCACATTCTTGCTTTTACCTTATCTTCTAAGGGATTTAACAAACACTGTTTGATGTTGCAGACTTGGAAACTCCTAGTCAAGAAGCTAGGAGGTGAAGAATGCAAGAATGCATGAAAATAATTTTCACTTCCATAAACAGCGTACAGGGAGGAATTAGGGCAGAATTAAAAGTAATATTCATCTTAAAAAAAAAAAAAAGGCATTAGAAAATGTCAGGAAAAAGATACGTGTAAAATGAGAGCGAATCATGGATGGCTTGAATGCCGGAGAAGACTCTTCACCTTCCTGAAATATGATAGTGACAATGTCATTTCCAATATGTCGCTTCCTTTCTACCTGGAAAAAAAAAAAAAAGGAAAACAAAAAAGGAAAAAAAAGAAAGAAGAGGCAAAAAAAAAAAAAAAGAGATAGACACAGTGATTTACAAGAGACTTACAAGGTAAGTAAGTATCTTAGCAATTCTGTGACCGAATAATAAAGCGATATTACTAAATTGCAAACAGGAAAATTACAGTCAGTATGACTGGGGGCAATATAAAATCATTACTAAACTATAAGCAAGTAAACCTAGCAACGACATGGTGCACACAAGGCAGGTTCTAGAAGAATAGATATTGCATATGTTTAGAAAAGCACTCATAGTTTCTATAATTAATATTCACTAATCTGGCATGGAAACTCTAGCATTCCAAAAAAAGCAAATCTACCCCTTGAAATAAAAGGACAGAAAAGTCTGTTGCTGAATTATTCTTAAAAAAAAAAATATCCTGATTGGCCTCTGTTTTCTTGTGATCTTGTCATCAGTCCAAGCAAAAAGCATGAGAAAACTGACATAGAAACAGAAAAAGTAAGTTTTAATTATATGGTCTAACCATATTACTGTAAGAATGCATAATAAATAATAAATCAAGTAATTTGTAAGTAATTGAGGTAAATTATTATGATGTCTGATGTATAGTAAACACACGTGCGTATAAAGTTTTTTTTTTCATCATAAATACAAAGAAAGGCCCGAGCAATGAATGACGGCACATTTGAACAAGAACCCACCTGGTTAATGCATGGCAGTGTGACAGCACTTCTTTACGGTTACCAACATTAACATGCTCACAAGGGGAATTTCTTTCAAGCGACACTAATTGCTACTCAAGCAGGAGTTATGCGTTAAACACGTGAATATTCCTACAATTCACACACAAGGCTAACTTCCAGTTTTCCTAAAGCCTTTGCGGTAATAATTACAGCAGTGAAGCTCTTCAAGTCATCTGAACACCACACTTAATCACTTGTCAGTGAAGCAATTTAGATCTTCTTCATAAATATCTTTTCTACCTTAACGGAGACGATAGGATGCATTATTTCTAATAAACATCATGAAATTTTCAGCATCAGGTAGAATATCGAGGAAAAGAAGTGCAAAAGTCTCAAGGCTTACATTTCTCAAATATTAACAGACAAGAAATCCTTTATTTCTTACAAAGTTTTGGAGTTTGTGATTTAACAAATAGGGAAATAAAAAAGAGAACCATGTACCTGCTGCTTGTTTTCTCTAGAATACGGTAGCATGGTTGAAACATGGAACATAATTTCATGCCCTTGAAAAACTGTATAGATGGAACAGGTTCCTGTTGTATCATCTGCAAGGGAAGGCAACATTTTAAGGAGGAGTATCTCCTATATGTTTTCTGAAGATACTTCAAGTCTTTCTACCGAATCTTCTTCTATTATCTTTTTTTGTCTGATCCATTTTAGAAAATGTCCACACCGCATGTTTCGCGTGAGTCCAAACGCAAGTTTGCAACTAATCTGCATATTCACATTTAAAACCCACGACACCTTTCACCTACCCTCCTGAAATCACACAGGTCTTCAAGCCACAATGTCCTTCTATCATGAAGCAAGTAACATGTCAGATTATTGTTCACCTCATTCCAACTTAAAATGAAACCGTTCGCCTTGATAATACCTGTCATAACTGCCTTCCATACCAGTGACTTAAGCTGACCTGACTCTTTCCTGGTGAAGTAGAGCATTTAGTACACATACGAGGAAGCCCGTTTTGGGATTGTTTCATAACCACAATATATACAATATGCGCAATACGCAATAAGAAGAAACATTTACAATGCAGCTCCACCCCCCCTTTCATTGCTTTAGATGAGTTCTTACTTTTAGTGTCCAGTCCTCCTCTGTAGCCTGACCAGCCCTTCAAAGTAATTGTGTCACCCAAGAGATGCAAAAATCGTTGAAAGCTTTCACTTCCAGTTTCTACACGAGGGAGGGAGAAATGTTACCAAAAAAGCGTACCCGTAGTAATAGAACATATCTTAAAAATGACCAAAATAAGGAAATGGGTCCTGCATCCAGGACACAAGTTTCAGCTGAGTTAGCTTCCTTTCCTGTCTTCCAAGCCTACTGCCTTTCCAGAAACAGCACCCCAACCGTGCACAATAGGCATCATCATATGACATTAAACAGTGATCTCTTTTGCTAGCCCAATGGCGTTCAAGTGCATAGGAGCATGTGATCGTGCTGTAAAAGAGTGAAAGAACTACAAGCAGTGAGTTAATGAGTCACCTCCTTCAAATGCTTCTTTTTTCTAAGCATTCATGTCACACGGCCTATTTCTAGAAGAGAAATTTCACTCTCTTTCAAGCTGTAACAGTAGGCTTCTTACAGACATAGAAGGCCCTATGATACAATTTTTCACCCAACACATGAAACCAAACTAAACGACTGTTCATTTAACCATTACCTCCCACCCTGCTTCCAGCTGTAGGCACTATCTTGCCTTTTTTTTTTTTTATGCAAATGAACAAAACAATTAAGGAGAAGGTGAAAAACTCACCATTACTGAACATGTCGTCATCTGTAAGCTGACCATCCTTAGCATAAAGGACTCCAAATTTAAAATTCACCGATCCCTGAGAAATAAAACCAAGTATGATATGATTGACATTCCAACAGAAGACCTAAAAGTTTGTTTTCCCTGAGGAGTTTTATGTATGTATCTTTGTATACATCCTACACATTAGAACATACACTTTATACCATCTCCTAATACATAATAATTTATCTCTAAACTTCTATAGTGTAGCATAAAATTATTAATTTAAATTGGTGATCTATTATTATTAAGTTGGTGCTTAAAGTTATTTTTGCTGTCATGCTCAAAAAACATTAATTTTTTTTTACTGTAATCAGCAATTGATTTCAAAATCATCATAAGCACATCAAAATACAAAGCTGTATTCACTGGACAGGTCTGTGAGCTAGAAGTAGTTAGGTTTATATTTACCTCTTGCTCTTCAAGAACCAATAAATCCTGTAAACAAAAACAGTATCTTTAGCACACTCGTATTAAAAAGTCTACAAGGATGATGGTTTTATTTGTGTTTATAAGTTTTGATTTGAAATGGCCAGTTCAACGCATAAACACAGTTTAAGTAGCATTATGTACAATCATCATTATTAACTGCTACTGGAAGAAACAAACTAGTAGTATTTATACTTAATTACTTATATTTCCAGAAAAGAATAAAGAAAAAGAACCAAACAAAAAAAAGTCACTTCCTACCTTTTGTATCTCAGGATGAAAAATTTCTCTTGGGCTCTTCTCAAATTTATCAAGACTCATAGCACTGAAATGCAAACGAAATAGCACTTTACAGAAGTGCAAGCACACATTTCAACGCTGAACCACCAACTGACTGCAGTTACAACGGTTACAAAATGAATTGTTCGAAGAGTCTCTGTTAAATTGAATGTTTTGTGGAACTGCCATTTCTTTCCCAAAATATTAACTTCCAACACTTCCTAAACTTCTTTTGTATTTTAAAACCAGAAATTAGCAAGACCTTGTGTGGAGATCAGGTTTAAATTTATTTCCTTATAAAGCACAGAGCTCTATTACATCACCCTTCACTTCAGCTCTAAACATAATCACCGTGAGCATTTTAGGAGGGCTCAGTAACCAATTCTATTTTTTAGGTTGTCTCTCTTCTTAAATAATTTAAGACAAGTCAAATGAAAAATGAGAAGTTCAGCACCAAATTCACACAGCAATGATTCACAGGCAGAACAGAAAAGATATTCACATGAAAAGCAAGACCAACTGCCTCAATAAACAGAAAGATCTAATTCACAGATTTTTTTCTTTAACTCATACCTCAGCAATTACTATTGGTTTTATGCCCCTTTTCCCCTCCCCAAGCATTATAGAGCTGCGCAGCATGTCATGGAGCTCTGAATGCAATCTGCCTGGGGCACAGCAAATAACAGAGGTGAAGTCTTTCCACCGTTGCTTATGCTCGATCGCAGTGCAGAGATGATTTTCTTTAGTTCCTTTTGAAAGATACTAAAGCATTCCAAAGAATTTAGAGAAAGGAAATTTATTAATGCAACCAAAATTCTTTGAGACAGTCTGTACCTAGATTTACATCAGGTGTGAACAGGTTGAAATGTCAGAGGACTATCAATCAAGTCTGAGTGATGGCTCAAGGACTGTAAAAGCAAAAAAAAAAAGTCAGGGAAGAGTTTTCAGTCCAAGCTGAAGCAGGCAAAAGGAGATGACATTTATGCAATTGACCACACGTGGCACAGACCCTGGGAGAAACAAAGTTTGAAACAAGCCTACCATTTTCCTCTGCAGTATACTGGAGCATCACAGGATGGAACACGTCAGGGTGTTTTAGCCACAGAGTTACAACCCTAGCTAGCAGGCGACAGTTTATCCAGCCTGGGATGCCTGACGAAATACCCACTTGTGGGTGAATTGGAGAGAGAGGCTAGGTTGGAAAGGGATGTTAGGAAGAGTGACTTCAGCGACTGGTGGACAGACATGGAAAATCAGGTACTTATGCAAGTCAAGAATGCAGTACAGACAATTAGGAACACTATTTGAGCCAAAACAGGAGTTCGCAGAGGGCACCTAGCTCAATTTGATGAAGAAGATGAAAGGTATCTCAAGTGTTTTCAACTCACCATCTTGACACTCCAAAACAGAGCCCCAGCCCAGGAAATCAAATTTAAGAAGTGAGGCTCAAAGACCTGATAGCCTCTCTGGCAAATTCAGTAGTCTGGGACCTCTCATAAATCTTATGCAGTAGCAGGAACATCCAGATCTGTTGGCAATGACTTCACACCAAAACACATGGTTTGCTTCCAGAATTCTCCTTTCACATAGGCACCGGCAGCGTTAACCAGTGGCCCAGCTTCAATCAAATAAGAGACATTTGTTCCTACTCTATACAGATTACAGGTTTTAAAAACTTGCAAACCACTCTGTTGTCCGGTACACGCTATTTGTTTAGTGAAAGACACTCTTAACGGGTTCCTAGAGAAGCTAAAACCCTTACAGAAGATCCATTCGATGACATCGTCTGTGAGGGATTTGAGAAAACACACCATGTGATGAGATTGTAAAAACTGCAGATTAGATTTGAATGAATGCTTTGAAAACCAGTGCTCTGACACTTCAGCTGATGAAATTGTTCAAAGAAATGGAAATAGCATTGGGTTTGCCCACTTTATATTCTCTTCTACTACTAAAGAGGCAGGGCAGAGTATAAGCACATTCATAGAAACTCTAGCTGAAATTAGGAATTCTCTTGGCTTCACTGTGCATAATACACCCATAGCGAGACCTAGATGAAGACAATCAGCTGAAGAAATAATTCTTGGCATTTTGACTGCTTGCTTCCCCCTACTAGGGCCACATAATAACCACCAGTGAAAATCTGCTACTCCTCAGCTCTTCTTATTGTCTAATTTTTAAAGATATTTCTTCTCCGTCACTGCAGTTCCATTTAGTACCTGTTCTCCAATGAACTTGAAAATTGTCCCTCTGCTGAAGAAAAAGTGCAAAGAATTTCTCTCCATTATAAGTTTCCACCTTGTCTGGTCAAGAACAGGCTTTAAAAACACTTTTTGCTGCCTTCAACAATTAAGACTTGCAAAACCATTTTTATGGTTTTTATAGATTTACATGAAAAGGTATACAGGCAAATATCTAAATTGATAAGTTGTTTGTAAATACATACCTTAATATAGATTTCACTGATAATGTTTTTATGGGACTGTAAGGGAGACATATTTTCTGAGTACCCTGTAAACAAGAAAAGCTAGGATATATTACAGGACATACCAACTTTTTCTGCATATTCAAATAGGAATATTAATAAAAACAATTCAGTTAAAGAAGAAGGAAGAAAACCAAGGTAATTTTACTTAGCTATATTTACTGCTGATTTAGAGAAAAAAAAAATCACGGGTGCTGCAAAGAAAAAGAAAGCGAACCATACATGCCTGCAGCAGAGTTTTAAAACAATTGCTTGGATAAAAGACTCTTGTGGGACATTAAGTGGAAAAAAAGTGAAACCAGTATCAGACCTGCCTATTTTCTTACCATTGTACAAGAAAATCCTAAAAGCAGTATAAAGCCATTGCCTAAACTGACCATAGGACATAACCAAGAACAGTTTAGGCATCATATCTAAAAAAAACAGCAGTTGTGAGAACAATTAAAAAAATATCTGACATCACAGATTTCTGTCAAAAAGTTTAGTATAATGTTATCTGCTAATTTAGTGTTATCTACTACGGCAGAATTATATGTTAGTATATGAAATTAAAATATGTAATAAATACTGGAATTCTGGAGAAAGAGGAAAGAGCATACGATAAACATATCCAAAATAAACAGAAGTGAGAACAGAAGTATTTGTTTCTTACTGTTTTTCTCCAAAGTATTGAATGGTATTGAGGAATGCGCTGATTATTTTGGTCAGACAGTACAACAGACAGAAAGAAAGGGTTCTTCTCTGCGTCCGTACCTACGTAATTCTGATGAACTGTTGGAGGAAAAACAAGCAGCACCATAATCATAAGGAAGACACACCCACCCACTCGTGTGCAGAATCAGAGAGACACCTGTAAACATATGCATTCATACGTAAAAGTATATAATTGTCTGCATAAATAACTACGTACTTATATACAGATGTGTAAAAAAAAAAAAAAATCGATCCAAAGAGATTGGTACAGCTTCAAAGCCAAGAAGGATTTCAAAACATCCCTTTTTGGTAGCAGGCGTTTCACTCCTTACAGACACCCATCCTCTGTTTTCAGGTTAAAAACACATGAAGCAAGGACTTGTTTCATGTATGGGGCAGAAAATGTTTTAATACTAAATTAACACTATACCTTTTTCCATATTGATATAGTAACAATTCAAAACTACAGAAACAGCAGCAGCAAATTCCAATCCATCTGCAAAAAAATATTTACCTTTCCCTAAAAAATACTTGAAGTACCATCTCGTATGATACTCCGGGTTTTCCAAATGCACATCCGTTCTGTGCCATGTACCCGGAGCATAGTCTGTATTCTGAAATAGAATTGGGAGACTGTTACATTAAATGCCAAGTGAAAAAAAAGAGGACAAAATACAGACAAAAGCAAATACACTGCTTCTTATAATGCAAGGATTTTTGCGAAGTCAGTTGCTTTGTAGCTGAAATAAAAATTTCTCCCTCTCATTTACCCTTTTTTCTAATTTCTCTCTAAGTAGATAAGTCTTGTCCTACTGTACCACTCATACGGCTAATGTCTTAGAATATCAGTGAAAAGAAGGTCTTTCAATGTGGAATTTGAAGACAAACATTTCTAAAACTTAAATAAATTAATGCCTTCAGCTTTCATTTTTGCATTTCTTCCCAAATTAATCCCCAATTGTCACTGGAGTAGTTGCAGGATCACACTGTGAGTTTGGCAGCGAAAGATGAAGGGAATTGCTCTCCGAGGCTCCACTCAATCTCTTTCTCCCTTATTTTAAGATAAGCACAGCTGCCAAAAGACAGCTAAGTTTCAAAAAAATGAAGCTAAATCTCATCACGCCAAGGAGCAAACTTTAAAGCGCAGAGGTCAGCTTGAACATCATAGTACCAACAGGACAGGATATACATAGAGTGATGAACTAGAAGAGACTGGGGAAGCGTCATTCAGAGATATTTTTCTCCTAACAGGATTGAGTGAGCAAAAATGTTACCAAAACGAAAAAAAATGTCAGAATTTTCAATGTCCTCTTCCTTAGCAAATGACTGCAAATGCATCCTTTGTAGGTGAAAAATAACTGAAGCTGAATCATTTTCTTCCGTTATGAGTATGAGTATTTTTGGGCACTTACCTCACCGGAGGAGCCATTTTCCACACGGAACCGTCCAGCTCTTTGAATGGCTCCATCAGCATCACTGGATATAAGCTATAAGAGATTTTAACATAGAGGTCCTGTTTCCAAAAATAGCCATATGATCAGCAATCAAAAAAAAATTCTTTTTGTTCCAGGCATCATGACTCCCCAGAGAGAAGGGACCAGTCTAGCTATTACCAATTTGACTAAAGATTTTGAATGACCCAGTAAGAACTCTGAGACATGAATGAGATGCTACTGTGGAAAACGTGAAGCAAGAAAAGTTAAGTATGAAACACTTAGAAATTTGAAAGGGCAACAAAAACCTTTAAACATCGGTACTCCAAAAATGACACACTTTCATAAAATGCTAGCAGAATTTTTAAGAAAAACAACCAAGAAATGAGATCATTCATGTGAACTGACTGTGAATTAATACTTATAAATAACTTTTTATTTTCCAGCAAAAGACTTTAAGTACTATGAATGAAAGAGCCTCTTACCAGAAAACAGTTTACTTGCATTTTTGGATTAAAACACCACATCTTTTATGTGGAATGTATGGAAAGAAAAGATACCTGGTGTTCCCCGCAATGCAACTTCCAGCAACTAAGCCACTATTTTACACCAAATTTACATATACTTTAGTAAATATACTACCCAAGAACTTTAAAATTATAACTATAGCTCATAGAAAACTTGTGGTTTCATCCCATAGTAACAGAGCTGGAGTTCATTTTCTTAACTCCTCCCTACTTCTATTATCCTACAGTAAATTTATGTAATTTCATTATGACCTTGTAATCAGAATAACACTGTTTTAATTGCTGATACATTTTCACAGTGCAGAAGAAATTTATATACGAGAAAAACAAGGTGCCAACTTAATCTCTCTGAATTTCAGGAAAATGCAGAATAACTGACAGCTTCTAGGGAACCATTTTCAAAATCCTAATTCTGACTAGTTTGTTTAGTTTTAAGCCCTCTCCCACTACTACGAGTCACGTACATATAAAATTACATACACATGTATGTACACACGTATACAGTTTATAGCTTACAAAATTGCTAGTACTTCATTAAATACGACCCTAATATTTTTCCATCTTCAGTTTCTAAGAGGAAAAAAGGTTCAATTTCCATCTGGAGGTAAACAAGTATTTATATAATGCTTCCTTTCCTGTTACAATGAAATATTAATTAGTAAGTGTAAAAAGATCTCCTATCACGGGTCTGATATACATCTATTCAGAAGCCACTTTATATTAGCTTACACCTTTCAAGTCTAGCTGAGAATGCACATTTTCCAAACTAGATCCAATTCCTTCATTTGGAAATGAAAAGGATTAGAGCTCTGCATTATAAGCTGATAAACTGAAGGATGGGCTACGTATACTTACGAGCTCCACAGATCCATAATGCTTTCTGCTAAACTCTCCACGTCTGCAACCCAGATCTTCAGAGACGGAGCTGGAATAGAAACGCTTCATCAGTGTACACAAGTCTACTAGCCTTACATTTCCTGCAATGCTATACCCTGCCATTAGAAAAAAACATCATTTCTCCTGAACAGGGTTCACAGAACATAAACTCATTGCTGCAGGGAGCACTTCTTACAGCATGCACAATCTCTAGCAGCCATTACAGTCTAGCTTTCACATTACTCCCAAAGCAAATGCCCATATCGTAACTGGAAGCAAAAGCTATGATTAAATTAAATACTTAGGCATGATGCAATCAGAACTCCAAAGCAGGTGGTGGCTCATAACCGTGTTCGAAATGTAAACTTAACACCTCAAAGAGAACAACTGCACCATACAACTCAGTAAGACCATATTTAGTAGGTTGCTACTGATTTTTTTCAGTCTTTTTTCAGCCTACACACAATGAGAAACGAAACCAGTACTTTAATTTAAGAGCATGAGGAAACAACAGCATTTCAGAGGTTTCCCTCCACCACCTTAACAAAGATAGCAAACAAAAGTAATTCTAGAATGCAAAGTTCAAAATCCACCCGCATTAGCAACCTTATACCATCGCATCACATTACTCACCACCTCTTCAAAAACTACATTCCAATAATTTGAAGACAGACTGCCTTGCCACAAGCCACACCCTTTCATATCAAAAGCATTTTTCTGACAGCACTCTCAATAATTCAAATAACAG
This sequence comes from Vidua macroura, assembly GCF_024509145.1. NCBI lineage: Eukaryota > Metazoa > Chordata > Aves > Passeriformes > Viduidae > Vidua > Vidua macroura. The sequence continues at coordinate 138,622 of NC_071591.1, read as the reverse complement.
GAGTATATCAGAGCTAATGATTAAAACAAGACTGCTTTAATATCAATCAATATTCTCATTCATATCCCAATTCAAACTACCTAAAACATACCTAAATTACAAACACCCTAGCAGTCCCTTTAAAAATCAGAATTATACCCAAGAGCAAATCTCTGTTTCTTCTCAACCTAGCTACTTTATATCACACGTCACCTGCTTCGTATCTTGTAATTAAAGCAGAATCTCACACCAACCTCATAAAAATTAGGCCTCTAAGCTTCAATTTAGGCACAGGTAAGATTCACGTTATCACGCTGTTTGTGTAAGCACATATACTGCCTAATGAATTCTTATACCTGCACGCCTCTTTGGCTCTCCATTCTCAGTTACCGCAAAGATTTGTACTCAACTCTCTGACATATCACATCTGCTAATTTTAAAAATACACTGCGATTAAAATCAACTGTTCATATTGATTTTCTGCATTGAATTACATCCTTCCTCAGCCCTGATCTATATAACAAAAACGGTTGCTCCAGTTACGACACTTTTAGAGTAGTTTTCATCTTATTAATACAAACTGCCAGCACTGAGGAGGTTAGATCATCAGTGCTTCAGATTATTTGGGCTTAATCATTTAGAATTTACTTACATTGCAAAGTATTTCAATACAGATGCATCTTTATTCATATAATAATTAAAAATATGAATATAACTAACCAGCTTACATGCATTTGTACAGCATCTACACAGTATACTCCACCTCCCTTTCCCATTTGTCTGGAAACACAGGTGCAGTTGTATAAATGAACAGTAATGATGAAGAGGAGAGAGGACTAGCTTCCTCCTGTTTCAACAGAAGCTTCTACAAAACAGTCCTGAAAGTTGAACAACGAAGCACAATTAAACGCATTTGCTAGTCTAAATGTAGACGGTTTCTGAATCCTAGTGTCAAATCACAAGTTTTGTCTTTCAGAAGCTCGACACTGGAAAGCATTTTACTTGGGGGTCGGGAAGGTAGTGGCAGAAGAGGGTGAGTTTGCAGATTGCACCTGTGCGATTAGAAGGATATAGCCTGCATGCCCCTCGGGCTTGCCATCTATATGTTTACTAGTCAGTATCGGTCCAGCTGTCCTCATTTAAGAGTCACAAGCACCAACGCAGTCAGCAATCGTGTAATTCCAGTGATATCCCAGCGCTATCTGCTTGCAACGCTGAATACGCTGCGAAACCGACTCTGAAGACGCTCGTCCGACTCCGCCCACACCACCTGCAGCAGCCCGAGGGAGACGGCTGCAGCTCGGGGGCTCCTGCTGCTCCGCTACCCCGAGGGCCGGCCGCCCCACACCGCGGGAGCGTCCAGCCCCACTCGCCCTGGAGGCCCCTCCAGCTCCCGGTCCGCGGAAGCAAAGCACCGCCTTCCTCTCCGCCATCGGCAGTCGGCACCGCGCCACGCCCCGCCCCACCCGAGCTTAGCCCCCGGTACCGCTGAGTGAGGCCGAGGAACCGGGTGGACGCCCCTTCCGCGCTGCTCAGCTCCATGTGGACGGCCAGACGGAGGCTTCACCCCTCCAGCGTCGCTCCCGCGGCTCCGTCCCGCGCGGGAGAGGCGCCGGCAGCTCCCCGCGCACATCCCGCTACCCCGGCGCACGGCCCCGCGCGTCCGCCCCGGCCCGCCAACCACTCATACGCCGCGTCAGCCGCTGCGCCGGCAGCAGCGCCTGCCGGGAGTTGTAGTCTCGAGCTGAAAACCACCGGTCCGTCCTCCGCCGCCGGGAGCTGCAGTCCCCCGACGGGATCGAACGGGTCCTTCGCCCCTGTGCGGGGAGGGACCTTAGTCAGCACCGCCCCTCCCGAATGCCGGCTTTGTAAACGTCAAGGTAAAACATCATTGTAGACATCTGCTGAGAGTTTTCCATGGAAAGTACACCTATTCGATATGCCTGCAAGTAGCAGAATCTAGTCAGTTCCAAGACGGCCAAGTCGATCGGTCAGATTTGCTGAGGAATGCTGCTCTCAAGTCCAGGTATCACACACCTCAATGATTTCCATTTACACTTCATGACCAAAAGTGAGCTTACGTGGTGACCTGCCTGCCAGAGGAAAAGCAAAGACACATCTACACAGCACCAGTTTGTCACAGATCTATTATTATAATAAAATTTTTACTTCATAGTATGAAATTAGAAGTGCCACAATAGCATTGTCTGAAGTGTAGTCAGCATCACATTTTGTACCAATTGGACACGATGCAGCGGAGAATTTACATGCTTGACTTTCAGCTGTATTGATCAAGCGAGTGAGCCCTGCAGCAGCAGGGCTGGTAGCGTTCCGGCGAGCACAGATTCCGATCTTGGTGCAGCCGCATCCTCCAGCTCCGTGGTAATCTCTATGCAGCAGAGTCATAGGGTGTCCTGGTTTAGGGCAAATTTGGGAGAAAACCTCCAAAAAGGGACTCCTCAGAAAGCAAATCCACACAGCCCCTACCCCCAGTCGGTTTGGGAAGATTTAAAGTGAGGAAACCCCCTATTTTCCCAATATTTTAGGGGATTAAATTAAGCTATAATCTGCCATTGTATCCATTTCAGTGGAGGTAACTGCCCCATTTCCTCATTTTAAGGGGTTCACTTGAAGGAGGCTCTCCCTTTTTCAGCATTTTAAGGGTTTAAAACTACCTTTTAGGGCACTTCTTTCTGCACCCTAGGACCAAATATCTCAGAGAAGGGTGAGCCTAGCACGTACTTAACCTTTATGCTGCCCGGGAGGCTATTAATTTTCTTATTTTTATTTATAATGTAGATAGCTCTAATTAGTAGTCCCAAGGAGACTTAAACTGTTCGTATAATTAGTATTCTTCTCCACCCTACTTAGTCACATGTGGAGTACTACTTAGTAGTCACTAAGGAATAATTATGTAAGTTAACAGCAAATTACCCAACTTATCTTGCTATGCTAGCTAAACACAAAGTTTTATTTCTTACCAGTTTTCTGCCCTTTTGCTCCAAGTAGTTGTAGTAAAAAAGAAAGTGCTGTCATTTCCCTGAAGAGTTTTCTCCTCTACCAAGCCCTTTACTCCCTTTGAATTCAAGTCAGAGGAGCCAAACAGCTGTAGCTGCTCTGAGAGCTTTTATACCTGGTGGGATTTGCCCCCTCCCTTTTCCTGGGTGTCATGGGAACAAGAGGCGGGCCCAATCAGGGGTATATTAACACCAGCCTTTGCCAAGGGGCTTCATTCCTTCTCGGGGATCTGCCGGGATAAGAGCTCTCTTCTCATTTTGGTGAAGGGGCAATTTCAGCTTATCTGAGGTTGTTTTCAGCCGGTGTTTTTGGGCATCTAAAGCAACAGAGGCTTTGAAGAGACTGTGAAAAAAACCCAGTGTTGACCACAGGGAGTATTTAAATTTGTGATTTGGGTTTGTGCACTCAGGGGCAGTAAGGTGCTTTTGTAATTTCAGCTTCTGTTCTTGGGGTTTTTTTTGTTTTTTTTTTTTTGTTTTTTTTTTTTTTTTTTTGTTTTTGTTTTTGTTTTTTTTTTTTTTTTTAAGAGGGGTGTAATTTCTGTAATTCCAGGTTTTGCCAAGTAGCAACGTTTTCTCAGCAGATTCATCGTGTCACAAACAGTATCCACCCTGTGTCAAAGATGATGTTTGAGTTGAGGCTTCAGATGAGTTGAGGATTGTGGCTAGGAGAGGGAGAGTGAGCAAGGTACCTGATTAGGAGCTATTGTGGGGTGTTTTGCAGGCAGCAGGGTGAGAAATGGTGTCTATTTGAGAACCTCCCCACCAAGGCTTTTCAGAAGCATAGCAAAGGCATTCGTGTGTCGTACAGCACACGAGCTCATCCACTGCACTCACAGAAATGCCACATAGCTTTGCCTCTCCCTAATCCAGGTGACACTCATAATAACAGCCATAGCCTTGGACTCAGGATGAAGCTGGAGACTTAAGGACCCAGGCACACTCAGAAGAGGATAAGTAGCTGACTTGCTGGGATTTGGCCCATGTAACACTAAACTCATGCATTGATTTTGCTGTTCTTTATTGTAGCTGACTAAGAGGCTAACAGGTGATCACACGGCCCTCCGAGGTAGACTCATTTCAGGTCCAACCTGGATTCACATCACCGATCACCCAAAAGATAAGTCGGGGCCACAGCCTGGAGATGGGAGTAGTGGATTGGAAATTCCTGGGATAGATTTGAAAACTAGCAGAGGATAAAGGGATATCTTCTAAGGGGCCTCTTAGGACAGCTAAAGGGAGAGGCTCTACTTTTGATTGCAGCTGTAGGGTATGCAGTGCAGAACAGTTCTGGTCCGTGTTGTGTTGTCCCGTGTACCGTGTTATCTGGTGTGTCTTTGGGGTCCCTTGGATCAGATATCCTTGCATTTTCCCCTCAAGGGCCTTAACACAAGCATCAGCCATCATCTCTGGGTTCTCGAACGCTCGCACTTCTCGGCACGACGCCGATATCATTCGTTCTTTTACCGGCAGGCTCGGCCGTCTCTCTCAGTCGCATCTCCGAAGCATCGAAGGTCTTTTGAGGCCTCCTTCCCGGCCGTATCACCATCCATCCTTTCCAGCCACGAGCTGTAACATCCTGGGGCTTACAAGATTGTATGGATACGGAAAGCATTCTAAACGTAGCATTGTCTCACAGCCATCCTGATCATTGTGACCAACAGTTCTTTTAACGGGTCACTCTGTTCCAGTCTTCTCCAGGAGCTCTTCTGCTCCTTAGAGCCTCCTCCATCCACCGCTGCCAAAGCATCGGTCATCTCTTTTGGCATCCTCTCACTCCTTGCCATTATTCTTGCCAGGAAGTTATCATCCTTGTGTCACGCCGTTTGTATCATAATGTGTTGTTTGTGTTTAGCGTCCCCTCGTTTGTCCCGTCCTGTGTCATGGGTGTCTGCACATATTTGTCCCAGAGCTGTTCTGCCCTGCTGCATAGCCTGGTGTAATAGGATAAGTCCTGGGGACTTGAAATTTGCAGTGCAGGGTGTAGTTGGACTCTAGATGGTATTCCTAGATTGACATAAGGTGTTTTCAGCTGTTAAGTTATCTTGCAACCATTTGACTTTTGTCCTAACTCTCTTTCAGATGCAGGTGGATTAAATCTGTGGCAGAGCCCCCCAGTCCCTGGAGAGGGGGTTCCCCTGAGCAGGTCAGTCACCGTTTGTCTCTGCAGTGGAAGTGTAAACGGTGACTGTGTGTTACAGTACTGTTTTCTGTCTTTATTTTTAGGCATTAAATCTGGATCTCTGCAGTCAAGGTGAGCAGTGACCGGTTGCAGGAACAGTTGTTCTCACTCAGGTCTCAATTTCTGGTGCAACTCTAAAGCCTCCGTTCTCGTTTGTGTGCTTTAGGCAATCCACTCGGAGTATGCCAAGCCCCCGTCACCAACCAGCCGACGGACCGGGTTTCCTGTGCTCGTGAGTCCTCTGGAAGTATTTCAGGACCGTGATGAAGCCTTGAAATTCTGTATTTCAAGGTCCCATCCGGGCAGCCTTTGGCAATGGCCGAGGAGTTGCGGTGAGTCACCGAGGTAGGGAGGGGGAGCCAGGGTCTACTTAGGTTTCAGCAATGCCGACTCACTCTGTCTCTTCTTAACCCAGGCGTACCCTGCGATGACGGCGTCAGCCTCCGAGCACGGCCAAAGCGTGCGGCCCAAGGAGCCGGGCATTCTGAGGAGAACGGTGAGTAGCAGAATTGCTGGGTTTTGTCCATTGTACAGCTAAGCTCACGCAGTGATGTTTGGTGTTCTTGATTGTAGTTGAGCAAAGGGACTACAGCCTGGTAATCGTAAGAAAATTCCCAGCAGGCGAGGCGGCCTCCATTTGCACGTGACGTGGATTCTCATCCCCGGACATCCGAGAGATAAGTCGAGGGCTATGACCTTGAGAGGGAATGAAAGGGAGGCACTGGGAGGGCTTTTTGAATCAGCTTTGGTGGCAGGGATGTGCAAGAAGTATCCACTTAGGCCACCCAAAGGGAAAGTGTTTCTTTTGATCACAGTGCTGAGGTGCTCAGGGCAGAGCAGTCCTGGTGTGTGTTGTGTCACTTGTCTATTGTGCATTCTGTGTGTTTGGGTATTTCATGTCACGTGTCTTTTTTACCTTAGCCCTTTGAGGGCCCTATCGGAAAGCCCGGCCTCATTTTTGGCATCCGCGATCTCTGCATTCCTTGGACGGGCACCAGTGCAATAGGACTCTTGATTCTGGAGGTCAGACAGGCATCTGAATTGCATCTCTCTTTAGAAGCATCCAGTCAGATGTCTTTTAAGGTCTTGCTGTGAGCTGTGTCAACAGCCACACACCGCAATGATCCCTTAAAGCCGATTAGGACCGATAAGAACGCAAAGCTAGCTAGAGCCTTTGGACCATAAGATTGTTGGACATTCATCTTTGCGGTTCTCTTAAGAAATCATTCTGTTAACATCTCGTTCCTGCAGGGTTCTCTGAGCCTCATCGGCTCCGAGCCGTCCGTCTCACCTAGGTCATCTCGTTCTGCATTCTCCCGGCGCTCGCCGGCATTCTTCTCACCGAGAGCTCTCTCTCCCTGTCGCGTCCCCTCGTTTGTCACATTCTGTCCTGTGTCACGGGTGTCTGCACGTATTTGTCCCGGAACTGCTCTGCCCTGCTGCATAGCCTGTAACGGGACAAGTCCCAGGAGTTGAAATTTCTGATGCAGGGTGTAGTTGGGCTCTAGATTGTATTCGTAGATTGACATGTTTGGTGCTGTTAAGTTATCCTGCAGCCATTTGACATTACTCCTACCTTTCTTTCAGATGCAGGCGGATTAAATCTGTGGCAGAGCCCCCAATCCCGGGTCAAGGGGTTTTCCCTGAGAAGGTCAGTCGCTGTTTGTGTTTGCAGGGGAAGCATACATGGTGACTATGTTACAGCACTGTTCTTTGTCTTTATTATTAGGAAGTCCAGGCAGATAGCTGCAGCCAAGGCCAAGTGTGCCAGGTGAGCAGTGGACAGAAGCAGTTGTTCTCACACAGGTCTCAATTTCTGGTGCACCTCTAACCATCCGTTCTCATTTGCGTGCTTTAGGCCATCCATCCGGCGTACGCTAAGCCCCTGTCATCAGGTGGCGGACGGACCGGGTTTCCTGCACTCGTGAGCCCTCCGGAAGTATGACGGGACCCCGTGATGAAGCCCACACATCTTGGATTTCAACTTGTATTTTAAGGTCCCATCTGGGTAGCTCGCGGGAATGGCCGAGGAGCTGCGGTGAGTCGGGGAGGTAGGGAGGAGGAGCGGGGGTCCGCTCCAGTTTCAGCCGTGCCCAGTCACCTTGTCTCCACTTAACCTAGGCGTACCTCGTGACGGCAGCGTCGGCCTCGGAGCACGGCCGAAGCGTGCGGCCCGAACGCCAGGGCCCTCTTAGGAGAAGGTGAGTAGCAGAATTGTCAGGTTTTGGCCCATGTGCTGTTAAGATTGTGCACTGATGTTTCCTTTTCTTTGTCTTGGCAGACGAAGAGATAAGAGCCTGGTGACAGCTGGAACTTCCCAGACGGGGAGGTGGCCTTCTTTTGCACTCGACAGGGATTTGCATGCCCAGAAGTGTGCGAGATAAGTCGAGGGCTACGACCCACTGAGGGGAGGGAAGCGGGGTGCTGGCTTGGGACTGCCTGGAAGGGATTTTGGAGTCTGCTTTGGAGATGGGGATGTCTAAGAAGTGTCTCCTTAGGCCACCTAAAGGGAAAGTGTCTCTTTTGATCTCAGCGCGGAGGTGCGCAGGGCAGAGCAGTTCCGGTGTGGGTCGTGTCACTTGTCTCTTGTGCATTCTGTGTTGTTTGGGTCTGTCATGTCACTTGTCTTTTTTTACCTTAGCTGTCTGAGGGTCATCTTGGCATCTGTGATCTTTGCGTTCCTCGGCCCGGCACCAACGCCACAGGCCTTTTGACTCGGGAGTCCCGACAGGCATCGCAGTCGTATCTGTCTTTAGAAGCATCCGGTCAGATGTCTTTTAAGGTCTCGTTCCGAGCGGTAGCGACAGCCGCACACCCCAACGATCCATTATAGCGGCTTAGGACTTGTGAGAACGCCAAGCTAGGTAGCTCATTCTTACCGTAGGCTTTTCAGGCATCCCCTTGTGCGGTTCTCGGAAGACATAGTTTTCTTAGCATCTTCTTCCTGCAGGGTTCTTTGAGCCTCATCGGCTCCGAGCCGGCCGTCTCGCCTAGGTCATCTCGTTCCGCAATCTCTCTGTCCTCACGGGCATTTTTCTCGCCAAGAGATTTTTCTCCTCGTGGCGTCCCCTCGTTTGTCATGTCCTGTCCTGTGTCACGGGTGTCTGCACGTATTTGTCCCGGAGCTGCTCTGTCCTGCTGCATAGCCTGGTGTAATTGCACAAGTCCTGGAGACCTGCAATTTGGAATGGGGGATGTAGTTGTATTCTAGACGGTATTCCTAGATTCACACAGGATGCTTGGACCTGTTAAGTTATCCTACAGTTGTTTGAATTTTCTCCTAACTTTCTTTCAGATGCAGACATTTAAGATCTGTGGCAGAGCGCCCCTCCTGGGTCAGGGGGTTTTCCCTGAGAAGGTCAGTCGCTGTTTGTATTTGCAGGGGAAGCATAAATGGTGACTATGTTACAGCACTGTTCTTTGTCTATTATTAGGAAGTCCAGGCAGATAGCTGCAGCCAAGGCCAAGTGTGCCAGGTGAGCAGTGGACAGAAGCAGTTGTTCTCGCACAGGTCTCAGTTTCTGGTGAAAGTCTAAGCATCCCCTTTTTTTTCTTTTTTTTTTTTTTTTTTTTTTTTTTTTTTTTTTTTTATTTTAGGCAGTCCTCTTGCGAGATGTCTCTGATCCCAGATGTCTGAGGCCAGGTGGGTGCAAGCTTAAGGTGTAGGTGGGCGTACTTGTCGGGTCAGGGTGGTGGTCTTTTCTCAGTATCTCAGTGTGGTTTTTTTTGCTTTGTTTCTTTGCAGGTGTCATTGCTGCCCTAGGCGTGTGAAGGAACAGAGTCAAGCGGGTGAGTCGGCATTTAGGCTGGGTGACTCATAGGTGACCGTTATGCGGCAGCACGCTAAGCCTGTACCTTTTCCTTTTGTAGGTATCCTCCTGGCAGCCTGTTGAGTCGCATCAAGATTTCAGGTGAGCCGGGGCAGCGGTGCGTCAGAGTTCCGGGGATTCCTCTTTGCAGGGCGCTAGTTGCATTTTCTGTTTTGTCTTAGGTACCGTGAGGAGGCGCATAGCTGAAGTTTGGTAACGGCAGCACCGAAGCAGACGTAGAGAACATGTCGCCGTCCACGTCCGGCTGACGATGGATTTTGTCCGGTCGTCTTGCAAAAGCTAAGTGTCGGGGCCAGTAGGTGGGAGAAGGGGAAAAATCTTTACTATCACAAGAGACAATTAGATGTTAGCTTAGAGGAGAGGCCCATAGTGGGACGGGCCCCTCGGAAGCAGAGGGAGAGGGTTTCTCCTCAGCCTCATCAGAGTCTTCGCTGGGCAGGGCAGTTCCGATCCATCTTTGCGTCCTCACGAGGTTTTGCGTCGGCTGCCTTCTTCGACTCTCGATGTCGTCGTGGATCTTTTCACCCGAGGAGCCCGCCTTCACATCCGGAGCTCTAGCCACGGTCACGCCGTAGTCATCGCTTTCTTGTCTAGGCCTACTGAGCTTCTTAGGCTTCCTCTTAAGTCCTTTGGCACTAACATCTTGAAAGGAGTTAAATTTCATCATCATATGCTATTGCCCTAGGGCTTTCTTTCCTTTGGTATCATCGGCCTATGACTCATCTTGGACTAGCAATCTTGGGTCCATAAGGTGGAACTGCCAGGCAGTTTCCACTCGTGTCCGTGTTATGTTGTCCGTGTCCGTGTTATGTCGTCCGTGTCCGTGTTATGTCGTCCGTGTCCATTGATTTCTGCGTCATAGGCCTTTGTTACATCTCGAGGCTTTATCGGCATTGTTCTCTGCCGTATCGGCCATATTTTACTCGTGTACCTTCCTGGATATCACTTATTCCGGCATCGTTACATTTTTACTTTTTGAGACGGGAAGAAGTACAGGAGACGTTCTCATCCATCTTCCTTCTCACCTTTGGTAGCGCCTTCTCTTCCCGTGCCATTCTCTTGGACTTCTAGAGGGAGCATATTAGACCCTCATCACCTGACCGCAGTAGTTCCGTAGCTTGCGCCTTCTCAAAGGCTATAGGGCTCAACAATTAATCTTCCGGAGAGTTACGTCAAGTCCTCACTTATATTGTATCTATGTCGGCTTATATTGTACGTGCTTAGGTAGTACCTACCTATGTTGGCTTATACTGTATGTGCTTATATTGTATGTACTTATGTCGTATGTACCTATGTCGGTTTATATTGTATGTACTTATACTGTATGTACCTACGTTGGCTTATATTGTGCATATATTGTATGTATGTACCTACCTTGGCTTATGTTGTACATGCCTCTGTCGTGCCACTTACGATCAGAGCTGCCCTGCCCAGGCACGTAGTCACGGTTAGGTAGAGCAGTTATAAAACTTTACAGTTCATCTGTCTTCTATGGGGGTTTTGGGTACAAAATTTATGGACCTGGAGCGGGAATAGCTCCTAGCCGTCAGATAGTCACTCGTCGACCGCCTCCCGTTGTCTCTGTCGTCTCGCAGGTCCCCAGGTCCCTACACGTTATCCCGGAATCTACCGCTGGACATCAAAGAGCTGCGGTCAGAAGACGCGTCGAAGCGTCAGCATAGCATTTCAAGTAAGGGTCGCAGTCAGCGTGTAAGCGGAAGAGCGTGTGAGAGAGCGTGATTGTCCGTGTCTGTCTGTGAGAGCTTGTGTCTGCAGGTGTGAGTGTGTGTTGACCGGTTCTAACCTTGTGCGTATGGCCTTTGCCTTTCAGGTTTTTCAGCTCATTTTTAAATTTAGAATAAAAAATCCCCAGCCGGGGTTGTTTTTTTTTTTTTCCCCCCGGCTGGGTTTTTTTTCCCTCGGTCCCGGCCGGTCCGCGAGGCGACGTTCATCGACAAAGTTTGGACGCGGACCGTCCCGGGACCGGGGTTTTCGTCAGGCAGGAGGATTTTTTCGGAGGCTCCCAGGAACCACGTTCCCGAGGAGCGTCGTGCATGCGTGTCGATGGCCGGGGGTTAGGGGAGCGGTTGAGACGAGAGCGAGGGAGGGTTTGTGGGTAAGCTGAAGGAGGGCTCTGTGTGTGTGTGTTTGTGTGTGTGTGTGTGTTGACCGGTTCTAACCTTGTGCGTATGGCCTTTGCCTTTCAGGTTTTTCAGCTCATTTTTAAATTTAGAATAAAAAATCCCCAGCCGGGGTTTCTTTTTTTTTTTTTTTCCCCCGGCTGGGTTTTTTTTTCCCTCGGTCCCGGCCAGTCCGTGAGGCGAAGTTCATCGACAAAGTTTGGAGGCGGACCGTCCCGGGACCGGGGTTTTCGTCAGGCGGGAGGATTTTTTAGGAGGCTCCCGGGGACCACGTTCCCGAGGAACAACGATTGCCGGGGCGTAACGGAGCGGTTGAAATGAGAGCGAGGGTGAGTTTGCGTGCAATGTGAAGGAGGTGGTCACGGTGGATGACTGTTGTTTTCTGTGTGCTATTTTTGTTTTGGTCTTTCCTCTAGCAATCAAACAAAATGTAATGTAAATAGAAAAAAGGTTATATTGTGTTAATATGCGTTCGGTTTCTATTGCCCCGTATCGTTCCGTGTTTGCATTTGCCGCCGCATTTCCACATATGGCTCCGTACGTAAGTGGGATTTCTACCGGTCAGCGTACGGATTGTATCTACGCTCCCATTCGTATACATCGTTTCCATGTGTTTTGCTGGAGTGTAAATAAAAAAATCATTCAATAAAGTTGAATCAACCCTAATAATGATGCCCCCCGCTCCCTCCCCCTCCCCCTTTGGCTCCTGTGTTTTTTTGGTGTGGTTTAGTCTTTTTTTTTCCCCCACTGTATTTCTTCCTTTGCTTCTTCTCTTAGTTTTCTTTCTGTCACGTCATTTCTGTCTGTCCCTAACTTTGTTTCTGTTTCTCACTGTTTCTAACTGTCTCTCTCTGCTTCTCTATTTCCCTGTATGTCTTTTCTTCTGTTTCTCTATTTCACTATTTCTAACTATTTATTTGTCTCTCTAGTTGATGCTTTTACTCTTTATTTCTTTTTCTCTCCAGCTTCTCTTTTTTTCCTCTATTCTTTTGTCCTCTTTTTCACTCTCACCCTCTTTCTTTTTCACTGTAACCCTTCTCATTTTTTTACTCTTTGCCATTCTTTTCCTATTGCTTTTCGTCTCTTAAGTGCTCTCTTAAGTTGTCTCTTCTTCAGTCGTCTCTTAAGTCCTCTCTTAAGTCCTCTCTTAAGTCCTCTCTTAAGTCTTCTCTTCTTAAGTCGTCTCTTAAGTCATCTCTTAAGTCCTCTCTTAAGTGCTCTCTTAAGTCTTCTGTTCTTAAGTCGTCTCTTAAGTCGTCTCTTAAGTCCTCTCTTAAGTGCTCTCTTAAGTCGTCTCTTAAGACGTCTCTTAAGTCGTCTCTTAAGTGCTCTCTTAAGTGCTCTCTTAAGTCTTCTCTTCTTAAGTCGTCTCTTAGGTAGTCTCTTAAGTCGTCTCTTAAGATGTCTCTTAAGTCCTCTCTTAAGTCTTCTCTTCTTAAGTCCTCTCTTAAGTCCTCTCTTAAGTCTTCTCTAAAGTAGTCTCTTAAGTGCTCTCTTAAGTCGTCTCTTAAGTCATCACTTAAGTGCTCTCTTAAGTGCTCTCTTAAGTCCTCTCTTAAGTCGGCTCTTAAGTCATCTCTTAAGTGCTCTCTTAAGTGCTCTCTTAAGTCCTCTCTTAAGTCATCTCTTAAGTCCTCTCTTAAGTGCTCTCTTAAGTGCTCTCTTAAGTCCTCTCTTAAGTCGGCTCTTAAGTGCTCTCTTAAGTGCTCTCTTAAGTCATCTCTTAAGTCTTCTCTTAAGTGCTCTCTTAAGTCCTCTCTTAAGTCATCACTTAAGTGCTCTCTTAAGTGCTCTCTTAAGTCCTCTCTTAAGTCGGCTCTTAAGTCCTCTCTTAAGTGCTCTCTTAAGTGCTCTCTTAAGTGCTCTCTTAAGTCCTCTCTTAAGTCCTCTCTTAAGTCGGCACTTAAGTCATCTCTTAAGTGCTCTCTTAAGTGCTCTCTTAAGTGCTCTCTTAAGTGCTCTCTTAAGTGCTCTCTTAAGTCCTCTCTTAAGTGCTCTCTTAAGTGCTCTCTTAAGTGCTCTCTTAAGTCCTCTCTTAAGTCCTCTCTTAAGTCGGCACTTAAGTCATCTCTTAAGTGCTCTCTTAAGTGCTCTCTTAAGTGCTCTCTTAAGTGCTCTCTTAAGTCCTCTCTTAAGTCCTCTCTTAAGTCGGCACTTAAGTCATCTCTTAAGTGCTCTCTTAAGTGCTCTCTTAAGTGCTCTCTTAAGTGCTCTCTTAAGTGCTCTCTTAAGTCCTCTCTTAAGTGCTCTCTTAAGTCCTCTCTTAAGTCGGCACTTAAGTCCTCTCTTAAGTCCTCTCTTAAGTGCTCTCTTAAGTGCTCTCTTAAGTGCTCTCTTAAGTCCTCTCTTAAGTCCTCTCTTAAGTCGGCACTTAAGTCCTCTCTTAAGTGCTCTCTTAAGTGCTCTCTTAAGTCCTCTCTTAAGTCCTCTCTTAAGTGCTCTCTTAAGTGCTCTCTTAAGTGCTCTCTTAAGTCCTCTCTTAAGTCGGCACTTAAGTCCTCTCTTAAGTGCTCTCTTAAGTGCTCTCTTAAGTCCTCTCTTAAGTCGGCACTTAAGTCCTCTCTTAAGTGCTCTCTTAAGTGCTCTCTTAAGTGCTCTCTTAAGTGCTCTCTTAAGTCCTCTCTTAAGTCCTCTCTTAAGTCGGCACTTAAGTCCTCTCTTAAGTGCTCTCTTAAGTGCTCTCTTAAGTGCTCTCTTAAGTCCTCTCTTAAGTGCTCTCTTAAGTCCTCTCTTAAGTGCTCTCTTAAGTCCTCTCTTAAGTCGGCACTTAAGTCCTCTCTTAAGTGCTCTCTTAAGTGCTCTCTTAAGTGCTCTCTTAAGTCCTCTCTTAAGTCGGCACTTAAGTCATCTCTTAAGTCGGCACTTAAGTCATCTCTTAAGTGCTCTCTTAAGTGCTCTCTTAAGTGCTCTCTTAAGTGCTCTCTTAAGTCCTCTCTTAAGTGCTCTCTTAAGTCCTCTCTTAAGTCGGCTCTTAAGTCATCTCTTAAGTCGGCTCTTAAGTCATCTCTTAAGTGCTCTCTTAAGTCGGCTCTTAAGTCCTCTCTTAAGTGCTCTCTTAAGTCCTCTCTTAAGTCGGCTCTTAAGTCATCTCTTAAGTGCTCTCTTAAGTCATCTCTTAAGTCCTCTCTTAAGTGCTCTCTTAACTGCTCTCTTAAGTCCTCTCTTAAGTCGGCTCTTAAGTCATCTCTTAAGTCATCTCTTAAGTCCTCTCTTAAGTGCTCTCTTAAGTGCTCTCTTAAGTCCTCTCTTAAGTCGGCTCTTAAGTCATCTCTTAAGTGCTCTCTTAAGTGCTCTCTTAAGTGCTCTCTTAAGTCCTCTCTTAAGTGCTCTCTTAAGTCGGCTCTTAAGTCATCTCTTAAGTGCTCTCTTAAGTCATCTCTTAAGTCCTCTCTTAAGTCCTCTCTTAAGTGCTCTCTTAAGTCGTCTCTTAAGTCCTCTCTTAAGTGCTCTCTTAAGTCCTCTCTTAAGTCGGCTCTTAAGTCATCTCTTAAGTGCTCTCTTAAGTCATCTCTTAAGTCATCACTTAAGTGCTCTCTTAAGTGCTCTCTTAAGTCGTCTCTTAAGTCATCTCTTAAGTGCTCTCTTAAGTCGTCTCTTAAGTCCTCTCTTAAGTGCTCTCTTAAGTCGTCTCTTAAGTCTTCTCTTAAGTGCTCTCTTAAGTGCTCTCTTAAGTCCTCTCTTAAGTGCTCTCTTAAGTCGTCTCTCAAGTCCTCTCTTAACTCCTCTCTTAAGTCCTCTCTTAATCCTCTCTTAAGTCTGTCTTTTTCTTTCTTTCCATCTTTTCATTTCTAACTTTGTTTCCCTTTCTAGCTTTCAAAAAGCAGCAGTGGAAACTTTCAGGCTCCCTGGGAGTAAAATCAAATACAAACTTTAAATAATTATTAAAAAAAAAAAAATAATTTACTCCCCGGGAGCCTGAAACTTTCTACTGCTGCAACGGACATATAGTTTTTCTTCTTTTTTATATATACCTATACAACCCCTAATTAGTGCTCCACCTGGCACATTACAATACCCACTACCCACATCACCCCCACCATGTAGACACCGCCACCTTGCTCCCCATCACGTGACCCTATGGGCGCCACCATCTTGCTCCCTGTCACATCACCACACAGGTGCTGCCATTTTACTCCCCATCATGTGACAACATGGGTGCCACCATCTTGTAGGGTTAGGGGTTAGGGTTTGGGTTTAGGGTTTAGGGTTAGGGTTTAGGGTTAGGCCCTCAGTGGCCGGCTGCGTCCCAAAATCCGAACGATCGAGGATGTGTAGCAGACCTAAGCTGCCCCCACCTCAAACCTGTGCTGCCCTGACAGTCCCAAGGGAACCCTACAAACTGACATTAAGAACCTGGGCTGGCCACTTTTCTTTCCCAGGGAAAAGGGCTGGTCTTTGTCTCCAGTTGCCTCCGGCCCTGAGTGGCTGGAGACCTCCAAAAATCCAAACGATCGAGGATGTGTTGCAGACCTAAGCTGCCCCGACCTCAAACCTGTGCTGCCCTGACAGTCCCAAGGGACCCCTACAAACTGACATGAGGAACCTGGGCTGGCCACTTTTCTTTCCCAGGGAAAAGGGCCGGTCTTTGTCTACAGGAGCCTATGTCCCGCAGTAGCTGGCTGCTTCCCAAAATCGGAACGATCGAGGATGTGTCGCAGACCCAAGCTGCCCCCACCTCAATCCTGTGCTGCCCTGACAGTCCCAAGGGAACCCTACGAACTGACATTAAGAACCTGGGCTGGCCACTTTTCTTTCCCAGGGAAAAGGGCAGGTCCTTATCTCCAGGGGCCTGTGGCCCTGTGTCCCCAGACACCTCCAAAATTCCGAACGATCGAGGATGTGTCGCAGACCCAAGCTGCCGTCACCTCAAACCTGTGCTGCCCTGACAGTCCCAAGGGAACCCTACAAACTGACATTAAGAACCTGGGCTGACCACTTTTCTTTCCAAAGGAAAAAAGCTGATCTTTGTTTCCATGGGCCTGTGGCCCTCAGTGGCTGGCTACGTCCAAAAATCCGAACGATCGAGGAAGTGTCACAGACCCAAGCTGCCCCCACCTCACACCTGTGCTGCCCTGACAGTCCCAAGGGAACCCTACAAACTGACATTAAGAACCTGGGCTGGCCAGTTTTCTTTCCCAGGGAAAAGGGCCGGTCTTTGTCTCCAGGAGCCTATATCCCTCAGTAGCCGGCTGCATCCCAAAATCCGAACGATCGAGGATGTGTCGCAGACCCAAGCTGCCCCCACCTCAAACCTGTGCTGCCCTGACAGTCCCAAGAGAACCCTACAAACTGACATTAAGAACCTGGGCTGACCACTTTTCTTTCCAAAGGGAAAAAGGTGATCTTTGTTTCCATGGGCCTGTGGCAGTGAGTGGCTGGACACCTCCAAAAATCCAAACGATCGAGGATGTGTCGCAGACACAAGCTGCCCCCACCTCAAACCTGTGCTGCCCTGACAGTCCCAAGGGAACCCTACAAACTGACATTAAGAACCTGGGCTGACCACTTTTCTTTTCCAGGGAAAAGGGCTGGTCTTTGTCTCCAAGAGCCTATGACCCTCAGTCGCCGGCTGCATCCCAAAATCCGAACGATCGAGGATGTGTCGCAGACCCAAGCTGCCCCCACCTCAAACCTGTGCTGCCCTGACAGTCCCAAGGGAACCCTACAAACTGACATTAAGAACCTGGGCTGGCCACTTTTCTTTCTCAGGGAAAAGGGCCAGTCTTTGTCTCCAGGAGCCTATGTCCCTCAGTAGCCGGCTACGTCCAAAAATCCGAACGATGGAGGATGTATTGCAGACCCAAGCTGCCCCCACCTCAAACCTGTGCTGCCCTGACAGTCCCAAGGGAACCCTACAAACTGACATTAAGAACCTGGGCTGACCACTTTTCTTTTCAGGAAAAAGGCTGATCTTTTTCTCCAGGGGCCTGTGGACCTCAGTGGCCGGCTACGTCCAAAAATCCGAACGATCGAGGATGTGTTGCAGACCCAAGCTGCCCCCACCTCAAACCTGTGCTGCCCTGACATTCCCAAGGGACCCCTACAAACTGACATTAAGAACCTGGGCTGGCCACATTTCTTTCCAGGGAAAAGGGCCGGCCTTTGTCTCCAGGAGCCTATGTCCCTCAGTAGCCGTCTGCGTCCAAAAATCCGAACGATCGAGGATGTGTCGCAGACCCAAGCTGCTGTCACCTCAAACCTGTGCTGCCCTGACAGTCCCAAGGGAACCCTACAAACTGACATTAAGAACCTGGGCTGGCCACTTTTCTTTCCCAGGGAAAAGGGCCGGTCTTTGTCTACAGGGTCCTGTGGCCGTGAGTGGCTGGACACCTCCAAAAATCCAAACGATCGAGGATGTGTCGCCGACCCAAGCTGCCCCCACCTCAAACCTGTGCTGCCCTGACAGTCCCAAGGGAACCCTACAAACTGACATTAAGAACCTGGGCTGACCACTTTTCTTTCCAAAGGGAAAAAGCTGATCTTTGTTTCCATGGGCCTCTGGCCCTCAGTGGCCGGCTACGTCCAAAAATTCTGAACGATCGAGGATGTGTCGCAGACCCAAGCTGCCCCCACCTCAAACCTGTGCTGCCCTGACAGTCCCAAGGGAACCCTACAAACTGACACTAAGAACCTGGGCTGACCACTTTTCTTTCCAGGAAAAAGGCTGATCTTTTTCGCCAGCTGCCTGTGGCCCTCAGTGGCCGGCTACGTCCAAAAATCCGAATGATCGAGGATGTGTCGCAGACCCAAGCTGCCCCCACCTCAAACCTGTGCTGCCCTGACAGTCCCAAGGGAACCCTACAAACTGACATTAAGAACCTGGGCTGACCACTTTTCTTTCCAAAGGGAAAAAGCTGATCTTTGTTTCCATGAGCCTGTGGCCCTCAGTGGCCGGCTACGTCCAAAAATTCCGAACGGTCGAGGATGTGTCGCAGACCCAAGCTGCCCCCACCTCAAACCTGTGCTGCCCTGACAGTCCCAAGGGAACCCTACAAACTGACATCAGGAACCTGGGCTGACAACTTTTCTTTCCAAAGGAAAAAAGCTGATCTTTGTTTCCATGGGCCTGTGGCCCTCAGTGGCGGGCTACGTCTAAAAATCCGAACGATCGAGGATGTGTTGCAGACCCAAGCTGCCCCCACCTCAAAACTGTGCTGCCCTGACAGTCCCAAGGGAACCCTACAAACTGACATTAAGAACCTGGGCTGGCCACTTTTCTTTCCCAGGGAAAAGGGCCGGTCTTTGTCTACAGGGTCCTGTGGCCGTGAGTGGCTGGACACCTCCAAAAATCCAAACGATCGAGGATGTGTCACAGACCCAAGCTGCCCCCACCTCAAACCTGTGCTGCCCTGACAGTCCCAAGGGAACCCTACAAACTGACATTAAGAACCTGGGCTGACCACTTTTCTTTCCAAAGGGAAAAAGCTGATCTTTGTTTCCATGGGCCTCTGGCCCTCAGTGGCCGGCTACGTCCAAAAATTCTGAACGATCGAGGATGTGTCGCAGACCCAAGCTGCCCCCACCTCAAACCTGTGCTGCCCTGACAGTCCCAAGGGAACCCTACAAACTGACATTAAGAACCTGGGCTGACCACTTTTCTTTCCAGGAAAAAGGCTGATCTTTTTCGCCAGCTGCCTGTGGCCCTCAGTGGCCGGCTACGTCCAAAAATCCGAACGATCGAGGATGTGTCGCAGACCCAAGCTGCCCCCACCTCAAACCTGTGCTGCCCTGACAGTCCCAAGGGAACCCTACAAACTGACATTAAGAACCTGGGCTGACCACTTTTCTTTCCAAAGGGAAAAAGCTGATCTTTGTTTCCATGGGCCTCTGGCCCTCAGTGGCCGGCTACGTCCAAAAATACTGAACGATCGAGGATGTGTTGCAGACCCAAGCTGCCCCCACCTCAAACCTGTGCTGCCCTGACAGTCCCAAGGGAACCCTACAAACTGACATTAAGAACCTGGGCTGACAACTTTTCTTTCCAGGAAAAAGGCTGATCTTTTTCCCCAGCTGCCTGTGGCCCTCAGTGGCCGGCTACGTCCAAAAATCCGAACGATCGAGGATGTGTCGCAGACCCAAGCTGCCCCCACCTCAAACCTGTGCTGCCCTGACAGTCCCAAGGGAAGCCTACAAACTGACATTAAGAACCTGGGCTGACCACTTTTCTTTCCAAAGGGAAAAAGCTGATCTTTGTTTCCATGAGCCTGTGGCCCTCAGTGGCCGGCTACGTCCAAAAATTCCGAACGATCGAGGATGTGTCGCAGACCCAAGCTGCCCCCACCTCAAACCTGTGCTGCCCTGACAGTCCCAAGGGAACCCTACAAACTGACATCAGGAACCTGGGCTGACAACTTTTCTTTCCAAAGGAAAAAAGCTGATCTTTGTTTCCATGGGCCTGTGGCCCTCAGTGGCGGGCTACGTCTAAAAATCCGAACGATCGAGGATGTGTTGCAGACCCAAGCTGCCCCCACCTCAAACCTGTGCTGCCCTGACAGTCCCAAGGGAACCCTACAAACTGACATTAAGAACCTGGGCTGGCCACTTTTCTTTCCAAAGGAAAAGGGCTGGTCCTTGTCTCCAGGGGCCTGTGGCCCTGTGTCCCCAGACACCTCCAAAATTCCGAACGATCGAGGATGTGTTGCAGACCCAAGCTGCCCCCACCTCAAACCTGTGCTGCCCTGACAGTCCCAAGAGAACCCTACAAACTGACATTAAGAACCTGGGCTTACCACTTTTCTTTCCAAAGGGAAAAAGGTGATCTTTGTTTCCATGGGCCTGTGGCAGTGAGTGGCTGGACACCTCCAAAAATCCAAACGATCGAGGATGTGTCGCAGACCCAAGCTGCCCCCACCTCAAACCTGTGCTGCCCTGACAGTCCCAAGGGAACCCTACAAACTGACATTAAGAACCTGGGCTGACCACTTTTCTTTTCCAGGGAAAAGGGCTGGTCTTTGTCTCCAAGAGCCTATGACCCTCAGTCGCCGGCTGCATCCCAAATTCCGAACGATCGAGGATGTGTCGCAGACCCAAGCTGCCCCCACCTCAAACCTGTGCTGCCCTGACAGTCCCAAGGGAACCCTACAAACTGACATTAAGAACCTGGGCTGGCCACTTTTCTTTCTCAGGGAAAAGGGCCAGTCTTTGTCTCCAGGAGCCTATGTGCCTCAGTAGCCGGCTACGTCCAAAAATCCGAACGATGGAGGATGTATTGCAGACCCAAGCTGCCCCCACCTCAAACCTGTGCTGCCCTGACAGTCCCAAGGGAACCCTACAAACTGACATTAAGAACCTGGGCTGACCACTTTTCTTTCCAGGAAAAAGGCTGATCTTTTTCTGCAGGGGCCTGTGGACCTCAGTGGCCGGCTACGTCCAAAAATCCGAACGATCGAGGATGTGTTGCAGACCCAAGCTGCCCCCACCTCAAACCTGTGCTGCCCTGACAGTCCCAAGGGAACCCTACAAACTGACATTAAGAACCTGGGCTGACCACTTTTCTTTCCCAGGGAAAAGGGCCGGTTTTGTCTACAGGGTCCTGTGGCCGTGAGTGGCTGGACACCTCCAAAAATCCAAACGATCGAGGATGTGTCGCCGACCCAAGCTGCCCCCACCTCAAACCTGTGCTGCCCTGACAGTCCCAAGGGAACCCTACAAACTGACATTAAGAACCTGGGCTGACCACTTTTCTTTCCAAAGGGAAAAAGCTGATCTTTGTTTCCATGGGCCTCTGGCCCTCAGTGGCCGGCTACGTCCAAAAATACTGAACGATCGAGGATGTGTCGCAGACGCAAGCTGCCCCCACCTCAAACCTGTGCTGCCCTGACAGTCCCAAGGGAACCCTACAAACTGACATTAAGAACCTGGGCTGACCACTTTTCTTTCCAGGAAAAAGGCTGATCTTTTTCGCCAGCTGCCTGTGGCCCTCAGTGGCCGGCTACGTCCAAAAATCCGAACGATCGAGGATGTGTCGCAGACCCAAGCTGCCCCCACCTCAAACCTGTGCTGCCCTGACAGTCCCAAGGGAACCCTACAAACTGACATTAAGAACCTGGGCTGACCACTTTTCTTTCCAAAGGGAAAAAGCTGATCTTTGTTTCCATGAGCCTGTGGCCCTCAGTGGCGGGCTACGTCCAAAAATTCCGAACGATCGAGGATGTGTTGCAGACCCAAGCTGCCCCCACCTCAAACCTGTGCTGCCCTGACAGTCCTAAGGGAACCCTACAAACTGACATCAGGAACCTGGGCTGACAACTTTTCTTTCCAAAGGAAAAAAGCTGATCTTTGTTTCCATGGGCCTGTGGCCCTCAGTGGCGGGCTACGTCTAAAAATCCGAACGATCGAGGATGTGTTGCAGACCCAAGCTGCCCCCACCTCAAACCTGTGCTGCCCTGACAGTCCCAAGGGAACCCTACAAACTGACATTAAGAACCTGGGCTGGCCACTTTTCTTTCCCAGGGAAAAGGGCCGGTCTTTGTCTACAGGGTCCTGTGGCCGTGAGTGGCTGGACACCTCCAAAAATCCAAACGATCGAGGATGTGTCACAGACCCAAGCTGCCCCCACCTCAAACCTGTGCTGCCCTGACAGTCCCAAGGGAACCCTACAAACTGACATTAAGAACCTGGGCTGACCACTTTTCTTTCCAAAGGGAAAAAGCTGATCTTTGTTTCCATGGGCCTCTGGCCCTCAGTGGCCGGCTACGTCCAAAAATTCTGAACGATCGAGGATGTGTCGCAGACGCAAGCTGCCCCCACCTCAAACCTGTGCTGCCCTGACAGTCCCAAGGGAACCCTACAAACTGACATTAAGAACCTGGGCTGACCACTTTTCTTTCCAGGAAAAAGGCTGATCTTTTTCGCCAGCTGCCTGTGGCCCTCAGTGGCCGGCTACATCCAAAAATCCGAACGATCGAGGATGTATTGCAGACCCAAGCTGCCCCCACCTCAAACCTGTGCTGCCCTGACAGTCCCAAGGGAACCCTACAAACTGACATCAGGAACCTGGGCTGGCTACTTTTCTTTCCCAGGGAAAAGGCTGATCTTTATCTCCAGGTGCCTCTGGCCCTGTGTGGCTGGAGACCTCCAAAAATCCAAACAATCGAGGATGTGTCGCAGACCCAAGCTGCCCCCACCTCAAACCTGTGCTGCCCTGACAGTCCCAAGGGAACCCTACAAACTGACATTAAGAACCTGGACTGACCACTTTTCTTTCCAAAGGAAAAAAGCTGATCTTTTTTTCCATGGGCTTGTGGCCCTGAGTGGCTGGACACCTCCAAAAATCCAAACGATCGAGGATGTGTCACAGACCCAAGCTGCCGTCACCTCAAACCTGTGCTGCCCTGACAGTCCCACGGGAACCCTACAAACTGACATTAAGAACCTGGGCTGGCCACATTTCTTTCCCAGGGAAAAGGGCCGGTCTTTGTCTACAGGAGCCTATGTCCCTCAGTAGCCGGCTGCGTCCAAAAATCCGAACGATCGAGGATGTGTCGCAGACCCAAGCTGCCCCCACCTCAAACCTGTGCTGCCCTGACAGTCCCAAGGGAACCCTACAAACTGACATTAAGAACCTGGGCTGACCACTTTTCTTTCCAAAGGAAAAAAGCTGATCTTTGTTTCCATGGGCCTGTGGCCCTCAGTGGCTGGCTACGTCCAAAAATCTGAACGATCGAGGAAGTGTCACAGACCCAAGCTGCCCCCACCTCACACCTGTGCTGCCCTGACAGTCCCAAGGGAACCCTACAAACTGACATTAAGAACCTGGGCTGGCCAGTTTTCTTTCCCAGGGAAAAGGGCCGGTCTTTGTCTCCAGGAGCCTATATCCCTCAGTAGCCGGCTGCATCCCAAAATCCGAACGATCGAGGATGTGTCGCAGACCCAAGCTGCCCCCACCTCAAACCTGTGCTGCCCTGACAGTCCCAAGAGAACCCTACAAACTGACATTAAGAACCTGGGCTGACCACTTTTCTTTCCAAAGGGAAAAAGGTGATCTTTGTTTCCATGGGCCTGTGGCAGTGAGTGGCTGGACACCTCCAAAAATCCAAACGATCGAGGATGTGTCGCAGACCCAAGCTGCCCCCACCTCAAACCTCTGCTGCCCTGACAGTCCCAAGGGAACCCTACAAACTGACATTAAGAACCTGGGCTGACCACTTTTCTTTCCAAAGGGAAAAAGCTGATCTTTGTTTCCATGAGCCTGTGGCCCTCAGTGGCCGGCTACGCCCAAAAATTCCGAACGATCGAGGATGTGTCGCAGACCCAAGCTGCCCCCACCTCAAACCTGTGCTGCCCTGACAGTCCCAAGGGAACCCTACAAACTGACATTAAGAACCTGGGCTGGCCACTTTTCTTTCTCAGGGAAAAGGGCCAGTCTTTGTCTCCAGGAGCCTATGTCCCTCAGTAGCCGGCTACGTCCAAAAATCCGAACGATGGAGGATGTATTGCAGACCCAAGCTGCCCCCACCTCAAACCTGTGCTGCCCTGACAGTCCCAAGGGAACCCTACAAACTGACATTAAGAACCTGGGCTGACCACTTTTCTTTCCAGGAAAAAGGCTGATCTTTTTCTCCAGGGGCCTTTGGACCTCAGTGGCCGGCTACGTCCAAAAATCCGAACGATCGAGGATGTGTTGCAGACCCAAGCTGCCCCCACCTCAAACCTGTGCTGCCCTGACATTCCCAAGGGACCCCTACAAACTGACATTAAGAACCTGGGCTGGCCACATTTCTTTCCAGGGAAAAGGGCCGGCCTTTTTCTCCAGGAGCCTATGTCCCTCAGTAGCCGTCTGCGTCCAAAAATCCGAACGATCGAGGATGTGTCGCAGACCCAAGCTGCCCCCACCTCAAACCTGTGCTGCCCTGACAGTCCCAAGGGAACCCTACAAACTGACATTAAGAACCTGGGCTGGCCACTTTTCTTTCCCAGGGAAAAGGGCCGGTCTTTGTCTACAGGGTCCTGTGGCCGTGAGTGGCTGGACACCTCCAAAAATCCAAACGATCGAGGATGTGTCGCCGACCCAAGCTGCCCCCACCTCAAACCTGTGCTGCCCTGACAGTCCCAAGGGAACCCTACAAACTGACACTAAGAACCTGGGCTGACCACTTTTCTTTCCAGGAAAAAGGCTGATCTTTTTCGCCAGCTGCCTGTGGCCCTCAGTGGCCGGCTACGTCCAAAAATCCGAATGATCGAGGATGTGTCGCAGACCCAAGCTGCCCCCACCTCAAACCTGTGCTGCCCTGACAGTCCCAAGGGAACCCTACAAACTGACATTAAGAACCTGGGCTGACCACTTTTCTTTCCAAAGGGAAAAAGCTGATCTTTGTTTCCATGAGCCTGTGGCCCTCAGTGGCCGGCTACGTCCAAAAATTCCGAACGGTCGAGGATGTGTCGCAGACCCAAGCTGCCCCCACCTCAAACCTGTGCTGCCCTGACAGTCCCAAGGGAACCCTACAAACTGACATCAGGAACCTGGGCTGACAACTTTTCTTTCCAAAGGAAAAAAGCTGATCTTTGTTTCCATGGGCCTGTGGCCCTCAGTGGCGGGCTACGTCTAAAAATCCGAACGATCGAGGATGTGTTGCAGACCCAAGCTGCCCCCACCTCAAACCTGTGCTGCCCTGACAGTCCCAAGGGAACCCTACAAACTGACATTAAGAACCTGGGCTGGCCACTTTTCTTTCCCAGGGAAAAGGGCCGGTCTTTGTCTACAGGGTCCTGTGGCCGTGAGTGGCTGGACACCTCCAAAAATCCAAACGATCGAGGATGTGTCACAGACCCAAGCTGCCCCCACCTCAAACCTGTGCTGCCCTGACAGTCCCAAGGGAACCCTACAAACTGACATTAAGAACCTGGGCTGACCACTTTTCTTTCCAAAGGGAAAAAGCTGATCTTTGTTTCCATGGGCCTCTGGCCCTCAGTGGCCGGCTACGTCCAAAAATTCTGAACGATAGAGGATGTGTCGCAGACCCAAGCAGCCCCCACCTCAAACCTGTGCTGCCCTGACAGTCCCAAGGGAACCCTACAAACTGACATTAAGAACCTGGGCTGACCACTTTTCTTTCCAAAGGGAAAAAGCTGATCTTTGTTTCCATGAGCCTGTGGCCCTCAGTGGCCGGCTACGTCCAAAAATTCCGAACGATCGAGGATGTGTCGCAGACCCAAGCTGCCCCCACCTCAAACCTGTGCTGCCCTGACAGTCCCAAGGGAACCCTACAAACTGACATCAGGAACCTGGGCTGACAACTTTTCTTTCCAAAGGAAAAAAGCTGATCTTTGTTTCCATGGGCCTGTGGCCCTCAGTGGCGGGCTACGTCTAAAAATCCGAACGATCGAGGATGTGTTACAGACCCAAGCTGCCCCCACCTCAAACCTGTGCTGCCCTGACAGTCCCAAGGGAACCCTACAAACTGACATTAAGAACCTGGGCTGGCCAATTTCTTTCCAAAGGAAAAGGGCCGGTCCTTGTCTCCAGGGGCCTGTGGCCCTGTGTCCCCAGACACCTCCAAAATTCCGAACGATCGAGGATGTGTTGCAGACCCAAGCTGCCGTCACCTCAAACCTGTGCTGCCCTGACAGTCCCAAGGGAACCCTACAAACTGACATTAAGAACCTGGGCTGACCACTTTTCTTTCCAAATGAAAAAAACTGATCTTTGTTTCCATGGGCCTGTGGCCCTCAGTGGCAGGACACCTCCAAAAATCTAAACGATCGAGGATGAGTCGCAGACCCAAGCGGCCCCCACTTCAAACCTGTGCTGCCCTGACAGTCCCAAGGGAACCCTACAAACTGACATTAAGAACCTGGGCTGACCAGTTTTGTTTCCAGGAAAAAGGCTGATCTTTTTCTCCAGGGGCCTGTGGACCTCAGTGGCCGGCTACGTCTAAAAATCCGAACGATCGAGGATGTGTCGCAGACCCAAGCTGCCCCCACCTCAAACCTGTGCTGCCCTGACAGTCCCAAGGGACCCCTACAAACTGACATTAAGAACCTGGGCTGGCCACTTTTCTTTCTCAGGGAAAAGGGCCAGTCTTTGTCTCCAGGAGCCTATGTCCCTCAGTAGCCGTCTGCGTCCAAAAATCCAAACGATCGAGGATGTGTCGCAGACCCAAGCTGCCCCCACCTCAAACCTGTGCTGCCCTGACAGTCCCAAGGGAACCCTACAAACTGACATTAAGAACCTGGGCTGGCCACTTTTCTTTCCCAGGGAAAAGGGCCGGTCTTTGTCTACAGGGTCCTGTGGCCGTGAGTGGCTGGACACCTCCAAAAATCCAAACGATCGAGGATGTGTCGCCGACCCAAGCTGCCCCCACCTCAAACCTGTGCTGCCCTGACAGTCCCAAGGGAACCCTACAAACTGACATTAAGAACCTGGGCTGACCACTTTCCTTTCCAAAGGGAAAAAGCTGATCTTTGTTTCCATGGGCCTCTGGCCCTCAGTGGCCGGCTACGTCCAAAAATTCTGAACGATCGAGGATGTGTCGCAGACCCAAGCTGCCCCCACCTCAAACCTGTGCTGCCCTGACAGTCCCAAGGGAACCCTACAAACTGACATTAAGAACCTGGGCTGACCACTTTTCTTTCCAGGAAAAAGGCTGATCTTTTTCGCCAGCTGCCTGTGGCCCTGAGTGGCCGGCTACGTCCAAAAATTCTGAACGATCGAGGATGTGTCGCAGACCCAAGCTGCCCCCACCTCAAACCTGTGCTGCCCTGACAGTCCCAAGGGAACCCTACAAACTGACATCAGGAACCTGGGCTGGCTACTTTTCTTTCCCAGGGAAAAGGCTGATCTTTATCTCCAGGTGCCTCTGGCCCTGTGTGGCTGGAGACCTCCAAAAATCCAAACAATCGAGGATGTGTCGCAGACCCAAGCTGCTGTCACCTCAAACCTGTGCTGCCCTGACAGTCCCAAGGGAACCCTACAAACTGACATTAAGAACCTGGGCTGACCACTTTTCTTTCCAAAGGAAAAAAGCTGATCTTTGTTTCCATGAGCCTGTGGCCCTCAGTGGCCGGCTACCTCCAAAAATTCCGAACGATCGAGGATGTGTCGCAGACCCAAGCTGCCCCCACCTCAAACCTGTGCTGCCCTGACAGTCCTAAGGGAACCCTACAAACTGACATCAGGAACCTGGGCTGACAACTTTTCTTTCCAAAGGAAAAAAGCTGATCTTTGTTTCCATGGGCCTGTGGCCCTCAGTGGCCGGCTACGTTCAAAAATTCCGAACGATCGAGGATGTGTTGCAGACCCAAGCTGCCCCCACCTCAAACCTGTGCTGCCCTGACAGTCCCAAGGGAACCCTACAAACTGACATTAAGAACCTGGGCTGGCCACTTTTCTTTCCCAGGGAAAAGGGCTGGTCCTTGTCTCCAGGGGCCTGTGGCCCTGTGTCCCCAGACACCTCCAAAATTCCGAACGATCGAGGATGTGTTGCAGACCCAAGCTGCCCCCACCTCAAACCTGTGCTGCCCTGACAGTCCCAAGGGAACCCTACAAACTGACATTAAGAACCTGGGCTGACCACTTTTCTTTCGCAGGAAAAAGGCTGATCTTTTTCTCCAGGGGCCTGTGGTCCTCAGTGGCCGGCTACGTCCAAAAATCCGAACGATCGAGGATGTATCGCAGACCCAAGCTGCCCCGACCTCAAACCTGTGCTGCCCTGACAGTCCCAAGGGAACCCTACAAACTGACATCAGGAACCTGGGCTGGCCACTTTTCTTTCGCAGGAAAAAGGCTGATCTTTGTCTCCAGGGGCCTGTGGTCGTGAGTGGCTGGGCACCTCCAAAAATCCAAACTATCGAGGATGTGTTGCAGACCCAAGCTGCCCCCACCTCAAACCTGTGCTGCCCTGACAGTCCCAAGGGAACCCTACAAACTGACATTAAGAACCTGGGCTGACCACTTTTCTTTCCAAAGGGAAAAAGCTGATCTTTGTTTCCATGAGCCTGTGGCCCTCAGTGGCCGGCTACGTCCAAAAATTCTGAATGATTGAGGATGTGTCGCGGACCCAAGCTGCCCCCACCTCAAACATCTGCTGCCCTGACAGTCCCAAGGGAACCCTACAAACTGACATTAAGAACCTGGGCTGGCCACTTTTCTTTCCCAGGGAAAAGGGCTGGTCCTTGTCTCCAGGGGCCTGTGGCCCTGTGTCCCCAGACACCTCCAAAATTCCGAACGATCGAGGATGTGTTGCAGACCCAAGCTGCCGTCACCTCAAACCTGTGCTGCCCTGACAGTCCCAAGGGAACCCTACAAACTGACATTAAGAACCTGGGCTGACCACTTTTCTTTCGCAGGAAAAAGGCTGATCTTTTTCTCCAGGGGCCTGTGGCCCTCAGTGGCCGGCTACGTCCAAAAATCCGAACGATCGAGGATGTATCGCAGACCCAAGCTGCCCCGACCTCAAACCTGTGCTGCCCTGACAGTCCCAAGGGAACCCTACAAACTGACATCAGGAACCTGGGCTGGCCACTTTTCTTTTCCAGGAAAAAGGCTGATCTTTGTCTCCAGGGGCCTGTGGTCGTGAGTGGCTGGGCACCTCCAAAAATCCAAACGATGGAGGATGTGTTGCAGACCCAAGCTGCCCCCACCTCAAACCTGTGCTGCCCTGACAGTCCCAAGGGAACCCTACAAACTGACATTAAGAACCTGGGC
Organism: Vidua macroura; assembly: GCF_024509145.1. Taxonomy (NCBI): domain Eukaryota; kingdom Metazoa; phylum Chordata; class Aves; order Passeriformes; family Viduidae; genus Vidua; species Vidua macroura. The sequence goes on along the minus strand of NC_071591.1, from coordinate 109,829 downwards.
TGACCACTTTTCTTTCCAAAGGGAAAAAGCTGATCTTTGTTTCCATGAGCCTGTGGCCCTCAGTGGCCGGGTACGTCCAAAAATTCTGAATGATTGAGGATGTGTCGCAGACCCAAGCTGCCCCCACCTCAAACATCTGCTGCCCTGACAGTCCCAAGGGAACCCTACAAACTGACATTAAGAACCTGGGCTGACCACTTTTCTTTCCAAAGGGAAAAAGCTGATCTTTGTTTCCATGAGCCTGTGGCCCTCAGTGGCCGGCTACGTCCAAAAATTCCGAACGATCGAGGATGTGTCGCCGACCCAAGCTGCCCCCACCTCAAACCTGTGCTGCCCTGACAGTCCTAAGGGAACCCTACAAACTGACATCAGGAACCTGGGCTGACAACTTTTCTTTCCAAAGGAAAAAAGCTGATCTTTGTTTCCATGGGCCTGTGGCCCTCAGTGGCGGGCTACGTCTAAAAATCCGAACGATCGAGGATGTGTTGCAGACCCAAGCTGCCCCCACCTCAAACCTGTGCTGCCCTGACAGTCCCAAGGGAACCCTACAAACTGACATTAAGAACCTGGGCTGGCCACTTTTCTTTCCCAGGGAAAAGGGCTGGTCCTTGTCTCCAGGGGCCTGTGGCCCTGTGTCCCCAGACACCTCCAAAATTCCGAACGATCGAGGATGTGTTGCAGACCCAAGCTGCCGTCACCTCAAACCTGTGCTGCCCTGACAGTCCCAAGGGAACCCTACAAACTGACATTAAGAACCTGGGCTGACCACTTTTCTTTCGCAGGAAAAAGGCTGATCTTTTTCTCCAGGGGCCTGTGGCCCTCAGTGGCCGGCTACGTCCAAAAATCCGAACGATCGAGGATGTATCGCAGACCCAAGCTGCCCCCACCTCAAACCTGTGCTGCCCTGACAGTCCCAAGGGAACCCTACAAACTGACATCAGGAACCTGGGCTGGCCACTTTTCTTTCGCAGGAAAAAGGCTGATCTTTGTCTCCAGGGGCCTGTGGTCGTGAGTGGCTGGGCACCTCCAAAAATCCAAATGATCGAGGATGTGTTGCAGACCCAAGCTGCCCCCACCTCAAACCTGTGCTGCCCTGACAGTCCCAAGGGAACCCTACAAACTGACATTAAGAACCTGGGCTGACCACTTTTCTTTCCAAAGGGAAAAAGCTGATCTTTGTTTCCATGAGCCTGTGGCCCTCAGTGGCCGGCTACGTCCAAAAATTCTGAACGATAGAGGATGTGTCGCAGACCCAAGCTGCCCCCACCTCAAACCTGTGCTGCCCTGACAGTCCCAAGGGAACCCTACAAACTGACATTAAGAACATGTGCGGGCCACTTTTCTTTTCCAGGGAAAAGGGCCGGTCTTTGTCTCCAGGAGCCCATGTCCCTATGTAGCCGGCTACGTCCAAAAATCTGAACGATGGAGGATGTGTCGCAGACCCAAGCTGCCCCCACCTCAAACCTGTGCTGCCCTGACAGTCCCAAGGGAACCCTACAAACTGACATTAAGAACCTGGGCTGGCCACTTTTCTTTCCCAGGGCAAAGGGCCGGTCCTTGTCTCCAGGGGCCTGTGGCCCTGTGTCCCCAGACACCTCCAAAATTCCGAACGATCGAGGATGTGTTGCAGACCCAAGCTGCCGTCACCTCAAACCTGTGCTGCCCTGACAGTCCCAAGGGAACCCTACAAACTGACATTAAGAACCTGGGCTGGCCACATTTCTTTCCCAGGGAAAAGGGCCGGTCTTTGTCTCCAGGAGCCTATGTCCCTCAGTAGCCGGCTGCGTCCCAACATCCAAACAATCGAGGATGTGTTGCAAACCCAAGCTGCCCCCACCTCAAACCTGTGCTGCCCTGACAGTCCCAAGGGAACCCTACAAACTGACATCAGGAACCTGGGCTGGCCACTTTTCTTTCCCAGGGAAAAGGGCCGGTTTTTTTCTACATGGTCCTGTGGCCGTGAGTGGCTGGGCACCTCCAAAAATCCAAACGATCGAGGATGTGTCGCAGACCCAAGCTGCCCCCACCTCAAACCTGTGCTGCCCTGACAGTCCCAAGGGAACCCTACAAACTGACATTAAGAACCTGGGCTGACCACTTTTCTTTCCAAAGGGAAAAAGCTGATCTTTGTTTCCATGAGCCTGTGGCCCTCAGTGGCCGGCTACGTCCAAAAATTCTGAATGATTGAGGATGTGTCGCAGACCCAAGCTGCCCCCACCTCAAACATCTGCTGCCCTGACAGTCCCAAGGGAACCCTACAAACTGACATTAAGAACCTGGGCTGACCACTTTTCTTTCCAAAGGGAAAAAGCTGATCTTTGTTTCCATGAGCCTGTGGCCCTCAGTGGCCGGCTACGCCCAAAAATTCCGAACGATCGAGGATGTGTCGCAGACCCAAGCTGCCCCCACCTCAAACCTGTGCTGCCCTGACAGTCCTAAGGGAACCCTACAAACTGACATCAGGAACCTGGGCTGACAACTTTTCTTTCCAAAGGAAAAAAGCTGATCTTTGTTTCCATGGGCCTGTGGCCCTCAGTGGTGGGCTACGTCTAAAAATCCGAACGATCGAGGATGTGTTGCAGACCCAAGCTGCCCCCACCTCAAACCTGTGCTGCCCTGACAGTCCCAAGGGAACCCTACAAACTGACATTAAGAACCTGGGCTGGCCACTTTTCTTTCCCAGGGAAAAGGGCTGGTCCTTGTCTCCGGGGGCCTGTGGCCCTGTGTCCCCAGACACCTCCAAAATTCCGAACGATCGAGGATGTGTTGCAGACCCAAGCTGCCGTCACCTCAAACCTGTGCTGCCCTGACAGTCCCAAGGGAACCCTACAAACTGACATTAAGAACCTGGGCTGACCACTTTTCTTTCGCAGGAAAAAGGCTGATCATTTTCTCCAGGGGCCTGTGGCCCTCAGTGGCCGGCTACGTCCAAAAATCCGAACGATCGAGGATGTATCGCAGACCCAAGCTGCCCCGACCTCAAACCTGTGCTGCCCTGACAGTCCCAAGGGAACCCTACAAACTGACATCAGGAACCTGGGCTGGCCACTTTTCTTTCCCAGGGAAAAGGGCCGGTCCTTTTCTCCCGGGGCCTGTGGCCCTGTGTCCCCAGACACGTCCAAAATTCCGAACTAATCGAGGATGTGTCGCAGACCCAAGCTGCCGTCACCTCAAACCTGTGCTGCCCTGACAGTCCCAAGGGAACCCTACAAACTGACATTAAGAACCTGGGTTGACCACTTTTCTTTCCAGGCAAAAGGCTGATCTTTTTCTCCAGGGGCCTGTGGCCCTCAGTGGCCGGCTACTTCCAAAAATCCGAATGATCGAGGATGTGTCGCAGACCCAAGCTGCCGTCACTTCAAACCTCTGCTGCCCTGACAGTCCCAAGGGAACCCTGCAAACTGACATCAGGTACCTGGTCTGGACACTTTTCTTTCCCAGGGAAAAGGGCCGGTCTTTGTCTACAGGGGCCTTTGGACCTGTGCGCCAGACACCTCCAAAATTCTGAACGATCGAGGATGTGTCGCAGACCCAAGCTGCCCCCACCTCAAACCTGTGCTGCCCTGACAGTCCCAAGGGAACCCTACAAACTGACATCAGGAACCTGGGCTGGACACTTTTCTTTCCCAGGGAAAAGGGCCGGTCTTTGTCTACAGGGGCCTGTGACACTGAGTGGCCGGCCGCCTCCAAAAATCTGAATAAACAAGGATGTGTCGCAGACCCAAGCGGCCCCCACTTCAAACCTGTGCTGCCCTGACAGTCCCAAGGGACCCCTACAAACTGACATTAAGAACCTGGGCTGACCACTTTTCTTTCCCAGGAAAAAGGGCCAGTCTTTGTCTCCAGCAGCCCATGTCCCTCAGTAGCCGGCTGCATCCCAAAATCCGAACGGTCGAGGATGTGTCGCAGACCCAAGCTGCCCCCACCTCAAACCTGTGCTGCCCTGACAGTCCCAAGGGAACCCTACAAACTGACATTAAGAACCTGGGCTGGCCACTTTTCTTTCCCAGGGTAAAGGGCCGGGCCTTGTCTCCAGGGGCCTGTGGCCCTGTGTCCCCAGACACCTCCAAAATTCCGAACGATCGAGGATGTGTTGCAGACCCAAGCTGCCCCCACCTCAAACCTGTGCTGCCCTGACAGTCCCAAGGGAACCCTACAAACTGACATTAAGAACCTGGGCTGACCACTTTTGTTTCCAGGAAAAAGGCTGATAATTTTCTCCAGGGGCCTGTGGCCCTCAGTGGCCGGCTACGTCCAAAAATCCGAACGATCGAGGATGTGTCGCAGACCCAAGCTGCCCCCACCTCAAACCTGTGCTGCCCTGACAGTCCCAAGGGAACCCTACAAACTGACATTAAGAACCTGGGCTGGCCACTTTTCTTTCGCAGGAAAAAGGCTGATCTTTGTCTCCAGGGGCCTGTGGCCCTGAGTGGCTGGACACCTCCAAAAATCCAAATGATCGAGGATGTGTCGCAGACCCAAGCTGCCCCCACCTCAAACCTGTGCTGCCCTGACAGTCCCAAGGGAACCCTACAAACTGACATTAAGAACCTGGGCTGGCCACTTTTCTTTCCCAGGGAAAAGAGCCGGTCTTTGTCTACAGGTTCCTGTGGCCGTGAGTGGCTGGACACCTCCAAAAATCCAAACGATCGAGGATGTGTCGCAGACCCAAGCTGCCCCCACCTCAAACCTGTGCTGCCCTGACAGTCCCAAGGGAACCCTACAAACTGACATTAAGAACCTGGGCTGGCCACTTTTCTTTCCCAGGGAAAAGGGTCAGTCCTTGTCTCCAGGGGCCTGTGGCCCTGTGTCCCCAGACACCTCCAAAGTTCTGAGCGATCGAGGATGTGTCGCAGACCCAAGCTGCCGTCACCTCAAACCTGTGCTGCCCTGACAGTCCCAAGGGAACCCTACAAACTGACATTAAGAACCTGGGCTGACCACTTTTCTTTCCAGGAAAAAGGCTGATCTTTTTCTCCAGGGGCCTGTGGCCCTCAGTGGCTGGCTACGTCCAAAAATCCGAACTGTCTAGGATGTGTCGCAGACCCAAGCTGACCCCACCTCAAACCTGTGCTGCCCTGACAGTCCCAAGGGACCCCTACAAACTGACATCAGGAACCTGGGCTGACCACTTTTCTTTCCCAGGAAAAAAGCTGATCTTTGTTTCCATGGGCCTGTGGCCCTGAGTGGCTGGAGACCTCCAAAAATCCGAACGATCGAGAATGTGTTGCAGACCCAAGCTGCCCCCACCTCAAACCTGTGCTGCCCTGACAGTCCCAAGGGAACCCTACAAACTGACATCAGGAACCTGGGCTGGCCACTTTTCTTTCGCAGGAAAAAGGCTGATCTTTTCCTCCAGGGGCCTGTGGCCCTGAAGTGGCCGGACACCTCCAAAAATCCAAACGATCGAGGATGTGTTGCAGACCCAAGCTGCTGTCACCTCAAACCTGTGCTGCCCTGACAGTCCCAAGGGAACCCTACAAACTGACATTAAGAACCTGGGCTGGCCTCATTTCTTTCCCAGGGAAAAGGGCCGGTCTTTGTCTCCAGTAGCCTATGTCCCTCAGTAGCCCTCTGCGTCCAAAAATCCAAACGATCGAGGATGTGTCACAGACCCAAGCTGCCCCCACCTCAAACCTGTGCTGCCCTGACAGTCCCAAGGGACCCCTACAAACTGACATTAAGAACCTGGGCTGGCCACTTTTCTTTCCCAGGGAATAGGCCGGTCTTTTTCTACAGGGTCCTGTGGCCGTGAGTGGCTGGACACCTCCAAAAATCCGAACGATCGAGGATGTGTCGCAGACCCAAGCTGCCCCCACCTCAAACCTGTGCTGCCCTGACAGTCCCAAGGGAACCCTACAAACTGACATTAAGAACCTGGGCTGGCCACTTTTCTTTCCCAGGAAAAAGGGCCAGTCTTTGTCTCCAGGAGCCTAAGTCCCTACATAGCTGGCTGCGTCCCAACATCCAAGTGATCGAGGATGTGTCGCAGACCCAAGCTGCCCCCACCTCAAACCTGTGCTGCCCTGACAGTCCCAAGGGACCCCTACAAACTGACATTACGAACCTGGGTTGGCCAGTTTTCTTTTCCAGGGAAAATGGCCTGTCTTTGTCTCCAGGGGCCTATGTCCCTCAGTAGCCGGCTGCATCCCAAAATCTGAACGATCGAGGATGTGTCGCAGACCCAAGCTGCCCCCACCTCAAACCTATGCTGCCCTGACAGTCCCAAGGGAACCCTACAAACTGACATTAAGAACCTGGGCTGGCCACTTTTCTTTCCCAGGAAAAAGGGCCAGTCTTTGTCTCCAGGAGCCTAAGTCCCTACATAGCTGGCTGCGTCCCAACATCCAAGCGATCGAGGATGTGTTGCAGACCCAAGCTGCCCCCACCTCAAACCTGTGCTGCCCTGACAGTCCCAAGGGAACCCTACAAACTGACATTAAGAACCTGGGTTGGCCAGTTTTCTTTTCCAGGGAAAATGGCCGGTATTTGTCTCCAGGGGCCTATGTCCCTCAGTAGCCGGCTGCATCCCAAAATCTGAACGATCGAGGATGTGTCGCAGACCCAAGCTGCCCCCACCTCAAACCTGTGCTGCCCTGACAGTCCCAAGGGAACCCTACAAACTCACATTAAGAACCTGGGCTGACCACTTTTCTTTCCAATGGAAAAAAGCTGATCTTTGTTTCCATGGGCCTCTGGCCCCCAGTGGCCGGCTACGTCCAAAAATCTGAACGATCAAGGATGTGTCGCAGACCCAAGCTGCCCCCACCTCAAACCTGTGCTGCCCTGACAGTCCCAAGGGAACCCTACAAACTGACATTAAGAACCTGGGCTGACCACTTTTCTTCCGCAGGAAAAAGGCTGATCTTTGACTCCAGGGGCCTGTGGCCCTCAGTGGCTGGGCACCTCCAAAAATCCAAACGATCGAGGATGTGTTGCAGACCCAAGCTGCCCCCACCTCAGACCTGTGCTGCCCTGACAGTCCCAAGGGAACCCTACAAACTGACATTAAGAACCTGGGCTGACCACTTTTCTTTCCCAGGGAAAAGTCCCGGTCTTTTTCTCCAGGGGCCTTTGGCCCTGAGTGGCTGGAGACCTCCAAAAATCCAAACGATCGAGGATGTGTCGCAGACCCAAGCTGCCCCCACCTCAAACCTGTGCTGCCCTGACAGTCCCCAGGGAACCCTACAAACTGACATTAAGAACCTGGGTGGACCACTTTCCTTTCGCCGGAAAAAGGCTGATCTTTTTCTCCGGGGCCTGTGGCCCTGAGTGGCTGGACACCTCCAAAAATCTGAACGATCGAGGATGTGTCGCAGACCCAAGCTGCCCCCACCTCAAACCTGTGCTGCCCTGACAGTCCCAAGGGAACCCTACAAACTTACATCAGGTACCTGGGCTGGCCTCTTTTCTTTCCCAGGGAAAAGGGTCGGTCCTTGTCTCCAGGGGCCTGTGGCCCTCTGTCCCCAGACACCTCCAAAAATCCAAACGATCGAGGATGTGTCGCAGACCCAAGCTGCCCCCACCTCAAACCTGTGCTGCCCTGACAGTCCCAAGGGAACCCTACAAACTGACATTAAAAACCTGGGCTGGCCACTTTTCTTTCCAAAGGAAAAAAGCTGATCTTTGTTTCCATGGGCCTGTGGCCCTCAGTGGCCGGCTACGTCCAAAAATCCAAACGATCGAGGATGTGTCGCAGACCCAAGCTGCCCCCACCTCAAACCTGTGCCGCCCTGACAGTCCCAAGGGAACCCTACAAACTGACATTAAAAACCTGGGCTGGCCACTTTTCTTTCCAAAGGAAAAAAGCTGATCTTTGTTTCCATGGGCCTGTGGCCCTCAGTGGCCGGCTACGTCCAAAAATTCCGAACGATCGAGGATGTGTCGCAGACCCAAGCTGCCCCCACCTCAAACCTGTGCCGCCCTGACAGTCCCAAGGGGACCCTACAAACTGACATTAAGAACCTGGGCTGGCCACTTTTCTTTCCAAAGGAAAAAGGCTGATCTTTTTCTCCAGGGGCCTTTGGCCCTCAGTGGCCGGACACCTCCAAAAATCCAAACGATCGAGGATGTGTCGCAGACCCAAGCTGCCCCCACCTCAAACCTGTGCTGCCCTGACAGTCCCAAGGGAACCCTACAAACTGACATTAAGAACCTGGGCTGGCCACTTTTCTTTCCCAGGGAAAAGGGTCAGTCCTTGTCTCCAGGGGCCTGTGGCCCTGAGGGCCCAGCCGCCTGCAAAAAATCCGAATAAACAAGGATGTGTCGCAGACCCAAGCTGCCCCTACCTCACTGTTCGGTGGTGGTGTGCTTCATTCCAAGGGCAGTAAGAGCTCTTGGTGTTGGCATCTGTGGTCTGTGAGAAATCGTTCACTGTCTGCAATTTTGGATGCAATTCCTGTTTGGCTAGGGGCACGCAGAGAGGAAAGACTGTTAATTTCTTTGGCAAGGAAAGTCTGATACCCCCTTGTTTAAGGGTCAGACAAAGGGCTGTGTAGGGGAGGGAACTCCCCACAGGACCACTCTTCTGCCCTGCCCAGGCGTGTAGTCACGGTTAGGTAGAGCAGTTATAAAACTTTACAGTTCATCTGTCTTCTATGGGGGTTTTGGGTACAAAATTTATGGACCCGGAGCGGGAATAGCTCCTAGCCGTCAGATAGTCACTCGTCGACCGCCTCCCGTCGTCTCTGTCGTCTCGCAGGTCCCCGGGTCCCTACACGTTATCCTGGAATCTACCGCTGGACATCGAAGAGCCGCGGTCAGAAGACGCGTCGAAGCGTCAATGTAGCGTTTCAAGTAAGGGTCACAGTCAGCGTGTAAGCGGAAGAGCGTGTGAGAGAGCGTGATTGTCCGTGTCTGTCTGTGAGAGCTTGTGTCTGCAGGTGTGAGTGTGTGTTGACCGGTTCTAACCTTGTGCGTATGGCCTTTGCCTTTCAGGTTTTTCAGCTCATTTTTAGATTTATAATAAAAAATCCCCAGCCGGGGTTGTTTTTTTTTTTTTTCCCCCCGGCTGGGTTTTTTTTCCCTCGGTCCCGGCCGGTCCGCGAGGCGACGTTCATCGCCAAAGTTTGGACGCGGACCGTCCCGGGACCGGGGTTTTCGTCAGGCAGGAGGATTTTTTCGGAGGCTCCCGGGAACCACGTTCCCGAGGAGCGTCGTGCATGCGTGTCGATGGCCGGGGGTTAGGGGAGCGGTTGAGACGAGAGCGAGGGAGGGTTTGTGGGTAAGCTGAAGGAGGGCTCTGTGTGTGTGTGTTTGTGTGTGTGTGTGTGTTGACCGGTTCTAACCTTGTGCTTATGGCCTTTGCCTTTCAGGTTTTTCAGCTCATTTTTAAATTTAGAATAAAAAATCCCCAGCCGGGTTTTTTTTTTTTTTTTCCCCCCGGCTGGGTTTTTTTTCCCTCGGTCCCGGCCGGTCCGTGAGGCGAAGTTCATCGCCAAAGTTTGGACGCGGACCGTCCCGGGACCGGGGTTTTCGTCAGGCAGGAGGATTTTTTAGGAGGCTCCCGGGGACCACGTTCCCGAGGAACAACGATTGCCGGGGCGTAACGGAGCGGTTGAAATGAGAGCGAGGGTGAGTTTGCGTGCAATGTGAAGGAGGTGGTCACGGTGGATGACTGTTGTTTTCTGTGTGCTATTTTTGTTTTGGTCTTTCCTCTAGCAATCAAACAAAATGTAATGTAAATAGAAAAAATGTTATATTGTGTTAATATGCGTTCGGTTTCTATTGCCCCGTATCGTTCCGTGTTTGCATTTGCCGCCGCATTTCCACATATGGCTCCGTACGTAAGTGGGATTTCTACCGGTCAGCGTACGGATTGTATCTACGCTCCCATTCGTATACATCATTTCCATGTGTTTTGCTGGAGTGTAAATAAAAAAATCATTCAATAAAGTTGAATCAACCCTAATAATGATGCCCCCCGCTCCCTCCCCCTCCCCCTTTGGCTCCTGTGTTTTTTTGGTGTGGTTTAGTCTTTTTTTTTCCCCCACTGTATTTCTTCCTTTGCTTCTTCTCTTAGTTTTCTTTCTGTCATGTCATTTCTGTCTGTCCCTAACTTTGTTTCTGTTTCTCACTGTTTCTAACTGTCTCTCTCTGCTTCTCTATTTCCCTGTATGTCTTTTCTTCTGTTTCTCTATTTCACTATTTCTAACTATTTATTTGTCTCTATAGTTGATGCTTTTACTCTTTATTTCTTTTTCTCTCCAGCTTCTCTTTTTTCCTCTATTCTTTTGTCCTCTTTTTCACTCTCACCCTCTTTCTTTTTCACTGTAACCCTTCTCATTTTTTTACTCTTTGCCATTCTTTTCCTATTGCTTTTCGTCTCTTAAGTGCTCTCTTAAGTGCTCTCTTAAGTTGTCTCTTCTTCAGTCGTCTCTTAAGTCCTCTCTTAAGTCCTCTCTTAAGTCCTCTCTTAAGTCTTCTCTTCTTAAGTCCGCTCTTAAGTCCTCTCTTAAGTGCTCTCTTAAGTCTTCTGTTCTTAAGTCGTCTCTTAAGTCGTCTCTTAAGCCCTCTCTTAAGTCCTCTCTTAAGTCTTCTCTAAAGTAGTCTCTTAAGTCATCTCTTAAGTGCTGTCTTAAGTCCTCTCTTAAGTCCTCTCTTAAGTCTTCTCTAAAGTAGTCTCTTAAGTCATCTCTTAAGTGCTGTCTTAAGTCGTCTCTTAAGTCATCTCTTAAGTCTTCTCTTAAGTGCTCTCTTAAGTGCTCTCTTAAGTCCTCTCTTAAGTCCTCTCTTAAGTGCTCTCTTAAGTCCTCTCTTAAGTGCTCTCTTAAGTCCTCTCTTAAGTCGTCTCTTAAGTCTTCTCTTAAGTGCTCTCTTAAGTGCTCTCTTAAGTCCTCTCTTAAGTGCTCTCTTAAGTCCTCTCTTAAGTCGTCTCTTAATCCTCTCTTAACTCTTTTTCTTCCTTTCCATCTTTTCATTTCTAACTTTGTTTCCCCTTCTAGCTTTCAAAAAGCAGCAGTAGAAACTTTCAGGCTCCCTGGGAGTAAAATAAAAAACAAACTTTAAATAATTATTAAAAAAAAAAAATAATTTACTCCCCGGGAGCCTGAAACTTTCTACTGCTGCACCGGACATATAGTTTTTCTTCTTTTTTATATATACCTATACAACCCCTAATTAGGGCTCCACCTGGCACATTACAATACCCACTACCCACATCACTCCCACCATGTAGACACCGCCACCTTGATCCCGATCACGTGACCCTATGGGCGCCACCATCTTGCTCCCTGTCACATGACCACACAGGTGCTGCCATCTTACTCCCCATCGTGTGACCACATGGGTGCCACCATCTTGTAGGGTTAGGGGTTAGGGTTTGGGTTTAGGGTTTAGGGTTAGGGTTTAGGCCCTCAGTGGGCGGCTGCGTCCCAAAATCCGAACGATCGAGGATGTGTCGCAGACCTAAGCTGCCCCCACCTCAAACCTGTGCTGCCCTGACAGTCCCAAGGGAACCCTACAAACTGACATTAAGAACCTGAGCTGACCACTTTTCTTTCCCAGGGAAAAGGGCTGGTCTTTGTCTCCAGTTGCCTCAGGCCCTGAGTGGCTGGAGACCTCCAAAAATCCAAACGATCGAGGATGTGTCGCAGACCCAAGCTGCCCCCACCTCAAACCTGTGCTGCCCTGACAGTCCCAAGGGAACCCTACAAACTGACATGAGGAACCTGGGCTGGCCACTTTTCTTTCCCAGGGAAAAGGGCCGGTCTTTGTCTACAGGAGCCTATGTCCCGCAGTAGCTGGCTGCTTCCCAAAATTCTGAACGATCGAGGATGTGTCGCAGACCCAAGCTGCCCCCACCTCAATCCTGTGCTGCCCTGACAGTCCCAAGGGAGCCCTACAAACTGACATTAAGAACCTGGGCTGACCACTTTTCTTTCCCAGGGAAAAGGGCCGGTCTTTGTCTCCAGGAGCCTATGTCCCTCAGTCGCCGGCTGCATCCCAAAATCCGAACGATCGAGGATGTGTCGCAGACCCAAGCTGCCCCCACCTCAAACCTGTGCTGCCCTGACAGTCCCAAGGGAACCCTACAAACTGACATTAAGAACCTGGGCTGGCCACTTTTCTTTCGCAGGAAAAAGGCTGATCTTTGTCTCCAGGGGCCTGTGGCCGTGAGTGGCTGGACCCCTCCAAAAACACAAACGATCGAGGATGTGTTGCAGACCCAAGCTGCCGTCACCTCAAACCTGTGCTGCCCTGACAGTCCCAAGGGAACCCTATAAACTGACATTAAGAACCTGGGCTGACCACTTTTCCTTCCCAGGGAAAAGGGCCAGTCTTTGTCTCCAGGGGCCTATGTCCATCAGTAGCCGGCTGCGTCCAAAAATCCGAACGATCGAGGATGTGTCGCAGACCCAAGCTGCCCCCACCTCAAACCTGTGCTGCCCTGACAGTCCCAAGGGAACCCTACAAACTGACATTAAGAACCTGGGCTGGCCACTTTTCTTTCCCAGGAAAAAGGCTGATCTTTGCCTCCAGGGGCCTGTGGCCCTCAGTGGCTGGAGACCTCCAAAAATCCGAACGATAGAGGATGTGTCGCAGACCCAAGTTGCCCCCATCTCAAACCTGTGCTGCCCTGACAGTCCCAAGGGAACCCTACAAACTGACATTAAGAACCTGGGCTGACCACTTTTCTTTCCCAGGAAAAAAGCTGATCTTTGTTTCCATGGGCCTGTGGCCCTCAGTGGCTGGACACCTCCAAAAATCCAAACGATCGAGGATGTGTTACAGACCCAAGCTGCCCCGAGCTCACACCTGTGCTGCCCTGACAGTCCCAAGGGAACCCTACAAACTGACATGAGGAACCTGGGCTGGCCACTTTTCTTTCCCAGGGAAAAGGGCCGGTCTTTGTCTACAGGAGCCTATGTCCCGCAGTAGCTGGCTGCTTCCCAAAATCCGAACGATCGAGGATGTGTCGCAGACCCAAGCTGCCGTCACCTCAAACCTGTGCTGCCCTGACAGTCCCAAGGGAAGCCTACAAACTGACATTAAGGACCTGGGCTGACCACTTTTCTTTCCCAGGAAAAAAGTTGATCTTGTTTCCATGGGCCTGTGGCCCTCAGTGGCTGGACACCGCCAAAAATCCAAACGATCGAGGATGTGTTACAGACCCAAGCTGCCCCGAGCTCACACCTGTGCTGCCCTGACAGTCCCAAGGGAACCCTACAAACTGACATGAGGAACCTGGGCTGGCCACTTTTCTTTCCCAGGGAAAAGGGCCGGTCTTTGTCTACAGTAGCCTATGTCCCGCAGTAGCTGGCTGCTTCCCAAAATCCGAACGATCGAGGATGTGTCGCAGACCCAAGCTGCCCCCACCTCAATCCTGTGCTGCCCTGACAGTCCCAAGGGAACCCTACAAACTGACATTAAGAACCTGGTCTGACCACTTTTCTTTCCCAGGGAAAAGGGCCGGTCTTTGTCTCCAGGAGCCTATGTCCCTCAGTCGCCGGCTGCATCCCAAAATCCGAACGATCGAGGATGTGTCGCAGACCCAAGCTGCCCCCACCTCAAACCTGTGCTGCCCTGACAGTCCCAAGGGAACCCTACAAACTGACATTAAGAACCTGGCCTGGCCACTTTTCTTTCCCAGGGAAAAGGCCCGGACCTTGTCTCCAGAGGCCTGTGGCCCTCAGTGACCGGCTACGTCCAAAAATTCCGAACGATCGAGGATATGTCGCAGACCCAAGCTGCCCCCACCTCAAACCTCTGCTGCCCTGACAGTCCCAAGGGAACCCTACAAACTGACATTAAGAACCTGGGCTGGCCACTTTTCTTTCGCAGGAAAAAGGCTGATCTTTGTGTCCAGGGGCCTGTGGCCGTGAGTGGCTGGACACCTCCAAAAATCCAAACGATCGAGGATGTGTCGCAGACCCAAGCTGCCCCCACCTCAAACCTGTGCTGCCCTGACAGTCCCAAGGGAACCCTACAAACTGACATTAAGAACCTGGGCTGGCCACTTTTCCTTCCCAGGGAAAAGGGCCAGTCTTTGTCTCCAGGAGCCTATGTCCATCAGTAGCCGGCTGCGTCCCAAAATCCGAACGATCGAGGATGTGTCGCAGACCCAAGCTGCCCCCACCTCAAACCTGTGCTGCCCTGACAGTCCCAAGGGAACCCTACAAACTGACATTAAGAACCTGGGCTGGCCACTTTTCTTTCCCAGGAAAAAAGCTGATCTTTGTTTCCATGGGCCTGTGGACCTCAGTGGCCGTCTACGTCCAAAAATTCCGAACGATCGAGGATGTGTCGCAGACCCAAGCTGCCCCCACCTCAAACCTGTGCTGCCCTGACAGTCCCAAGGGAACCCTACAAACTGACATTAAGAACCTGGGCTGGCCAATTTTCTTTCCCAGGGAAAAGGGCCGGTCCTTGTGTCCATGAGCCTATGTCCCTCAGCAGCCGGCTACGTCCAAAAATCCGAACGATCGAGGATGTGTCGCAGACCCAAGCTGGCCCCACCTCAAACCTGTGCTGCCCTGACAGTCCCAAGGGAACCCTACAAACTGACATTAAGAACCTGGGCTGGCCACTTTTTTTTCAAAGGAAAAAAGCTGATCTTTGTTTCCATGGGCCTGTGGCCCTCAGTGGCTGGACACCTCCAAAAATCCAAACGATCGAGGATGTGTCACAGACCCAAGCTGCCCCGAGCTCACACCTGTGCTGCCCTGACAGTCCCAAGGGAACCCTACAAACTGACATGAGGAACCTGGGCTGGCCACTTTTCTTTCCCAGGGAAAAGGGCCGGTCTTTGTCTACAGGAGCCTATGTCCCGCAGTAGCTGGCTGCTTCCCAAAATCCGAACGATTCAGGATATGTCGCAGACCCAAGCTGCCCCCACCTCAATCCTGTGCTGCCCTGACAGTCCCAAGGGAACCCTACAAACTGACATTAAGAACCTGGGCTGACCACTTTTCTTTCCCAGGGAAAAGGCCCGGTCCTTTTCTCCAGAGGCCTGTGGCCCTCAGTGGCCGGCTACGTCCAAAAATTCCGAACGATCGAGGATATGTCGCAGACCCAAGCTGCCCCCACCTCAAACCTGTGCTGCCCTGACAGTCCCAAGGGAACCCTACAAACTGACATGAGGAACCTGGGCTGGCCACTTTTCTTTCGCAGGAAAAAGGCTGATCTTTGTCTCCAGGGGCCTGTGGCCGTGAGTGGCTGGACACCTCCAAAAATCCAAACGATCGAGGATGTGTCGCAGACCCAAGCTGCCCCCACCTCAAACCTGTGCTGCCCTGACAGTCCCAAGGGAACCCTACAAACTGACATTAAGAACCTGGGCTGGCCACATTTCTTTCCCAGGAAAAAGGCTGATCTTTGCCTCCAGGGGCCTGTGGCCCTCAGTGGCTGGAGACCTCCAAAAATCCAAACGATCGAGGATGTGTCGCAGACCCAAGCTGCCCCCACCTCAAACCTGTGCTGCCCTGACAGTCCCAAGGGAACCCTACAAACTGACATTAAGAACCTGGGCTGACCACTTTTCTTTCAAAGGAAAAAAGCTGATCTTTGTTTCCATGGGCCTGTGGCCCCTCGGTGGCTGGACACCTCCAAAAATACAAACGATCGAGGATGTGTCGCAGACCCAAGCTGCCCCCACCTCAAACCTGTGCTGCCCTGACAGTCCCAAGGGAACCCTACAAACTGACATTAAGAACCTGGGCTGGCCACTTTTCTTTTCCAGGGAAAAGGGTCCTTGTCTCCAGGGGCCTGTGGCCCTGTGTCCCCGGACACCTCCAAAATTCCGCACGATCGAGGATGTGTTGCAGACCCAAGCTGCCGTCACCTCAAACCTGTGCTGCCCTGACAGTCCCAAGGGAACCCTACAAACTGACATTAAGAACCTGGGCTGACCACTTTTCTTTACAGGAAAAAGGCTGATCTTTTTCTCCAGGGGCCTGTGGCCCTCAATGGCTGGCTACGTCCAAAAATCCGAACGATCGAGGATGTGTCGCAGACCCAAGCTGCCCCCACCTCAAACCTGTGCTGCCCTGACAGTCCCAAGGGAACCCTACAAACTGACATCAGGAACCTGGGCTGGCCACTTTTCTTTCACAGGAAAAAGGCTGATCTTTGTCTCCAGGGGCCTGTGGCCCTCAGTGGCTGGAGACCTCCAAAAATCCAAACGATCGAGGATATGTTGCAGACCCAAGCTGCCCCCACCTCAAACCTGTGCTGCCCTGACAGTCCCAAGGGACCCCTACAAACTGACATTAAGAACCTGGGCTGGCCACATTTCTTTCCCAGGGAAAAGGGCCGGTCTTTGCCTCCAGGAGCCTATGTCCCTCTGTCGCCGGCTGCATCCCTAAATCCGAACGATCGAGGATGTGTCGCAGACCCAAGCTGCCCCCACCTCAAACCTGTGCTGCCCTGACAGTCCCAAGGGAACCCTACAAACTGACATTAAGAACCTGGGCTGGCCACTTTTCTTTCCCAGGGAAAAGGGCCGGTCCTTTTCTCCAGGGGCCTGTTTCCCTGTCTCCCCAGACACCTCCAAAATTCCGAACGATCGAAGATGTGTTGCAGACCTAAGCTGCCCCCAACTCAAACCTGTGCTGCCCTGACAGTCCCAAGGGAACCCTACAAACTGACATTAAGAACCTGGGCTGGCCACTTTTCTTTCCCAGGGAAAAGGGCCGGTCTTTGTCTACAGGGTCCTGTGGCCGTGAGTGGCTGGACACCTCCAAAAACCCAAACGATCGAGGATGTGTCACAGACCCAAGCTGCCCCCACCTCAAACCTGTGCTGCCCTGACAGTCCCAAGGGAACCCTACAAACTGACATTAAGGACCTGGGCTGACCACTTTTCTTTCCAGGAAAAAGGCTGATCTTTTTCTCCAGGGGCCTGTGGCCCTCAGTGGCCAGCTACGTCCAAAAATCCGAACAATCGAGGATGTGTTGCAGACCCAAGCTGCCCCCACCTCAAACCTGTGCTGCCCTGACAGTCCCAAGGGAACCCTACAAACTGACATCAGGAACCTGGGCTGACCACTTTTCTTTCCCAGGGAAAAGGCTGATCTTTGTCTCCAGGGGCCTGTGGACCTCAGTGGCTGGGCACCTCCAAAAATCCAAACGATCGAGGATGTGTTCCGGACCCAACTTGCCCCCATCTCAAACCTGTGCTGCCCTGACAGTACCAAGGGAACCCTACAAACTGACATTAAGAACCTGGGCTGGCCACTTTTATTTCCCAGGGAAAAGGGCCGGTCCTTGTCTCCAGGGGCCTGTGGCCCTTTGTCCCCAGACACCTCCAAAATTCCGAACGATCGAGGATGTGTTGCAGACCCAAGCTGCCGTCACTTCAAACCTGTGCTGCCCTGACAGTCCCAAGGGAACCCTACAAACTGACATTAAGAACCTGGCCTGGCCACTTTTCTTTCCAGGAAAAAGGCTGATCTTTTCCTCCAGGGGCCTGTGGCCCTCAGTGGCCGGCTACGTCCAAAAATCCGAAAGATCGAGGATGTGTCGCAGACCCAAGCTGCCCCCACCTCAAACCTGTGCTGCCCTGACAGTCCCAAGGGAACCCTACAAACTGACATCAGGAACCTGCGCTGGCCACTTTTCTTTCCCAGGAAAAAGGCTGATCTTTGTCTCCAGGGGCCTGTGGCCCTCAGTGGCTGGAGACCTCCAAAACTCCAAACGATCGAGGATGTGTCGCAGACCCAAGCTGCCCCCACCTCAAACCTGTGCTGCCCTGACAGTCCCAAGGGAACCCTACAAACTGACATTAAGAACCTGGGCTGGCCACATTTCTTTCCCAGGGAAAAGGGCCGGTCTTTGTCTCCAGGAGCCTATGTGCCTCAATAGCCGGCTGCGTCCCAACATCCAAACGATCGAGGATGTGTCGCAGACCCAAGCTGCCCCCACCTCAAACTTGTGCTGCCCTGACAGTCCCAAGGGAACCCTACAAACTGACATCAGGAACCTGGGCTGGCCACTTTTCTTTCCAAAGGAAAAAAACTGATCTTTGTTTCCATGGGCCTGTGGACCTCAGTGGCCGGCTACGTCCAAAAATTCCGAACGATCGAGGATGTGTCGCAGACCCAAGCTGCCCCCACCTCAAACCTGTGCTGCCCTGACAGTCCCAAGGGAACCCTACAAACTGCCATTAAGAACCTGGGCTGGCCACTTTTCTTTCCCAAGGAAAAGGGCCGGTCCTTTTCTCCAGGGGCCTGTTTCCCTGTCTCCCCAGACACCTCCAAAATTCCGAACGATCGAGGATGTGTTGCAGACCCAAGCTGCCCCCACCTCAAACCTGTGCTGCCCTGACAGTCCCAAGGGAACCCTACAAACTGACATTAAGAACCTGGGCTGGCCACTTTTCTTTTCCAGGGAAAAGGGTCCTTGTCTCCAGGGGCCTGTGGCCCTGTGTCCCCGGACACCTCCAAAATTCCGAACAATCGAGGATGTGTTGCAGACCCAAGCTGCCCCCACCTCAAACCTGTGCTGCCCTGACAGTCCCAAGGGAACCCTACAAACTGACATTAAGAACCTGGGCTGACCACTTTTCTTTCCCAGGAAAAATGCTGATCTTTGTCTCCATGGGCCTGTGGCCCTCAGTGGCCGGCTACGTCCAAAAATCCGAACGATCGAGGATGTGTCGCAGACCCAAGCTGCCCCCACCTCAAACCTGTGCTGCCCTGACAGTCCCAAGGGAACCCTACAAACTGACATTAAGAACCTGGGCTGACCATTTTTCTTTCCCAGGAAAAAGGCTGATCTTTGTCTGCAGGGGCCTGTGGCTCTGACTGGCCAGACACCTCCAAAAATCCAAACGATCGAGGATGTGTCGCAGACCCAAGCTGCCCCCACCTCAAACCTGTGCTGCCCTGACAGTCCCAAGGGAACCCTACAAACTGACATTAAGAACCTGGGCTGACCACTTTTCTTTCCCAGAGAAAAGGCTGATCTTTTTCTCCAGGGGCCTGTGGCCCTCAGTGGCTGGGCACCTCCAAAAATCCTAACGAGTGAGGATGTGTCGCAGACCCAAGCTGCCCCCACCTCAAACCTGTGCTGCCCTGACAGTCCCAAGGGAACCCTACAAACTCACATTAAGAACCTGGGTTGGCCACTTTTTTTTCCCAGGAAAAAGCCGGTCCTTTTCTCCAGGGGCCTGCGGCCCTGTGTCCCCAGACACCTCCAAAATACCGAACGATTGAGGATGTGTCGCAGACCCAAGCTGCCCCCAACTCAAACCTGTGCTGCCCTGACAGTCCCAAGGGAACCCTACAAACTGACATTAAGAAACTGGGTGGACCACTTTTCTTTCCCAGGAAAAAGGCTGATCTTTGTCTCCAGGGGCCTGTGGCCCTCAGTGGCCAGCTACATCCAAAAATCCGAACGATCGAGGATGTGTCGCAGACCCAAGCTGCCCCCACCTCAAACCTGTGCTGCCCTGACAGTCCCAAGGGAACCCTACAAACTGACATTAAGAACCTGGGCTGACCACTTTTCTTTCCCAGGATAAAGGGCCGGTCCTTGTCTCCAGGGGCCTGTGGCCCTCAGCAGCCAGCTGCGTCCCAAAATCCGAACGATCGAGGATGTGTCGCAGACCCAAGCTGCCCCCACCTCAAACCTGTGCTGCCCTGACAGTCCCAAGGGACCCCTACAAACTGACATTAAGAACCTGGGCTCGCCACGTTTCTTTCCCTGGAAAAAGGGCCGGTCCTTGTCTCCAGGGGCCTGTGGCCCTCAGTAGCGGGCTGCGTCCCAAAATCCGAACGATCGAGGATGTGTCGCAGACCCAAGCTGCCCCCACCTCAAACCTGTGCTGCCCTGACAGTCCCAAGGGAGCCCTACAAACTGACATTAAGAACCTGGGCTGACCACTTTTCATTCCCAGGGAAAAAGCTGATCTTTGTTTCCATGGGCCTGTGGCCCTCAGTGGCCGGCAACGTCCAAAAATCCGAACGATCGAGGATGTGTCGCAGACCCAAGCTGCCCCCACCTCAAACCTGTGCTGCCCTGACAGTCCCAAGGGAACCCTAGAAACTAACATTAAGAACCTGGGCTGGCCACTTTTCTTTCCCAGGGAAAAGGGTCAGTCCTTGTCTCCAGGGGCCTGTGGCCCTGTGTCGCCAGACACCTCCAAAATTCCGAACGATCGAGGATGTGTTGCAGACCCAAGCTGCCCCCACCTCAAACCTGTGCTGCCCTGACAGTCCCAAGGGAACCCTACAAACTGACATTAAGAACCTGGGCTGACCCCTTTTCTTTCCAAAGGAAAAAAGCTGATCTTTGTTTCCATGGGCCTGTGGCCCTCAGTGGCCAGCTACGTCCAAAAATTCCGAACGATCGAGGATGTGTCGCAGACCCAAGCTGCCCCCACCTCAAACCTGTGCTGCCCTGACAGTCCCAAGGGAACCCTACAAACTGACATTAAGAACCTGGGCTGGCCACTTTTCTTTCCCAGGGAAAAGGCTGATCTTTGTCTCCAGGGGCCTGTGGACCTCAGTGGCTGGGCACCTCCAAAAATCCAAACGATCGAGGATGTGTTCCGGACCCAACTTGCCCCCACCTCAAACCTGTGCTGCCCTGACAGTCCCAAGGGAACCCTACAAACTGACATTAAGAACCTGGGCTGGCCACTTTTATTTCCCAGGGAAAAGGGCCGGTCCTTGTCTCCAGGGGCCTGTGGCCCTTTGTCCCCAGACACCTCCAAAATTCCGAACGATCGAGGATGTGTTGCAGACCCAAGCTGCCGTCACTTCAAACCTGTGCTGCCCTGACAGTCCCAAGGGAACCCTACAAACTGACATTAAGAACCTGGCCTGGCCACTTTTCTTTCCAGGAAAAAGGCTGATCTTTTCCTCCAGGGGCCTGTGGCCCTCAGTGGCCGGCTACGTCCAAAAATCCGAAAGATCGAGGATGTGTCGCAGACCCAAGCTGCCCCCACCTCAAACCTGTGCTGCCCTGACAGTCCCAAGGGAACCCTACAAACTGACATCAGGAACCTGCGCTGGCCACTTTTCTTTCCCAGGAAAAAGGCTGATCTTTGTCTCCAGGGGCCTGTGGCCCTCAGTGGCTGGAGACCTCCAAAACTCCAAACGATCGAGGATGTGTCGCAGACCCAAGCTGCCCCCACCTCAAACCTGTGCTGCCCTGACAGTCCCAAGGGAACCCTACAAACTGACATTAAGAACCTGGGCTGGCCACATTTCTTTCCCAGGGAAAAGGGCCGGTCTTTGTCTCCAGGAGCCTATGTGCCTCAATAGCCGGCTGCGTCCCAACATCCAAACGATCGAGGATGTGTCGCAGACCCAAGCTGCCCCCACCTCAAACTTGTGCTGCCCTGACAGTCCCAAGGGAACCCTACAAACTGACATCAGGAACCTGGGCTGGCCACTTTTCTTTCCAAAGGAAAAAAACTGATCTTTGTTTCCATGGGCCTGTGGACCTCAGTGGCCGGCTACGTCCAAAAATTCCGAACGATCGAGGATGTGTCGCAGACCCAAGCTGCCCCCACCTCAAACCTGTGCTGCCCTGACAGTCCCAAGGGAACCCTACAAACTGACATTAAGAACCTGGGCTGACCACTTTTCTTTCCCAGAGAAAAGGCTGATCTTTTTCTCCAGGGGCCTGTGGCCCTCAGTGGCTGGGCACCTCCAAAAATCCTAACGAGTGAGGATGTGTCGCAGACCCAAGCTGCCCCCACCTCAAACCTGTGCTGCCCTGACAGTCCCAAGGGAACCCTACAAACTCACATTAAGAACCTGGGTTGGCCACTTTTTTTTCCCAGGAAAAAGCCGGTCCTTTTCTCCAGGGGCCTGCGGCCCTGTGTCCCCAGACACCTCCAAAATACCGAACGATTGAGGATGTGTCGCAGACCCAAGCTGCCCCCAACTCAAACCTGTGCTGCCCTGACAGTCCCAAGGGAACCCTACAAACTGACATTAAGAAACTGGGTGGACCACTTTTCTTTCCCAGGAAAAAGGCTGATCTTTGTCTCCAGGGGCCTGTGGCCCTCAGTGGCCAGCTACATCCAAAAATCCGAACGATCGAGGATGTGTCGCAGACCCAAGCTGCCCCCACCTCAAACCTGTGCTGCCCTGACAGTCCCAAGGGAACCCTACAAACTGACATTAAGAACCTGGGCTGACCACTTTTCTTTCCCAGGATAAAGGGCCGGTCCTTGTCTCCAGGGGCCTGTGGCCCTCAGCAGCCAGCTGCGTCCCAAAATCCGAACGATCGAGGATGTGTCGCAGACCCAAGCTGCCCCCACCTCAAACCTGTGCTGCCCTGACAGTCCCAAGGGACCCCTACAAACTGACATTAAGAACCTGGGCTCGCCACGTTTCTTTCCCTGGAAAAAGGGCCGGTCCTTGTCTCCAGGGGCCTGTGGCCCTCAGTAGCGGGCTGCGTCCCAAAATCCGAACGATCGAGGATGTGTCGCAGACCCAAGCTGCCCCCACCTCAAACCTGTGCTGCCCTGACAGTCCCAAGGGAGCCCTACAAACTGACATTAAGAACCTGGGCTGACCACTTTTCATTCCCAGGGAAAAAGCTGATCTTTGTTTCCATGGGCCTGTGGCCCTCAGTGGCCGGCAACGTCCAAAAATCCGAACGATCGAGGATGTGTCGCAGACCCAAGCTGCCCCCACCTCAAACCTGTGCTGCCCTGACAGTCCCAAGGGAACCCTAGAAACTAACATTAAGAACCTGGGCTGGCCACTTTTCTTTCCCAGGGAAAAGGGTCAGTCCTTGTCTCCAGGGGCCTGTGGCCCTGTGTCGCCAGACACCTCCAAAATTCCGAACGATCGAGGATGTGTTGCAGACCCAAGCTGCCCCCACCTCAAACCTGTGCTGCCCTGACAGTCCCAAGGGAACCCTAGAAACTGACATTAAGAACCTGGGCTGGCCACTTTTCTTTCCCAGGGAAAAGGGTCAGTCCTTGTCTCCAGGGGCCTGTGGCCCTGCGTCGCCAGACACCTCCAAAATTCCGAACAATCGAGGATGTGTCGCAGACCCAAGCTGCCCCCACCTCAAACCTGTGCTGCCCTGACAGTCCCAAGGGAACCCTACAAACTGACATTAAGAACCTGGCTGACCACTTTTCTGTCCAAAGGAAAAAAGCTGATCTTTGTCTCCAGGGTCCTGTGGCCCTCAGTGGCTGGCTACGTCCAAAAATCCGAACGATCGAGGATGTGTCGCAGACCCAAGCTGCCCTCACCTCAAACCTCTGCTGCCCTGACAGTCCCAAGGGAACCCTACAAACTGACATCAGGAACCTGGGCTGGCCACATTTCTTTCCCAGCGAAAAAGGCCTGTCTTTGTCTCCAGGGGCCTTTGGACCTTAGTTGACAGACACCTCCAAAATTCTGAACGATCGAGGATGTGTCGCAGACCCAAGCTGCCCCCACCTCGAACCTGTGCTGCCCTGACAGTCCCAAGGGAAACCTACAAACTGACATTAAGAACCTCGGCTGGCCACTTTTCTTTCCCAGGGAAAAGGGCCGGTCTTTGTCTCCAGGGGCCTGTGGCCCTGAGTGGCCGGCCGCCTCCAAAAATCCGAATAAACAAGGATGTGTCGCAGACCCAAGCTGCCCCCACCTCAAACCTGTGCTGCCCTGACAGTCCCAAGGGACCCCTACAAACTGATATCAGGAACCTGGGCTGGGCACTTTTCTTTCCCAGGAAAAAGACTCATCTTTGTCTCCATGGGCCTCTGGCCCTCAGTGGCTGGGCACCTCCAAAAATCCAAACGATCGAGGATGTGTCGCAGACCCAAGCTGCCCTCACCTCAAACCTCTGCTGCCCTGACAGTCCCAAGGGAACCCTACAAACTGACATCAGGAACCTGGGCTGGCCACATTTCTTTCCCAGCGAAAAAGGCCTGTCTTTGTCTCCAGGGGCCTTTGGATCTTAGTTGACAGACACCTCCAAAATTCTGAACGATCGAGGATGTGTTGCAGACCCAAGCTGCCCCCACCTCAAACCTGTGCTGCCCTGACAGTCCCAAGGGAACCCTAGAAACTGACATTAAGAACCTGGGCTGGCCACTTTTCTTTCCCAGGGAAAAGGGTCAGTCCTTGTCTCCAGGGGCCTGTGGCCCTGCGTCGCCAGACACCTCCAAAATTCCGAACAATCGAGGATGTGTTGCAGACCCAAGCTGCCCCCACCTCAAACCTGTGCTGCCCTGACAGTCCCAAGGGAACCCTAGAAACTGACATTAAGAACCTGGGCTGGCCACTTTTCTTTCCCAGGGAAAAGGGTCAGTCCTTGTCTCCAGGGGCCTGTGGCCCTGCGTCGCCAGACACCTCCAAAATTCCGAACAATCGAGGATGTGTCGCAGACCCAAGCTGCCCCCACCTCAAACCTGTGCTGCCCTGACAGTCCCAAGGGAACCCTACAAACTGACATTAAGAACCTGGCTGACCACTTTTCTGTCCAAAGGAAAAAAGCTGATCTTTGTCTCCAGGGTCCTGTGGCCCTCAGTGGCTGGCTACGTCCAAAAATCCGAACGATCGAGGATGTGTCGCAGACCCAAGCTGCCCTCACCTCAAACCTCTGCTGCCCTGACAGTCCCAAGGGAACCCTACAAACTGACATCAGGAACCTGGGCTGGCCACATTTCTTTCCCAGCGAAAAAGGCCTGTCTTTGTCTCCAGGGGCCTTTGGACCTTAGTTGACAGACACCTCCAAAATTCTGAACGATCGAGGATGTGTCGCAGACCCAAGCTGCCCCCACCTCGAACCTGTGCTGCCCTGACAGTCCCAAGGGAAACCTACAAACTGACATTAAGAACCTCGGCTGGCCACTTTTCTTTCCCAGGGAAAAGGGCCGGTCTTTGTCTCCAGGGGCCTGTGGCCCTGAGTGGCCGGCCGCCTCCAAAAATCCGAATAAACAAGGATGTGTCGCAGACCCAAGCTGCCCCCACCTCAAACCTGTGCTGCCCTGACAGTCCCAAGGGACCCCTACAAACTGATATCAGGAACCTGGGCTGGGCACTTTTCTTTCCCAGGAAAAAGACTCATCTTTGTCTCCATGGGCCTCTGGCCCTCAGTGGCTGGACACCTCCAAAAATCCAAACGATCGAGGATGTGTCACAGACCCAAGCTGCCCCCACCTCAAACCTGAGCTGCCCTGACAGTCCCAAGGGAACCCTAAAAACTGACATCAGGAACCTGGGCTAACCACTTTTCTTTCCATAGGAAAAAATCTGATCTTCTTTTCCATGGGCCTGTGGTCCTCAGTGGCCGGCTGCGTCCCAAAATCCGAACGATCGAGGATGTGTCGCAGACCCAAGCTGCCCCCACCTCAAACCTGTGCTGCCCTGACAGTCCCAAGGGAACCCTACAAACTGACATTAAGAACCTGGGCTGACCACTTTTCTTTCCAAAGGATAAAAGCTGATCTTTATTTCCATGGGCCTGTGGCCCTCAGTAGCTGGCTACGTCCAAAAATTCCGAACGATCGAGGATGTGTCGCAGACCCAAGCTGCCCCCACCTCAAACCTGTGCTGCCCTGACAGTCCCAAGGGAACCCTACAAACTGACATTAAGAACCTGGGCTGGCCACTTTTCTTTCCCAGGGAAAAGGGTCAGTCCTTGTCTCCAGGGGCCTGTGGCCCTGTGTCCCCAGACACCTCCAAAATTCCGAACGATCGAGGATGTGTTGCAGACCCAAGCTGCCCCCACCTCAAACCTGTGCTGCCCTGACAGTCCCAAGGGAACCCTACAAACTGACATTAAGAACCTGGGCTGGCCACTTTTCTTTCCCAGGGAAAAGAGTCAGTCCTTGTCTCCAGGGGCCTGTTTCCCTGTGTCCCCAGACACCTCCAAAATTCCGAACGATCGAGGATATGTTGCAGACCCAAGCTGCCCCCACCTCAAACCTGTGCTGCCCTGACAGTCCCAAGGGAACCCTACAAACTGACATTAAGAACCTGGGCTGACCACTTTTCTTTCAAAGGAAAAAAGCTGATCTTTGTTTCCATGGGCCTGTGGCCCTCAGTGGCTGGACACCTCCAAAAATCCAAACGATCGAGGATGTGTCGCAGACCCAAGCTGCCCCCACCTCAAACCTGTGCTGCCCTGACAGTCCCAAGGGAACCCTACAAACTGACATTAAGAACCTGGGCTGGCCACTTTTCTTTCCCAGGGAAAAGGGTCCTTGTCTCCAGGGGCCTGTGGCCCTGTGTCCCCGGACACCTCCAAAATTCCGCACGATCGAGGATGTGTTGCAGACCCAAGCTGCCGTCACCTCAAACCTGTGCTGCCCTGACAGTCCCAAGGGAACCCTACAAACTGACATTAAGAACCTGGGCTGACCACTTTTCTTTACAGGAAAAAGGCTGATCTTTTTCTCCAGGGGCCTGTGGCCCTCAATGGCTGGCTACGTCCAAAAATCCAAACGATCGAGGATATGTTGCAGACCCAAGCTGCCCCCACCTCAAACCTGTGCTGCCCTGACAGTCCCAAGGGACCCCTACAAACTGACATTAAGAACCTGGGCTGGCCACATTTCTTTCCCAGTGAAAAGGGCCGGTCTTTGCCTCCAGGA
Organism: Vidua macroura; assembly: GCF_024509145.1. Classification (NCBI taxonomy): domain Eukaryota; kingdom Metazoa; phylum Chordata; class Aves; order Passeriformes; family Viduidae; genus Vidua; species Vidua macroura. Next base: position 83,332 of record NC_071591.1, on the reverse strand, counting down.
GCCTATGTCCCTCTGTCGCCGGCTGCATCCCAAAATCCGAACGATCGAGGATGTGTCGCAGACCCAAGCTGCCCCCACCTCAAACCTGTGCTGCCCTGACAGTCCCAAGGGAACCCTACAAACTGACATTAAGAACCTGGGCTGGCCACTTTTCTTTCCCAGGGAAAAGGGCCGGTCCTTTTCTCCAGGGGCCTGTTTCCCTGTCTCCCCAGACACCTCCAAAATTCCGAACGATCGAAGATGTGTTGCAGACCTAAGCTGCCCCCAACTCAAACCTGTGCTGCCCTGACAGTCCCAAGGGAACCCTACAAACTGACATTAAGAACCTGGGCTGGCCACTTTTCTTTCCCAGGGAAAAGGGCCGGTCTTTGTCTACAGGGTCCTGTGGCCGTGAGTGGCTGGACACCTCCAAAAACCCAAACGATCGAGGATGTGTCACAGACCCAAGCTGCCCCCACCTCAAACCTGTGCTGCCCTGACAGTCCCAAGGGAACCCTACAAACTGACATTAAGGACCTGGGCTGACCACTTTTCTTTCCAGGAAAAAGGCTGATCTTTTTCTCCAGGGGCCTGTGGCCCTCAGTGGCCAGCTACGTCCAAAAATCCGAACAATCGAGGATGTGTTGCAGACCCAAGCTGCCCCCACCTCAAACCTGTGCTGCCCTGACAGTCCCAAGGGAACCCTACAAACTGACATCAGGAACCTGGGCTGACCACTTTTCTTTCCCAGGGAAAAGGCTGATCTTTGTCTCCAGGGGCCTGTGGACCTCAGTGGCTGGGCACCTCCAAAAATCCAAACGATCGAGGATGTGTTCCGGAACCAACTTGCCCCCACCTCAAACCTGTGCTGCCCTGACAGTACCAAGGGAACCCTACAAACTGACATTAAGAACCTGGGCTGGCCACTTTTATTTCCCAGGGAAAAGGGCCGGTCTTTGTCTCCAGGAGCCTATGTCCCTCAGTAGCCGGCTGCGTCCCAAAATCCGAACGATCGAGGATGTGCGCAGGCCCAAGCTGCCCCCACCTCAAACCTGTGCTGCCCTGACAGTCCCAAGGGAACCCTACAAACTGACATTAAGAACCTGGGCTGGCCACTTTTCTTTCCCAGGGAAAAGGGCCGTTCCTTGTCTCCAGGGGCCTGTGGCCCTTTGTCCCCAGACACCTCCAAAATTCCGAACGATCGAGGATGTGTTGCAGACCCAAGCTGCCGTCACCTCAAACCTGTGCTGCCCTGACAGTCCCAAGGGAACCCTACAAACTGACATTAAGAACCTGGCCTGGCCACTTTTCTTTGGCAGGAAAAAGGCTGATCTTTTCCTCCAGGGGCCTGTGGCCGTCAGTGGCCGGCTACGTCCAAAAATCCGAAAGATCGAGGATGTGTCGCAGACCCAAGCTGCCCCCACCTCAAACCTGTGCTGCCCTGACAGTCCCAAGGGAACCCTACAAACTGACATCAGGAACCTGGGCTGGCCACTTTTCTTTCCCAGGAAAAAGGCTGATCTTAGTCTCCAGGAGCCTATGTGCCTCAATAGCCGGCTGCGTCCCAACATCCAAACGATCGAGGATGTGTCGCAGACCCAAGCTGCCCCCACCTCAAACTTGTGCTGCCCGGACAGTCCCAAGGGAACCCTACAAACTGACATCAGGAACCTGGGCTGGCCACTTTTCTTTCCAAAGGAAAAAAACTGATCTTTGTTTCCATGGGCCTGTGGACCTCAGTGGCCGGCTACGTCCAAAAATTCCGAACGATCGAGGATGTGTCGCAGACCCAAGCTGCCCCCACCTCAAACCTGTGCTGCCCTGACAGTCCCAAGGGAACCCTACAAACTGCCATTAAGAACCTGGGCTGGCCACTTTTCTTTCCCAAGGAAAAGGGCCGGTCCTTTTCTCCAGGGGCCTGTTTCCCTGTCTCCCCAGACACCTCCAAAATTCCGAACGATCGAGGATGTGTTGCAGACCCAAGCTGCCCCCACCTCAAACCTGTGCTGCCCTGACAGTCCCAAGGGAACCCTACAAACTGACATTAAGAACCTGGGCTGGCCACTTTTCTTTTCCAGGGAAAAGGGTCCTTGTCTCCAGGGGCCTGTGGCCCTGTGTCCCCGGACACCTCCAAAATTCCGAACAATCGAGGATGTGTTGCAGACCCAAGCTGCCCCCACCTCAAACCTGTGCTGCCCTGACAGTCCCAAGGGAACCCTACAAACTGACATTAAGAACCTGGGCTGACCACTTTTCTTTCCCAGGAAAAATGCTGATCTTTGTCTCCATGGGCCTGTGGCCCTCAGTGGCCGGCTACGTCCAAAAATCCGAACGATCGAGGATGTGTCGCAGACCCAAGCTGCCCCCACCTCAAACCTGTGCTGCCCTGACAGTCCCAAGGGAACCCTACAAACTGACATTAAGAACCTGGGCTGACCATTTTTCTTTCCCAGGAAAAAGGCTGGTCTTTTTCTGCAGGGGCCTGTGGCTCTGACTGGCCAGACACCTCCAAAAATCCTAACGAGTGAGGATGTGTCGCAGACCCAAGCTGCCCCCACCTCAAACCTGTGCTGCCCTGACAGTCCCAAGGGAACCCTACAAACTCACATTAAGAACCTGGGTTGGCCACTTTTTTTTCCCAGGAAAAAGCCGGTCCTTTTCTCCAGGGGCCTGCGGCCCTGTGTCCCCAGACACCTCCAAAATACCGAACGATCGAGGATGTGTCGCAGACCCAAGCTGCCCCCACCTCAAACCTGTGCTGCCCTGACAGTCCCAAGGGAACCCTACAAACTGACATTAAGAAACTGGGTGGACCACTTTTCTTTCCCAGGAAAAAGGCTGATCTTTGTCTCCAGGGGCCTGTGGCCCTCAGTGGCCAGCTACATCCAAAAATCCGAACGATCGAGGATGTGTCGCAGACCCAAGCTGCCCCCACCTCAAACCTGTGCTGCCCTGACAGTCCCAAGGGAACCCTACAAACTGACATTAAGAACCTGGGCTGGCCACTTTTCTTTCCCAGGGAAAAGGGTCAGTCCTTGTCTCCAGGGGCCTGTGGCCCTGTGTCCCCAGACACCTCCAAAATTCCGAACGATCGAGGATGTGTCGCAGACCCAAGCTGCCCCCACCTCAAACCTGTGCTGCCCTGACAGTCCCAAGGGAACCCTACAAACTGACATTAAGAACCTGGGCTGACCACTTTTCTTTCCCAGGATAAAGGGCCGGTCCTTGTCTCCAGGGGCCTGTGGCCCTCAGCAGCCAGCTGCGTCCCAAAATCCGAACGATCGAGGATGTGTCGCAGACCCAAGCTGCCCCCACCTCAAACCTGTGCTGCCCTGACAGTCCCAAGGGACCCCTACAAACTGACATTAAGAACCTGGGCTCGCCACGTTTCTTTCCCAGGAAAAAGGGCCGGGCCTTGTCTCCAGGGGCCTGTGGCCCTTTGTCCCCAGACACCTCCAAAATTCCGAACGATCGAGGATGTGTTGCAGACCCAAGCTGCCGTCACTTCAAACCTGTGCTGCCCTGACAGTCCCAAGGGAACCCTACAAACTGACATTAAGAACCTGGCCTGGCCACTTTTCTTTCCAGGAAAAAGGCTGATCTTTTCCTCCAGGGGCCTGTGGCCCTCAGTGGCCGGCTACGTCCAAAAATCCGAAAGATCGAGGATGTGTCGCAGACCCAAGCTGCCCCCACCTCAAACCTGTGCTGCCCTGACAGTCCCAAGGGAACCCTACAAACTGACATCAGGAACCTGCGCTGGCCACTTTTCTTTCCCAGGAAAAAGGCTGATCTTTGTCTCCAGGGGCCTGTGGCCCTCAGTGGCTGGAGACCTCCAAAACTCCAAACGATCGAGGATGTGTCGCAGACCCAAGCTGCCCCCACCTCAAACCTGTGCTGCCCTGACAGTCCCAAGGGAACCCTACAAACTGACATTAAGAACCTGGGCTGGCCACATTTCTTTCCCAGGGAAAAGGGCCGGTCTTTGTCTCCAGGAGCCTATGTGCCTCAATAGCCGGCTGCGTCCCAACATCCAAACGATCGAGGATGTGTCGCAGACCCAAGCTGCCCCCACCTCAAACTTGTGCTGCCCTGACAGTCCCAAGGGAACCCTACAAACTGACATCAGGAACCTGGGCTGGCCACTTTTCTTTCCAAAGGAAAAAAACTGATCTTTGTTTCCATGGGCCTGTGGACCTCAGTGGCCGGCTACGTCCAAAAATTCCGAACGATCGAGGATGTGTCGCAGACCCAAGCTGCCCCCACCTCAAACCTGTGCTGCCCTGACAGTCCCAAGGGAACCCTACAAACTGACATTAAGAACCTGGGCTGACCACTTTTCTTTCCCAGAGAAAAGGCTGATCTTTTTCTCCAGGGGCCTGTGGCCCTCAGTGGCTGGGCACCTCCAAAAATCCTAACGAGTGAGGATGTGTCGCAGACCCAAGCTGCCCCCACCTCAAACCTGTGCTGCCCTGACAGTCCCAAGGGAACCCTACAAACTCACATTAAGAACCTGGGTTGGCCACTTTTTTTTCCCAGGAAAAAGCCGGTCCTTTTCTCCAGGGGCCTGCGGCCCTGTGTCCCCAGACACCTCCAAAATACCGAACGATTGAGGATGTGTCGCAGACCCAAGCTGCCCCCAACTCAAACCTGTGCTGCCCTGACAGTCCCAAGGGAACCCTACAAACTGACATTAAGAAACTGGGTGGACCACTTTTCTTTCCCAGGAAAAAGGCTGATCTTTGTCTCCAGGGGCCTGTGGCCCTCAGTGGCCAGCTACATCCAAAAATCCGAACGATCGAGGATGTGTCGCAGACCCAAGCTGCCCCCACCTCAAACCTGTGCTGCCCTGACAGTCCCAAGGGAACCCTACAAACTGACATTAAGAACCTGGGCTGACCACTTTTCTTTCCCAGGATAAAGGGCCGGTCCTTGTCTCCAGGGGCCTGTGGCCCTCAGCAGCCAGCTGCGTCCCAAAATCCGAACGATCGAGGATGTGTCGCAGACCCAAGCTGCCCCCACCTCAAACCTGTGCTGCCCTGACAGTCCCAAGGGACCCCTACAAACTGACATTAAGAACCTGGGCTCGCCACGTTTCTTTCCCTGGAAAAAGGGCCGGTCCTTGTCTCCAGGGGCCTGTGGCCCTCAGTAGCGGGCTGCGTCCCAAAATCCGAACGATCGAGGATGTGTCGCAGACCCAAGCTGCCCCCACCTCAAACCTGTGCTGCCCTGACAGTCCCAAGGGAGCCCTACAAACTGACATTAAGAACCTGGGCTGACCACTTTTCATTCCCAGGGAAAAAGCTGATCTTTGTTTCCATGGGCCTGTGGCCCTCAGTGGCCGGCAACGTCCAAAAATCCGAACGATCGAGGATGTGTCGCAGACCCAAGCTGCCCCCACCTCAAACCTGTGCTGCCCTGACAGTCCCAAGGGAACCCTAGAAACTAACATTAAGAACCTGGGCTGGCCACTTTTCTTTCCCAGGGAAAAGGGTCAGTCCTTGTCTCCAGGGGCCTGTGGCCCTGTGTCGCCAGACACCTCCAAAATTCCGAACGATCGAGGATGTGTTGCAGACCCAAGCTGCCCCCACCTCAAACCTGTGCTGCCCTGACAGTCCCAAGGGAACCCTAGAAACTGACATTAAGAACCTGGGCTGGCCACTTTTCTTTCCCAGGGAAAAGGGTCAGTCCTTGTCTCCAGGGGCCTGTGGCCCTGCGTCGCCAGACACCTCCAAAATTCCGAACAATCGAGGATGTGTCGCAGACCCAAGCTGCCCCCACCTCAAACCTGTGCTGCCCTGACAGTCCCAAGGGAACCCTACAAACTGACATTAAGAACCTGGCTGACCACTTTTCTGTCCAAAGGAAAAAAGCTGATCTTTGTCTCCAGGGTCCTGTGGCCCTCAGTGGCTGGCTACGTCCAAAAATCCGAACGATCGAGGATGTGTCGCAGACCCAAGCTGCCCTCACCTCAAACCTCTGCTGCCCTGACAGTCCCAAGGGAACCCTACAAACTGACATCAGGAACCTGGGCTGGCCACATTTCTTTCCCAGCGAAAAAGGCCTGTCTTTGTCTCCAGGGGCCTTTGGACCTTAGTTGACAGACACCTCCAAAATTCTGAACGATCGAGGATGTGTCGCAGACCCAAGCTGCCCCCACCTCGAACCTGTGCTGCCCTGACAGTCCCAAGGGAAACCTACAAACTGACATTAAGAACCTCGGCTGGCCACTTTTCTTTCCCAGGGAAAAGGGCCGGTCTTTGTCTCCAGGGGCCTGTGGCCCTGAGTGGCCGGCCGCCTCCAAAAATCCGAATAAACAAGGATGTGTCGCAGACCCAAGCTGCCCCCACCTCAAACCTGTGCTGCCCTGACAGTCCCAAGGGACCCCTACAAACTGATATCAGGAACCTGGGCTGGGCACTTTTCTTTCCCAGGAAAAAGACTCATCTTTGTCTCCATGGGCCTCTGGCCCTCAGTGGCTGGGCACCTCCAAAAATCCAAACGATCGAGGATGTGTCGCAGACCCAAGCTGCCCTCACCTCAAACCTCTGCTGCCCTGACAGTCCCAAGGGAACCCTACAAACTGACATCAGGAACCTGGGCTGGCCACATTTCTTTCCCAGCGAAAAAGGCCTGTCTTTGTCTCCAGGGGCCTTTGGATCTTAGTTGACAGACACCTCCAAAATTCTGAACGATCGAGGATGTGTTGCAGACCCAAGCTGCCCCCACCTCAAACCTGTGCTGCCCTGACAGTCCCAAGGGAACCCTAGAAACTGACATTAAGAACCTGGGCTGGCCACTTTTCTTTCCCAGGGAAAAGGGTCAGTCCTTGTCTCCAGGGGCCTGTGGCCCTGCGTCGCCAGACACCTCCAAAATTCCGAACAATCGAGGATGTGTTGCAGACCCAAGCTGCCCCCACCTCAAACCTGTGCTGCCCTGACAGTCCCAAGGGAACCCTAGAAACTGACATTAAGAACCTGGGCTGGCCACTTTTCTTTCCCAGGGAAAAGGGTCAGTCCTTGTCTCCAGGGGCCTGTGGCCCTGCGTCGCCAGACACCTCCAAAATTCCGAACAATCGAGGATGTGTCGCAGACCCAAGCTGCCCCCACCTCAAACCTGTGCTGCCCTGACAGTCCCAAGGGAACCCTACAAACTGACATTAAGAACCTGGCTGACCACTTTTCTGTCCAAAGGAAAAAAGCTGATCTTTGTCTCCAGGGTCCTGTGGCCCTCAGTGGCTGGCTACGTCCAAAAATCCGAACGATCGAGGATGTGTCGCAGACCCAAGCTGCCCTCACCTCAAACCTCTGCTGCCCTGACAGTCCCAAGGGAACCCTACAAACTGACATCAGGAACCTGGGCTGGCCACATTTCTTTCCCAGCGAAAAAGGCCTGTCTTTGTCTCCAGGGGCCTTTGGACCTTAGTTGACAGACACCTCCAAAATTCTGAACGATCGAGGATGTGTCGCAGACCCAAGCTGCCCCCACCTCGAACCTGTGCTGCCCTGACAGTCCCAAGGGAAACCTACAAACTGACATTAAGAACCTCGGCTGGCCACTTTTCTTTCCCAGGGAAAAGGGCCGGTCTTTGTCTCCAGGGGCCTGTGGCCCTGAGTGGCCGGCCGCCTCCAAAAATCCGAATAAACAAGGATGTGTCGCAGACCCAAGCTGCCCCCACCTCAAACCTGTGCTGCCCTGACAGTCCCAAGGGACCCCTACAAACTGATATCAGGAACCTGGGCTGGGCACTTTTCTTTCCCAGGAAAAAGACTCATCTTTGTCTCCATGGGCCTCTGGCCCTCAGTGGCTGGACACCTCCAAAAATCCAAACGATCGAGGATGTGTCACAGACCCAAGCTGCCCCCACCTCAAACCTGAGCTGCCCTGACAGTCCCAAGGGAACCCTAAAAACTGACATCAGGAACCTGGGCTAACCACTTTTCTTTCCATAGGAAAAAATCTGATCTTCTTTTCCATGGGCCTGTGGTCCTCAGTGGCCGGCTGCGTCCCAAAATCCGAACGATCGAGGATGTGTCGCAGACCCAAGCTGCCCCCACCTCAAACCTGTGCTGCCCTGACAGTCCCAAGGGAACCCTACAAACTGACATTAAGAACCTGGGCTGACCACTTTTCTTTCCAAAGGATAAAAGCTGATCTTTATTTCCATGGGCCTGTGGCCCTCAGTAGCTGGCTACGTCCAAAAATTCCGAACGATCGAGGATGTGTCGCAGACCCAAGCTGCCCCCACCTCAAACCTGTGCTGCCCTGACAGTCCCAAGGGAACCCTACAAACTGACATTAAGAACCTGGGCTGGCCACTTTTCTTTCCCAGGGAAAAGGGTCAGTCCTTGTCTCCAGGGGCCTGTGGCCCTGTGTCCCCAGACACCTCCAAAATTCCGAACGATCGAGGATGTGTTGCAGACCCAAGCTGCCCCCACCTCAAACCTGTGCTGCCCTGACAGTCCCAAGGGAACCCTACAAACTGACATTAAGAACCTGGGCTGGCCACTTTTCTTTCCCAGGGAAAAGAGTCAGTCCTTGTCTCCAGGGGCCTGTTTCCCTGTGTCCCCAGACACCTCCAAAATTCCGAACGATCGAGGATATGTTGCAGACCCAAGCTGCCCCCACCTCAAACCTGTGCTGCCCTGACAGTCCCAAGGGAACCCTACAAACTGACATTAAGAACCTGGGCTGACCACTTTTCTTTCAAAGGAAAAAAGCTGATCTTTGTTTCCATGGGCCTGTGGCCCTCAGTGGCTGGACACCTCCAAAAATCCAAACGATCGAGGATGTGTCGCAGACCCAAGCTGCCCCCACCTCAAACCTGTGCTGCCCTGACAGTCCCAAGGGAACCCTACAAACTGACATTAAGAACCTGGGCTGGCCACTTTTCTTTCCCAGGGAAAAGGGTCCTTGTCTCCAGGGGCCTGTGGCCCTGTGTCCCCGGACACCTCCAAAATTCCGCACGATCGAGGATGTGTTGCAGACCCAAGCTGCCGTCACCTCAAACCTGTGCTGCCCTGACAGTCCCAAGGGAACCCTACAAACTGACATTAAGAACCTGGGCTGACCACTTTTCTTTACAGGAAAAAGGCTGATCTTTTTCTCCAGGGGCCTGTGGCCCTCAATGGCTGGCTACGTCCAAAAATCCAAACGATCGAGGATATGTTGCAGACCCAAGCTGCCCCCACCTCAAACCTGTGCTGCCCTGACAGTCCCAAGGGACCCCTACAAACTGACATTAAGAACCTGGGCTGGCCACATTTCTTTCCCAGTGAAAAGGGCCGGTCTTTGCCTCCAGGAGCCTATGTCCCTCTGTCGCCGGCTGCATCCCAAAATCCGAACGATCGAGGATGTGTCGCAGACCCAAGCTGCCCCCACCTCAAACCTGTGCTGCCCTGACAGTCCCAAGGGAACCCTACAAACTGACATTAAGAACCTGGGCTGGCCACTTTTCTTTCCCAGGGAAAAGGGCCGGTCCTTTTCTCCAGGGGCCTGTTTCCCTGTCTCCCCAGACACCTCCAAAATTCCGAACGATCGAAGATGTGTTGCAGACCTAAGCTGCCCCCAACTCAAACCTGTGCTGCCCTGACAGTCCCAAGGGAACCCTACAAACTGACATTAAGAACCTGGGCTGGCCACTTTTCTTTCCCAGGGAAAAGGGCCGGTCTTTGTCTACAGGGTCCTGTGGCCGTGAGTGGCTGGACACCTCCAAAAACCCAAACGATCGAGGATGTGTCACAGACCCAAGCTGCCCCCACCTCAAACCTGTGCTGCCCTGACAGTCCCAAGGGAACCCTACAAACTGACATTAAGGACCTGGGCTGACCACTTTTCTTTCCAGGAAAAAGGCTGATCTTTTTCTCCAGGGGCCTGTGGCCCTCAGTGGCCAGCTACGTCCAAAAATCCGAACAATCGAGGATGTGTTGCAGACCCAAGCTGCCCCCACCTCAAACCTGTGCTGCCCTGACAGTCCCAAGGGAACCCTACAAACTGACATCAGGAACCTGGGCTGACCACTTTTCTTTCCCAGGGAAAAGGCTGATCTTTGTCTCCAGGGGCCTGTGGACCTCAGTGGCTGGGCACCTCCAAAAATCCAAACGATCGAGGATGTGTTCCGGAACCAACTTGCCCCCACCTCAAACCTGTGCTGCCCTGACAGTACCAAGGGAACCCTACAAACTGACATTAAGAACCTGGGCTGGCCACTTTTATTTCCCAGGGAAAAGGGCCGGTCTTTGTCTCCAGGAGCCTATGTCCCTCAGTAGCCGGCTGCGTCCCAAAATCCGAACGATCGAGGATGTGCGCAGGCCCAAGCTGCCCCCACCTCAAACCTGTGCTGCCCTGACAGTCCCAAGGGAACCCTACAAACTGACATTAAGAACCTGGGCTGGCCACTTTTCTTTCCCAGGGAAAAGGGCCGTTCCTTGTCTCCAGGGGCCTGTGGCCCTTTGTCCCCAGACACCTCCAAAATTCCGAACGATCGAGGATGTGTTGCAGACCCAAGCTGCCGTCACCTCAAACCTGTGCTGCCCTGACAGTCCCAAGGGAACCCTACAAACTGACATTAAGAACCTGGCCTGGCCACTTTTCTTTGGCAGGAAAAAGGCTGATCTTTTCCTCCAGGGGCCTGTGGCCGTCAGTGGCCGGCTACGTCCAAAAATCCGAAAGATCGAGGATGTGTCGCAGACCCAAGCTGCCCCCACCTCAAACCTGTGCTGCCCTGACAGTCCCAAGGGAACCCTACAAACTGACATCAGGAACCTGGGCTGGCCACTTTTCTTTCCCAGGAAAAAGGCTGATCTTAGTCTCCAGGAGCCTATGTGCCTCAATAGCCGGCTGCGTCCCAACATCCAAACGATCGAGGATGTGTCGCAGACCCAAGCTGCCCCCACCTCAAACTTGTGCTGCCCGGACAGTCCCAAGGGAACCCTACAAACTGACATCAGGAACCTGGGCTGGCCACTTTTCTTTCCAAAGGAAAAAAACTGATCTTTGTTTCCATGGGCCTGTGGACCTCAGTGGCCGGCTACGTCCAAAAATTCCGAACGATCGAGGATGTGTCGCAGACCCAAGCTGCCCCCACCTCAAACCTGTGCTGCCCTGACAGTCCCAAGGGAACCCTACAAACTGCCATTAAGAACCTGGGCTGGCCACTTTTCTTTCCCAAGGAAAAGGGCCGGTCCTTTTCTCCAGGGGCCTGTTTCCCTGTCTCCCCAGACACCTCCAAAATTCCGAACGATCGAGGATGTGTTGCAGACCCAAGCTGCCCCCACCTCAAACCTGTGCTGCCCTGACAGTCCCAAGGGAACCCTACAAACTGACATTAAGAACCTGGGCTGGCCACTTTTCTTTTCCAGGGAAAAGGGTCCTTGTCTCCAGGGGCCTGTGGCCCTGTGTCCCCGGACACCTCCAAAATTCCGAACAATCGAGGATGTGTTGCAGACCCAAGCTGCCCCCACCTCAAACCTGTGCTGCCCTGACAGTCCCAAGGGAACCCTACAAACTGACATTAAGAACCTGGGCTGACCACTTTTCTTTCCCAGGAAAAATGCTGATCTTTGTCTCCATGGGCCTGTGGCCCTCAGTGGCCGGCTACGTCCAAAAATCCGAACGATCGAGGATGTGTCGCAGACCCAAGCTGCCCCCACCTCAAACCTGTGCTGCCCTGACAGTCCCAAGGGAACCCTACAAACTGACATTAAGAACCTGGGCTGACCATTTTTCTTTCCCAGGAAAAAGGCTGGTCTTTTTCTGCAGGGGCCTGTGGCTCTGACTGGCCAGACACCTCCAAAAATCCTAACGAGTGAGGATGTGTCGCAGACCCAAGCTGCCCCCACCTCAAACCTGTGCTGCCCTGACAGTCCCAAGGGAACCCTACAAACTCACATTAAGAACCTGGGTTGGCCACTTTTTTTTCCCAGGAAAAAGCCGGTCCTTTTCTCCAGGGGCCTGCGGCCCTGTGTCCCCAGACACCTCCAAAATACCGAACGATCGAGGATGTGTCGCAGACCCAAGCTGCCCCCACCTCAAACCTGTGCTGCCCTGACAGTCCCAAGGGAACCCTACAAACTGACATTAAGAAACTGGGTGGACCACTTTTCTTTCCCAGGAAAAAGGCTGATCTTTGTCTCCAGGGGCCTGTGGCCCTCAGTGGCCAGCTACATCCAAAAATCCGAACGATCGAGGATGTGTCGCAGACCCAAGCTGCCCCCACCTCAAACCTGTGCTGCCCTGACAGTCCCAAGGGAACCCTACAAACTGACATTAAGAACCTGGGCTGGCCACTTTTCTTTCCCAGGGAAAAGGGTCAGTCCTTGTCTCCAGGGGCCTGTGGCCCTGTGTCCCCAGACACCTCCAAAATTCCGAACGATCGAGGATGTGTCGCAGACCCAAGCTGCCCCCACCTCAAACCTGTGCTGCCCTGACAGTCCCAAGGGAACCCTACAAACTGACATTAAGAACCTGGGCTGACCACTTTTCTTTCCCAGGATAAAGGGCCGGTCCTTGTCTCCAGGGGCCTGTGGCCCTCAGCAGCCAGCTGCGTCCCAAAATCCGAACGATCGAGGATGTGTCGCAGACCCAAGCTGCCCCCACCTCAAACCTGTGCTGCCCTGACAGTCCCAAGGGACCCCTACAAACTGACATTAAGAACCTGGGCTCGCCACGTTTCTTTCCCAGGAAAAAGGGCCGGGCCTTGTCTCCAGGGGCCTGTGGCCCTCAGTAGCGGGCTGCGTCCCAAAATCCGAACGATCGAGGATGTGTCGCAGACCCAAGCTGCCCCCACCTCAAACCTGTGCTGCCCTGACAGTCCCAAGGGAACCCTACAAACTGACATTAAGAACCTGGGCTGACCACTTTTCATTCCCAGGGAAAAAGCTGATCTTTGTTTCCATGGGCCTGTGGCCCTCAGTGGCCGGCAACGTCCAAAAATCCGAACGATCGAGGATGTGTCGCAGACCCAAGCTGCCCCCACCTCAAACCTGTGCTGCCCTGACAGTCCCAAGGGAACCCTAGAAACTAACATTAAGAACCTGGGCTGGCCACTTTTCTTTCCCAGGGAAAAGGGTCAGTCCTTGTCTCCAGGGGCCTGTGGCCCTGTGTCGCCAGACACCTCCAAAATTCCGAACGATCGAGGATGTGTTGCAGACCCAAGCTGCCCCCACCTCAAACCTGTGCTGCCCTGACAGTCCCAAGGGAACCCTACAAACTGACATTAAGAACCTGGGCTGACCCCTTTTCTTTCCAAAGGAAAAAAGCTGATCTTTGTTTCCATGGGCCTGTGGCCCTCAGTGGCCAGCTACGTCCAAAAATTCCGAACGATCGAGGATGTGTCGCAGACCCAAGCTGCCCCCACCTCAAACCTGTGCTGCCCTGACAGTCCCAAGGGAACTTTACAAACTGACATTAAGAACCTGGGCTGGCCACTTTTCTTTCCCAGGAAAAAGGCTGATCTTTGTCTCCAGGGGTCTGTGGCCCTCAGTGGCTGGGCACCTCCAAAAATCCAAACGATCGAGGATGTGTCGCAGACCCAAGCTGCCCTCACCTCAAACCTCTGCTGCCCCGACAGTCCCAAGGGAACCCTACAAACTGACATCAGGAACCTGGGCTGGCCACATTTCTTTGCCAGCGAAAAAGGCCTGTCTTTGTCTCCAGGGGCCTTTGGACCTTAGTTGACAGACACCTCCAAAATTCTGAACGATCGAGGATGTGTTGCAGACCCAAGCTGCCCCCACCTCAAACCTGTGCTGCCCTGACAGTCCCAAGGGAACCCTACAAACTGACATTAAGAACCTGGGCTGGCCACTTTTCTTTCCCAGGGAAAAGAGTCAGTCCTTGTCTCCAGGGGCCTGTGGCCCTGCGTCGCCAGACACCTCCAAAATTCCGAACAATCGAGGATGTGTTGCAGACCCAAGCTGCCCCCACCTCAAACCTGTGCTGCCCTGACAGTCCCAAGGGAACCCTACAAACTGACATTAAGAACCTGGGCTGACCCCTTTTCTTTCCAAAGGAAAAAAGCTGATCTTTGTTTCCATGGGCCTGTGGCCCTCAGTGGCCAGCTACGTCCAAAAATTCCGAACGATCGAGGATGTGTCGCAGACCCAAGCTGCCCCCACCTCAAACCTGTGCTGCCCTGACAGTCCCAAGGGAACCCTACAAACTGACATTAAGAACCTGGCTGACCACTTTTCTGTCCAAAGGAAAAAAGCTGATCTTTGTCTCCAGGGTCCTGTGGCCCTCAGTGGCTGGCTACGTCCAAAAATCCAAACGATCGAGGATGTGTCGCAGACCCAAGCTGCCCTCACCTCAAACCTCTGCTGCCCTGACAGTCCCAAGGGAACCCTACAAACTGACATCAGGAACCTGGGCTGGCCACATTTCTTTCCCAGCGAAAAAGGCCTGTCTTTGTCTCCAGGGGCCTTTGGACCTTAGTTGACAGACACCTCCAAAATTCTGAACGATCGAGGATGTGTCGCAGACCCAAGCTGCCCCCACCTCAAACCTGTGCTGCCCTGACAGTCCCAAGGGAAACCTACAAACTGACATTAAGAACCTCGGCTGGCCACTTTTCTTTCCCAGGGAAAAGGGCCGGTCTTTGTCTCCAGGGGCCTGTGGCCCTGAGTGGCCGGCCGCCTCCAAAAATCCGAATAAACAAGGATGTGTCGCAGACCCAAGCTGCCCCCACCTCAAACCTGTGCTGCCCTGACAGTCCCAAGGGACCCCTACAAACTGATATCAGGAACCTGGGCTGGGCACTTTTCTTTCCCAGGAAAAAGACTCATCTTTGTCTCCATGGGCCTCTGGCCCTCAGTGGCTGGACACCTCCAAAAATCCAAACGATCGAGGATGTGTCACAGACCCAAGCTGCCCCCACCTCAAACCTGAGCTGCCCTGACAGTCCCAAGGGAACCCTAAAAACTGACATCAGGAACCTGGGCTAACCACTTTTCTTTCCATAGGAAAAAATCTGATCTTCTTTTCCATGGGCCTGTGGTCCTCAGTGGCCGGCTGTGTCCCAAAATCCGAACGATCGAGGATGTGTCGCAGACCCAAGCTGCCCCCACCTCAAACCTGTGCTGCCCTGACAGTCCCAAGGGAACCCTACAAACTGACATTAAGAACCTGGGCTGACCACTTTTCTTTCCAAAGGATAAAAGCTGATCTTTGTTTCCATGGGCCTGTGGCCCTCAGTAGCTGGCTACGTCCAAAAATTCCGAACGATCGAGGATGTGTCGCAGACCTAAGCTGCCCCCACCTCAAACCTGTGCTGCCCTGACAGTCCCAAGGGAACCCTACAAACTGACATTAAGAACCTGGGCTGGCCACTTTTCTTTCCCAGGGAAAAGGGTCAGTCCTTGTCTCCAGGGGCCTGTGGCCCTGTGTCCCCAGACACCTCCAAAATTCCGAACGATCGAGGATGTGTTGCAGACCCAAGCTGCCCCCACCTCAAACCTGTGCTGCCCTGACAGTCCCAAGGGAACCCTACAAACTGACATTAAGAACCTGGGCTGGCCAATTTTCTTTCCCAGGGAAAAGAGTCAGTCCTTGTCTCCAGGGGCCTGTTTCCCTGTGTCCCCAGACACCTCCAAAATTCCGAACGATCGAGGATATGTTGCAGACCCAAGCTGCCCCCACCTCAAACCTGTGCTGCCCTGACAGTCCCAAGGGAACCCTACAAACTGACATTAAGAACCTGGGCTGACCCCTTTTCTTTCCCAGGAAAAAGGGCCGGTCCTTGTCTCCAGGGGCCTGTGGCCCTCAGTAGCCGGCTGCGTCCCAAAATCCGAACGATCGAGGATGTGTCGCAGACCCAAGCTGCCCCCACCTCAAACCTGTGCTGCCCTGACAGTCCCAAGGGAACCCTACAAACTGACATTAAGAACCTGGGCTGGCCACTTTTCTTTCCCAGGGAAAAGAGTCAGTCCTTGTCTCCAGGGGCCTGTTTCCCTGTGTCCCCAGACACCTCCAAAATTCCGAACGATCGAGGATATGTTGCAGACCCAAGCTGCCCCCACCTCAAACCTGTGCTGCCCTGACAGTCCCAAGGGAACCCTACAAACTGACATTAAGAACCTGGGCTGACCCCTTTTCTTTCCCAGGAAAAAGGGCCGGTCCTTGTCTCCAGGGGCCTGTGGCCCTCAGTAGCCGGCTGCGTCCCAAAATCCGAACGATCGAGGATGTGTCGCAGACCCAAGCTGCCCCCACCTCAAACCTGTGCTGCCCTGACAGTCCCAAGGGAACCCTACAAACTGACATTAAGAAACTGGGCTGACCACTTTTCTTTCCCAGGAAAAAGGGCCGGTCCTTGTCTCCAGGGGCTTGTGGCCCTCAGTAGCCGGCTGCGTCCCAAAATCCGAACGATCGAGGATGTGTCGCAGACCCAAGCTGCCCCCACCTCAAACCTGTGCTGCCCTGACAGTCCCAAGGGAACCCTACAAACTGCCATTAAGAACCTGGGCTGACCACTTTTCTTTCCCAGGAAAAAGGCTGATCTTTGTCTCCAGGGGCCTGTGGCCCTCAGTGGCTGGGCAGCTCCAAAAATCCAAACGATCGAGGATGTGTCGCAGACCCAAGCTGCCCCCACCTCAAAACTGTGCTGCCCTGACAGCCCAAAGGGAACCCTACAAACTGACATTAAGAACCTGGGCTGACCACTTTTCTTTCCCAGGAAAAAGGCTGATCTTTGTCTCCAGGGGTCTGTGGCCCACAGTGGCCAGCTACGTCCAAAAATTCGAACGATCGAGGATGTGTCGCAGACCCAAGCTGCCCCCACCTCAAACCTGTGCTGCCCTGACAGTCCCAAGGGAACCCTATAAACTGACATTAAGAACCTGGGCTGACCCCTTTTCTTTCCAAAGGAAAAAAGCTGATCTTTGTTTCCATGGGCCTGTGGCCCTCAGTGGCCAGCTACGTTCAAAAATTGCGAACAATCGAGGATGTGTCGCAGACCCAAGCCGCCCCCACCTCAAACCTGTGCTGCCCTTACAGTCCCAAGGGACCCCTACAAACTGACATTAAGAACCTGGGCTGGCCACTTTTCTTTCGCACGAAAAAGGCTGATTTTTGTCTCCAGGGGCCTGTGGCCCTCAGTGGCTGGACACTTCTAAAAATCCGAACAATCGAGGATGTGTCACAGACCCAAGCTGCCCCCACCTCAAACCTGTGCTGCCCTGACAGTCCCAAGGGAACCCTACAAACTGACATTAAGAACCTGGGCTGACCACTTTTCTTTCCCAGGGAAAAGGGTCAGTCCTTGTCTCCAGGGGCCTGTGGCCCTGTGTCCCCAGACACCTCCAAAATTCCGAGCGATCGAGGATGTGTCGCAGACCCAAGCTGCCCCGAGCTCACACCTGTGCTGCCCTGACAGTCCCAAGGGAACCCTACAAACTGACATTAAGAACCTGGGCTGGCCACTTTTCTTTCCCAGGGAAAAGGGTCAGTCCTTGTCTCCAGGGGCCTGTGGCCCTGTGTCCCCAGACACCTCCAAAATTCCGAACGATCGAGGATGTGTTGCAGACCCAAGCTGCCCCCACCTCAAACCTGTGCTGCCCTGACAGTCCCAAGGGAACCCTACAAACTGACATTAAGAACCCGGGCTGACCACTTTTCTTTCCCAGGAAAAAGGGCCGGTCCTTGTCTCCCGGGGCCTGTGGCCCTCAGTAGCCGGCTGCGTCCCAAAATCCGAACGATCGAGGATGTGTCGCAGACCCAAGGTGCCCCCACCTCAAACCTGTGCTGCCCTGACAGTCCCAAGGGAACCCTACAAACTGACATTAAGAACCTGGTCTGACCACTTTTCTTCCCCAGGGAAAAAGCTGATCTTTGTTTCCATGGGCCTGTGGCTCTAAGTGGCCGGCTACGTCCAAAAATCCGAACGATCGAGGATGTGTTGCAGACCCAAGCTGCCCCCACCTCAAACCTGTGCTGCCCTGACAGTCCCAAGGGAACCCTACAAACTGACATTAAGAACCTGGGCTGGCCACTTTTCTTTCCCAGGGAAAAGGGTCAGTCCTTGTCTCCAGGGGCCTGTGGCCCTGTGTCCCCAGACAACTCCAAAATTCCGAACGATCGAGGATGTGTTGCAGACCCAAGCTGCCCCCACCTCAAACCTGTGCTGCCCTGACAGTCCCAAGGGACCCCTACAAACTGACATTAAGAACCTGGGCTGACCACTTTTCTTTTCCAGGAAAAAGGCTGATCTTTGTCTCCATGGGCCTGTGGCCCTCAGTGGCCGGCTACGTCCAAAAATCCGAACGATCAAGGATGTGTCGCAGACCCAAGCTGCCCCCACCTCAAACCTGTGCTGCCCTGACAGTCCCAAGGGAACCCTACAAACTGACATTAAGAACCTGGGCTGGCCACTTTTCTTTCCCAGGGAAAAGGCTGATCTTTGTCTCCAGGGGTCTGTGGCCCTTAGTGGCTGGGCACCTCCAAAAATCCAAACGATCGAGGATGTGTCGCAGACCCAAGCTGCCCCCACCTCAAACCTGTGCTGCCCTGACAGTCCCAAGGGAACCCTACAAACTGACATTAAGAAACTGGGCGGACCACTTTTCTTTCCCAGGAAAAAGGCTGATCTTTGTCTCCAGGGGCCTGTGGCCCTCAGTGGCCAGCTACGTCCAAAAATCCGAACGATCGAGGATGTGTCGCAGACCCAAGCTGCCCCCACCTCAAACCTGTGCTGCCCTGACAGTCCCAAGGGAACCCTACAAACTGACATTAAGAACCTGGGCTGGCCACTTTTCTTTCCCAGGGAAAAGGGTCAGTCCTTGTCTCCAGGGGCCTGTGGCCCTGTGTCCCCAGACACCTCCAAAATTCCGAACGATCGAGGATGTGTTGCAGACCCAAGCTGCCCCCACCTCAAACCTGTGCTGCCCTGACAGTCCCAAGGGAACCCTACAAACTGACATTAAGAACCTGGGCTGACCACTTCTCTTTCCCAGGAAAAAGGGCCGGTCCTTGTCTCCAGGGGCCTGTGGCTCTCAGTAGGGGGCTGTGTCCCTAAATCCGAACGATCGAGGATGTGTCGCAGACCCAAGCTGCCCCCACCTCAAACCTGTGCTGCCCTGACAGTCCCAAGGGAACCCTACAAACTGACATTAAGAACCTGGTCTGACCACTTTTCTTTCCCAGGGAAAAAGCTGATCTTTGTTTCCATGGGCCTGTGGTCCTCAGTGGCCAGCTACGTCCAAAAAGCCGAATGATCGAGGATGTGTCGCAGACCCAAGCTGCCCCCACCTCAAACCTGTGCTGCCCTGACAGTTGGAAGGGAACCCCTACAAACTGACATTAAGAACCTGGGCTGGCCACTTTTCTTTCCCAGGAAAAAGGCTGATTTTTGCCTCCAGGGGCCTGTGACCCTCAGTGGCCAGCTACATCCAAAAATCCCGAAGGATCGAGGATGTGTCGCAGACCCAAGCTGCCCCCACCTCAAACCTGTGCTGCCCTGACAGTCCCAAGTGAACCCTATAAACTGACATTAAGAACCTGGGCTGACCCCTTTTCTTTCCAAATGAAAAAAGCTGATCTTTGTTTCCATGGGCCTGTGGCCCTCAGTGGCCAGCTACGTCCAAAAATTCCGAACGATCGAAGATGTGTCGCAGACCCAAGCTGCCCCCACCTCAAACCTGTGCTGCCCTGACAGTCCCAAGGGACCCCTACAAACTCACATTAAGAACCTGGGTTGGCCACTTTTTTTTCCCAGGAAAAAGCCGGTCCTTTTCTCCAGGGGCCTGCGGCCCTGTGTCCCCAGACACCTCCAAAATTCTGAACGATCGAGGATGTGTCGCAGACCCAAGCTGCCCCCACCTCAAACCTGTGCTGCCCTGACAGTCCCAAGGGAACCCTACAAACTGACATTAAGAAACTGGGCGGACCACTTTTCTTTCCCAGGAAAAAGGCTGATCTTTGTCTCCAGGGGCCTGCGGCCCTCAGTGGCCAGCTACGTCCAAAAATCCGAACGATCGAGGATGTGTCGCAGACCCAAGCTGCCCCCACCTCAAACCTGTGCTGCCCTGACAGTCCCAAGGGAACCCTACAAACTGACATTAAGAACCTGGGCTGGCCACTTTTCTTTCCCAGGGAAAAGAGTCAGTCCTTGTCTCCAGGGGCCTGTGGCCCTCTGTCCCCAGACACCTCCAAAATTCCGCACGATCGAGGATGTGTTGCAGACCCAAGCTGCCCCCACCTCAAACCTGTGCTGCCCTGACAGTCCCAAGGGAACCCTACAAACTGCCATTAAGAACCTGGGCTGACCACTTTTCATTCCCAGGGAAAAAGCTGATCTTTGTTTCCATGGGCCTGTGGCCCTCAGTGGCCGGCAACGTCCAAAAATCCGAACGATCGAGGATGTGTCGCAGACCCAAGCTGCCCCCACCTCAAACCTGTGCTGCCCTGACAGTCCCAAGGGAACCCTAGAAACTAACATAAAGAACCTGGGCTGGCCACTTTTCTTTCCCAGGGAAAAGGGTCAGTCCTTGTCTCCAGGGGCCTGTGGCCCTGTGTCCCCAGACACCTCCAAAATTCCGAACGATCGAGGATGTGTTGCAGACCCAAGCTGCCCCCACCTCAAACCTGTGCTGCCCTGACAGTCCCAAGGGAACCCTACAAACTGACATTAAGAACCTGGGCTGGCCACTTTTCTTTCCCAGGGAAAAGAGTCAGTCCTTGTCTCCAGGGGCCTGTTTCCCTGTATCCCCAGACACCTCCAAAATTCCGAACGATCGAGGATATGTTGCAGACCCAAGCTGCCCCCACCTCAAACCTGTGCTGCCCTGACAGTCCCAAGGGAACCCTACAAACTGACATTAAGAATCTGGGCTGACCACTTTTCTTTCCCAGGAAAAAGGGCCGGTCCTTGTCTCCAGGGGCCTGTGGCCCTCAGTAGCCGGCTGCGTCCCAAAATCCGAACGATCGAGGATGTGTCGCAGACCCAAGCTGCCCCCACCTCAAACCTGTGCTGCCCTGACAGTCCCAAGGGAACCCTACAAAGTGACATTAAGAACCTGGGCTGACCACTTTTCTTTCCCAGGAAAAAGGGCCGGTCCTTGTCTCCAGGGGCTTGTGGCCCTCAGTAGCCGGCTGCGTCCCAAAATCCGAACGATCGAGGATGTGTCGCAGACCCAAGCTGCCCCCACCTCAAACCTGTGCTGCCCTGACAGTCCCAAGGGAACCCTACAAACTGCCATTAAGAACCTGGGCTGACCACTTTTCTTTCCCAGGAGAAAGGCTGATCTTTGTCTCCAGGGGCCTGTGGCCCTCAGTGGCTGGGCAGCTCCAAAAATCCAAACGATCGAGGATGTGTCGCAGACCCAAGCTGCCCCCACCTCAAAACTGTGCTGCCCTGACAGCCCAAAGGGAACCCTACAAACTGACATTAAGAACCTGGGCTGACCACTTTTCTTTCCCAGGAAAAAGGCTGATCTTTGTCTCCAGGGGTCTGTGGCCCTCAGTGGCCAGCTACGTCCAAAAATTCCGAACGATCGAGGATGTGTCGCAGACCCAAGCTGCCCCCACCTCAAACCTGTGCTGCCCTGACAGTCCCAAGGGAACCCTATAAACTGACATTAAGAACCTGGGCTGACCCCTTTTCTTTCCAAAGGAAAAAAGCTGATCTTTGTTTCCATGGGCCTGTGGCCCTCAGTGGCCAGCTACGTTCAAAAATTGCGAACAATCGAGGATGTGTCGCAGACCCAAGCCGCCCCCACCTCAAACCTGTGCTGCCCTTACAGTCCCAAGGGACCCCTACAAACTGACATTAAGAACCTGGGCTGGCCACTTTTCTTTCGCACGAAAAAGGCTGATTTTTGTCTCCAGGGGCCTGTGGCCCTCAGTGGCTGGACACTTCTAAAAATCCGAACAATCGAGGATGTGTCACAGACCCAAGCTGCCCCCACCTCAAACCTGTGCTGCCCTGACAGTCCCAAGGGAACCCTACAAACTGACATTAAGAACCTGGGCTGACCACTTTTCTTTCCCAGGGAAAAGGGTCAGTCCTTGTCTCCAGGGGCCTGTGGCCCTGTGTCCCCAGACACCTCCAAAATTCCGAGCGATCGAGGATGTGTCGCAGACCCAAGCTGCCCCGAGCTCACACCTGTGCTGCCCTGACAGTCCCAAGGGAACCCTACAAACTGACATTAAGAACCTGGGCTGGCCACTTTTCTTTCCCAGGGAAAAGGGTCAGTCCTTGTCTCCAGGGGCCTGTGGCCCTGTGTCCCCAGACACCTCCAAAATTCCGAACGATCGAGGATGTGTTGCAGACCCAAGCTGCCCCCACCTCAAACCTGTGCTGCCCTGACAGTCCCAAGGGAACCCTACAAACTGACATTAAGAACCCGGGCTGACCACTTTTCTTTCCCAGGAAAAAGGGCCGGTCCTTGTCTCCCGGGGCCTGTGGCCCTCAGTAGCCGGCTGCGTCCCAAAATCCGAACGATCGAGGATGTGTCGCAGACCCAAGGTGCCCCCACCTCAAACCTGTGCTGCCCTGACAGTCCCAAGGGAACCCTACAAACTGACATTAAGAACCTGGTCTGACCACTTTTCTTCCCCAGGGAAAAAGCTGATCTTTGTTTCCATGGGCCTGTGGCTCTAAGTGGCCGGCTACGTCCAAAAATCCGAACGATCGAGGATGTGTCGCAGACCCAAGCTGCCCCCACCTCAAACCTGTGCTGCCCTGACAGTCCCAAAGGAACCCTACAAACTGACATTAAGAACCTGGGCTGGCCACTTTTCTTTCCCAGGAAAAAGGCTGATCTTTGTCTGCAGGGGCCTTTGGCTCTGACTGGCCAGACACCTCCAAAAATCCAAACGATCGAGGATGTGTCGCAGACCCAAGCTGCCCCCACCTCAAACCTGTGCTGCCCTGACAGTCCCAAGGGAACCCTACAAACTGACATTAAGAACCTGGGCTGGCCACTTTTCTTTCCCAGGAAAAAGGCTGATCTTTGTCTCCAGGGGCCTCTGGCCCTCAGTGGCCAGCTACGTCCAAAAATCCGAACGATCGAGGATGTGTCGCAGACCCAAGCTGCCCCCACCTCAATCCTGTGCTGCCCTGACAGTCCCAAGGGAACCCTACAAACTGACATTAAGAACCTGGGCTGGCCACTTTTCTTTCCCAGGGAAAAGGGTCAGTCCTTGTCTCCAGGGGCCTGTGGCCCTGTGTCCCCAGACAACTCCAAAATTCCGAACGATCGAGGATGTGTTGCAGACCCAAGCTGCCCCCACCTCAAACCTGTGCTGCCCTGACAGTCCCAAGGGACCCCTACAAACTGACATTAAGAACCTGGGCTGACCACTTTTCTTTTCCAGGAAAAAGGCTGATCTTTGTCTCCATGGGCCTGTGGCCCTCAGTGGCCGGCTACGTCCAAAAATCCGAACGATCAAGGATGTGTCGCAGACCCAAGCTGCCCCCACCTCAAACCTGTGCTGCCCTGACAGTCCCAAGGGAACCCTACAAACTGACATTAAGAACCTGGGCTGGCCACTTTTCTTTCCCAGGGAAAAGGCTGATCTTTGTCTCCAGGGGTCTGTGGCCCTTAGTGGCTGGGCACCTCCAAAAATCCAAACGATCGAGGATGTGTCGCAGACCCAAGCTGCCCCCACCTCAAACCTGTGCTGCCCTGACAGTCCCAAGGGAACCCTACAAACTGACATTAAGAAACTGGGCGGACCACTTTTCTTTCCCAGGAAAAAGGCTGATCTTTGTCTCCAGGGGCCTGTGGCCCTCAGTGGCCAGCTACGTCCAAAAATCCGAACGATCGAGGATGTGTCGCAGACCCAAGCTGCCCCCACCTCAAACCTGTGCTGCCCTGACAGTCCCAAGGGAACCCTACAAACTGACATTAAGAACCTGGGCTGGCCACTTTTCTTTCCCAGGGAAAAGGGTCAGTCCTTGTCTCCAGGGGCCTGTGGCCCTGTGTCCCCAGACACCTCCAAAATTCCGAACGATCGAGGATGTGTTGCAGACCCAAGCTGCCCCCACCTCAAACCTGTGCTGCCCTGACAGTCCCAAGGGAACCCTACAAACTGACATTAAGAACCTGGGCTGACCACTTCTCTTTCCCAGGAAAAAGGGCCGGTCCTTGTCTCCAGGGGCCTGTGGCTCTCAGTAGGGGGCTGTGTCCCTAAATCCGAACGATCGAGGATGTGTCGCAGACCCAAGCTGCCCCCACCTCAAACCTGTGCTGCCCTGACAGTCCCAAGGGAACCCTACAAACTCACATTAAGAACCTGGTCTGACCACTTTTCTTTCCCAGGGAAAAAGCTGATCTTTGTTTCCATGGGCCTGTGGTCCTCAGTGGCCAGCTACGTCCAAAAAGCCGAATGATCGAGGATGTGTCGCAGACCCAAGCTGCCCCCACCTCAAACCTGTGCTGCCCTGACAGTTGGAAGGGAACCCCTACAAACTGACATTAAGAACCTGGGCTGGCCACTTTTCTTTCCCAGGAAAAAGGCTGATTTTTGCCTCCAGGGGCCTGTGACCCTCAGTGGCCAGCTACATCCAAAAATCCCGAAGGATCGAGGATGTGTCGCAGACCCAAGCTGCCCCCACCTCAAACCTGTGCTGCCCTGACAGTCCCAAGTGAACCCTATAAACTGACATTAAGAACCTGGGCTGACCCCTTTTCTTTCCAAATGAAAAAAGCTGATCTTTGTTTCCATGGGCCTGTGGCCCTCAGTGGCCAGCTACGTCCAAAAATTCCGAACGATCGAAGATGTGTCGCAGACCCAAGCTGCCCCCACCTCAAACCTGTGCTGCCCTGACAGTCCCAAGGGACCCCTACAAACTCACATTAAGAACCTGGGTTGGCCACTTTTTTTTCCCAGGAAAAAGCCGGTCCTTTTCTCCAGGGGCCTGCGGCCCTGTGTCCCCAGACACCTCCAAAATTCTGAACGATCGAGGATGTGTCGCAGACCCAAGCTGCCCCCACCTCAAACCTGTGCTGCCCTGACAGTCCCAAGGGAACCCTACAAACTGACATTAAGAAACTGGGCGGACCACTTTTCTTTCCCAGGAAAAAGGCTGATCTTTGTCTCCAGGGGCCTGCGGCCCTCAGTGGCCAGCTACGTCCAAAAATCCGAACGATCGAGGATGTGTCGCAGACCCAAGCTGCCCCCACCTCAAACCTGTGCTGCCCTGACAGTCCCAAGGGAACCCTACAAACTGACATTAAGAACCTGGGCTGGCCACTTTTCTTTCCCAGGGAAAAGAGTCAGTCCTTGTCTCCAGGGGCCTGTGGCCCTCTGTCCCCAGACACCTCCAAAATTCCGAACGATCGAGGATGTGTTGCAGACCCAAGCTGCCCCCACCTCAAACCTGTGCTGCCCTGACAGTCCCAAGGGAACCCTACAAACTGCCATTAAGAACCTGGGCTGACCACTTTTCATTCCCAGGGAAAAAGCTGATCTTTGTTTCCATGGGCCTGTGGCCCTCAGTGGCCGGCAACGTCCAAAAATCCGAACGATCGAGGATGTGTCGCAGACCCAAGCTGCCCCCACCTCAAACCTGTGCTGCCCTGACAGTCCCAAGGGAACCCTAGAAACTAACATAAAGAACCTGGGCTGGCCACTTTTCTTTCCCAGGGAAAAGGGTCAGTCCTTGTCTCCAGGGGCCTGTGGCCCTGTGTCCCCAGACACCTCCAAAATTCCGAACGATCGAGGATGTGTTGCAGACCCAAGCTGCCCCCACCTCAAACCTGTGCTGCCCTGACAGTCCCAAGGGAACCCTACAAACTGACATTAAGAACCTGGGCTGGCCACTTTTCTTTCCCAGGGAAAAGAGTCAGTCCTTGTCTCCAGGGGCCTGTTTCCCTGTATCCCCAGACACCTCCAAAATTCCGAACGATCGAGGATATGTTGCAGACCCAAGCTGCCCCCACCTCAAACCTGTGCTGCCCTGACAGTCCCAAGGGAACCCTACAAACTGACATTAAGAATCTGGGCTGACCACTTTTCTTTCCCAGGAAAAAGGGCCGGTCCTTGTCTCCAGGGGCCTGTGGCCCTCAGTAGCCGGCTGCGTCCCAAAATCCGAACGATCGAGGATGTGTCGCAGACCCAAGCTGCCCCCACCTCAAACCTGTGCTGCCCTGACAGTCCCAAGGGAACCCTACAAAGTGACATTAAGAACCTGGGCTGACCACTTTTCTTTCCCAGGAAAAAGGGCCGGTCCTTGTCTCCAGGGGCTTGTGGCCCTCAGTAGCCGGCTGCGTCCCAAAATCCGAACGATCGAGGATGTGTCGCAGACCCAAGCTGCCCCCACCTCAAACCTGTGCTGCCCTGACAGTCCCAAGGGAACCCTACAAACTGCCATTAAGAACCTGGGCTGACCACTTTTCTTTCCCAGGAGAAAGGCTGATCTTTGTCTCCAGGGGCCTGTGGCCCTCAGTGGCTGGGCAGCTCCAAAAATCCAAACGATCGAGGATGTGTCGCAGACCCAAGCTGCCCCCACCTCAAAACTGTGCTGCCCTGACAGCCCAAAGGGAACCCTACAAACTGACATTAAGAACCTGGGCTGACCACTTTTCTTTCCCAGGAAAAAGGCTGATCTTTGTCTCCAGGGGTCTGTGGCCCTCAGTGGCCAGCTACGTCCAAAAATTCCGAACGATCGAGGATGTGTCGCAGACCCAAGCTGCCCCCACCTCAAACCTGTGCTTCCCTGACAGTGCCAAGGGAACCCTACAAACTGACATTAAGAACCTGGGCTGACCCCTTTTCTTTCCAAAGGAAAAAAGCTGATCGTTGTTTCCATGGGCCTGTGGCCCTCAGTGGCCAGCTACGTTCAAAAATTCCGAACAATCGAGGATGTGTCGCAGACCCAAGCTGCCCCCACCTCAAACCTGTGCTGCCCTGACAGTCCCAAGGGAACCCTACAAACTGACATTAAGAACCTGGGCTGGCCACTTTTCTTTCCCAGGGAAAAGGCTGATCTTTGTCTGCAGGGGCCTTTGGCTCTGACTGGCCAGACACCTCCAAAAATCCGAACGATCGAGGATGTGTCGCAGACCCAAGCTGCCCCCACCTCAAACCTGTGCTGCCCTGACAGTCCCAAGGGAACCCTACAAACTGACATTAAGAACCTGGGCTGGCCACTTTTCTTTCCCAGGAAAAAGGCTGATCTTTTTCTACAGGGGCCTGTGGCCCTCAGTGGCCAGCTACGTCCAAAAATCCGAACGATCGAGGATGTGTCGCAGACCCAAGCTGCCCCCACCTCAAACCTGTGCTGCCCTGACAGTCCCAAGGGAACCCTACAAACTGACATTAAGAACCTGGGCTGGCCACTTTTCTTTCCCAGCGAAAAAGGGTCAGTCCTTGTCTCCAGGGGCCTGTGGCCCTGTGTCCCCAGACACCTCCAAAATTCCGAACGATCGAGGATGTGTTGCAGACCCAAGCTGCCCCCACCTCAAACCTGTGCTGCCCTGACAGTCCCAAGGGACCCCTACAAACTGACATTAAGAACCTGGGCTGACCACTTTTCTTTTCCAGGAAAAAGGCTGATCTTTGTCTCCATGGGCCTGTGGCCCTCAGTGGCCGGCTACGTCCAAAAATCCGAACGATCGAGGATGTGTCGCAGACCCAAGCTGCCCCCACCTCAAACCTGTGCTGCCCTGACAGTCCCAAGGGAACCCTACAAACTGACATTAAGAACCTGGGCTGACCATTTTTATTTCCCAGGAAAAAGGCTGATCTTTGTCTGGAGGGGCCTGTGGCTCTGACTGGCCAGACACCTCCAAAAATCCAAACGATCGAGGATGTGTCGCAGACCCAAGCTGCCCCCACCTCAAACCTGTGCTGCCCTGACAGTCCCAAGGGAACCCTACAAACTGACATTAAGAAACTGGGCGGACCACTTTTCTTTCCCAGGAAAAAGGCTGATCTTTGTCTCCAGGGGCCTGTGGCCCTCAGTGGCCAGCTACGTCCAAAAATCCGAACGATCGAGGATGTGTCGCAGACCCAAGCTGCCCCCACCTCAAACCTGTGCTGCCCTGACAGTCCCAAGGGAACCCTACAAACTGACATTAAGAACCTGGGCTGGCCACTTTTCATTCCCAGGGAAATGGTCAGTCCTTGTCTCCAGGGGCCTGTGGCCCTGTGTCCCCGGACACCTCCAAAATTCCGAACGATCGAGGATGTGTTGCAGACCCAAGCTGCCCCCACCTCAAACCTGTGCTGCCCTGACAGTCCCAAGGGAACCCTACAAACTGCCATTAAGAACCTGGGCTGACCACTTTTCTTTCCCAGGAAAAAGGGCCGGTCCTTGTCTCCAGGGGCCTGTGGCTCTCAGTGGCCAGCTACGTCCAAAAATTCCGAACGATCGAGGATGTGTCGCAGACCCAAGCTGCCCCCACCTCAAACCTGTGCTGCCCTGACAGTCCCAAGGGAACCCTACAAACTGACATTAAGAACCTGGGCTGACCACTTTTCTTTCCCAGGGAAAAAGCTGATCTTTGTTTCCATGGGCCTGTGGCCCTCAGTGGCCAGCTACGTCCAAAAAGCCGAACGATCGAGGATGTGTCGCAGACCCAAGCTGCCCCCACCTCAAACCTGTGCTGCCCTGACAGTCCCAAGTGAACCCTACAAACTGACATTAAGAACCTGGGCTGGCCACTTTTCTTTCCCAGGGAAAAGTGTCGGTCCTTGTCTCCAGGGGCCTGTGGCCCTGTGTCCCCAGACACCTCCAAAATTCCGAACGATCGAGGATATGTTGCAGACCCAAGCTGCCCCCACCTCAAACCTGTGCTGCCCTGACAGTCCCAAGGGAACCCTACAAACTGACATTAAGAATCTGGGCTGACCACTTTTCTTTCCCAGGAAAAAGGGCCGGTCCTTGTCTCCAGGGGCCTGTGGCCCTCAGTAGCCGGCTGCGTCCCAAAATCCGAACGATCGAGGATGTGTCGCAGACCCAAGCTGCCCCCACCTCAAACCTGTGCTGCCCTGACAGTCCCAAGGGAACCCTACAAACTGACATTAAGAACCTGGGCTGACCACTTTTCTTTCCCAGGAAAAAGGGCCGGTCCTTGTCTCCAGGGGCTTGTGGCCCTCAGTAGCCGGCTGCGTCCCAAAATCCGAACGATCGAGGATGTGTCGCAGACCCAAGCTGCCCCCACCTCAAACCTGTGCTGCCCTGACAGTCCCAAGGGAACCCTACAAACTGCCATTAAGAACCTGGGCTGACCACTTTTCTTTCCCAGGAAAAAGGCTGATCTTTGTCTCCAGGGGCCTGTGGCCCTCAGTGGCTGGGCAGCTCCAAAAATCCAAACGATCGAGGATGTGTCGCAGACCCAAGCTGCCCCCACCTCAAAACTGTGCTGCCCTGACAGCCCAAAGGGAACCCTACAAACTGACATTAAGAACCTGGGCTGACCACTTTTCTTTCCCAGGAAAAAGGCTGATCTTTGTCTCCAGGGGTCTGTGGCCCTCAGTGGCCAGCTACGTCCAAAAATTCCGAACGATCGAGGATGTGTCGCAGACCCAAGCTGCCCCCACCTCAAACCTGTGCTTCCCTGACAGTGCCAAGGGAACCCTACAAACTGACATTAAGAACCTGGGCTGACCCCTTTTCTTTCCAAAGGAAAAAAGCTGATCGTTGTTTCCATGGGCCTGTGGCCCTCAGTGGCCAGCTACGTTCAAAAATTCCGAACGATCGAGGATGTGTCGCAGACCCAAGCTGCCCCCACCTCAAACCTGTGCTGCCCTGACAGTCCCAAGGGAGCCCTACAAACTGACCTTAAGAACCTGGGCTGGCCACTTTTCTTTCCCAGGGAAAAGGCTGATCTTTGTCTGCAGGGGCCTTTGG
The DNA here is from genome assembly GCF_024509145.1 of Vidua macroura. NCBI lineage: Eukaryota > Metazoa > Chordata > Aves > Passeriformes > Viduidae > Vidua > Vidua macroura. The sequence goes on along the minus strand of NC_071591.1, from coordinate 53,565 downwards.
CTCTGACTGGCCAGACACCTCCAAAAATCCGAACGATCGAGGATGTGTCGCAGACCCAAGCTGCCCCCACCTCAAACCTGTGCTGCCCTGACAGTCCCAAGGGAACCCTACAAACTGACATTAAGAACCTGGGCTGGCCACTTTTCTTTCCCAGGAAAAAGGCTGATCTTTTTCTACAGGGGCCTGTGGCCCTCAGTGGCCAGCTACGTCCAAAAATCCGAACGATCGAGGATGTGTCGCAGACCCAAGCTGCCCCCACCTCAAACCTGTGCTGCCCTGACAGTCCCAAGGGAACCCTACAAACTGACATTAAGAACCTGGGCTGGCCACTTTTCTTTCCCAGCGAAAAAGGGTCAGTCCTTGTCTCCAGGGGCCTGTGGCCCTGTGTCCCCAGACACCTCCAAAATTCCGAACGATCGAGGATGTGTTGCAGACCCAAGCTGCCCCCACCTCAAACCTGTGCTGCCCTGACAGTCCCAAGGGACCCCTACAAACTGACATTAAGAACCTGGGCTGACCACTTTTCTTTTCCAGGAAAAAGGCTGATCTTTGTCTCCATGGGCCTGTGGCCCTCAGTGGCCGGCTACGTCCAAAAATCCGAACGATCGAGGATGTGTCGCAGACCCAAGCTGCCCCCACCTCAAACCTGTGCTGCCCTGACAGTCCCAAGGGAACCCTACAAACTGACATTAAGAACCTGGGCTGACCATTTTTATTTCCCAGGAAAAAGGCTGATCTTTGTCTGGAGGGGCCTGTGGCTCTGACTGGCCAGACACCTCCAAAAATCCAAACGATCGAGGATGTGTCGCAGACCCAAGCTGCCCCCACCTCAAACCTGTGCTGCCCTGACAGTCCCAAGGGAACCCTACAAACTGACATTAAGAAACTGGGCGGACCACTTTTCTTTCCCAGGAAAAAGGCTGATCTTTGTCTCCAGGGGCCTGTGGCCCTCAGTGGCCAGCTACGTCCAAAAATCCGAACGATCGAGGATGTGTCGCAGACCCAAGCTGCCCCCACCTCAAACCTGTGCTGCCCTGACAGTCCCAAGGGAACCCTACAAACTGACATTAAGAACCTGGGCTGGCCACTTTTCATTCCCAGGGAAATGGGTCAGTCCTTGTCTCCAGGGGCCTGTGGCCCTGTGTCCCCGGACACCTCCAAAATTCCGAACGATCGAGGATGTGTTGCAGACCCAAGCTGCCCCCACCTCAAACCTGTGCTGCCCTGACAGTCCCAAGGGAACCCTACAAACTGCCATTAAGAACCTGGGCTGACCACTTTTCTTTCCCAGGAAAAAGGGCCGGTCCTTGTCTCCAGGGGCCTGTGGCTCTCAGTGGCCAGCTACGTCCAAAAATTCCGAACGATCGAGGATGTGTCGCAGACCCAAGCTGCCCCCACCTCAAACCTGTGCTGCCCTGACAGTCCCAAGGGAACCCTACAAACTGACATTAAGAACCTGGGCTGACCACTTTTCTTTCCCAGGGAAAAAGCTGATCTTTGTTTCCATGGGCCTGTGGCCCTCAGTGGCCAGCTACGTCCAAAAAGCCGAACGATCGAGGATGTGTCGCAGACCCAAGCTGCCCCCACCTCAAACCTGTGCTGCCCTGACAGTCCCAAGTGAACCCTACAAACTGACATTAAGAACCTGGGCTGGCCACTTTTCTTTCCCAGGGAAAAGTGTCGGTCCTTGTCTCCAGGGGCCTGTGGCCCTGTGTCCCCAGACACCTCCAAAATTCCGAACGATCGAGGATATGTTGCAGACCCAAGCTGCCCCCACCTCAAACCTGTGCTGCCCTGACAGTCCCAAGGGAACCCTACAAACTGACATTAAGAATCTGGGCTGACCACTTTTCTTTCCCAGGAAAAAGGGCCGGTCCTTGTCTCCAGGGGCCTGTGGCCCTCAGTAGCCGGCTGCGTCCCAAAATCCGAACGATCGAGGATGTGTCGCAGACCCAAGCTGCCCCCACCTCAAACCTGTGCTGCCCTGACAGTCCCAAGGGAACCCTACAAACTGACATTAAGAACCTGGGCTGACCACTTTTCTTTCCCAGGAAAAAGGGCCGGTCCTTGTCTCCAGGGGCTTGTGGCCCTCAGTAGCCGGCTGCGTCCCAAAATCCGAACGATCGAGGATGTGTCGCAGACCCAAGCTGCCCCCACCTCAAACCTGTGCTGCCCTGACAGTCCCAAGGGAACCCTACAAACTGCCATTAAGAACCTGGGCTGACCACTTTTCTTTCCCAGGAAAAAGGCTGATCTTTGTCTCCAGGGGCCTGTGGCCCTCAGTGGCTGGGCAGCTCCAAAAATCCAAACGATCGAGGATGTGTCGCAGACCCAAGCTGCCCCCACCTCAAAACTGTGCTGCCCTGACAGCCCAAAGGGAACCCTACAAACTGACATTAAGAACCTGGGCTGACCACTTTTCTTTCCCAGGAAAAAGGCTGATCTTTGTCTCCAGGGGTCTGTGGCCCTCAGTGGCCAGCTACGTCCAAAAATTCCGAACGATCGAGGATGTGTCGCAGACCCAAGCTGCCCCCACCTCAAACCTGTGCTTCCCTGACAGTGCCAAGGGAACCCTACAAACTGACATTAAGAACCTGGGCTGACCCCTTTTCTTTCCAAAGGAAAAAAGCTGATCGTTGTTTCCATGGGCCTGTGGCCCTCAGTGGCCAGCTACGTTCAAAAATTCCGAACGATCGAGGATGTGTCGCAGACCCAAGCTGCCCCCACCTCAAACCTGTGCTGCCCTGACAGTCCCAAGGGAGCCCTACAAACTGACCTTAAGAACCTGGGCTGGCCACTTTTCTTTCCCAGGGAAAAGGCTGATCTTTGTCTGCAGGGGCCTTTGGCTCTGACTGGCCAGACACCTCCAAAAATCCGAACGATCGAGGATGTGTCGCAGACCCAAGCTGCCCCCACCTCAAACCTGTGCTGCCCTGACAGTCCCAAGGGAACCCTACAAACTGACATTAAGAACCTGGGCTGGCCACTTTTCTTTCCCAGGAAAAAGGCTGATCTTTGTCTACAGGGGCCTGTGGCCCTCAGTGGCCAGCTACGTCCAAAAATCCGAACGATCGAGGATGTGTCGCAGACCCAAGCTGCCCCCACCTCAAACCTGTGCTGCCCTGACAGTCCCAAGGGAACCCTACAAACTGACATTAAGAACCTGGGCTGGCCACTTTTCTTTCCCAGCGAAAAAGGGTCAGTCCTTGTCTCCAGGGGCCTGTGGCCCTGTGTCCCCAGACACCTCCAAAATTCCGAACGATCGAGGATGTGTTGCAGACCCAAGCTGCCCCCACCTCAAACCTGTGCTGCCCTGACAGTCCCAAGGGAACCCTACAAACTGACATTAAGAACCTGGGCTGACCACTTTTCTTTTCCAGGAAAAAGGCTGATCTTTGTCTCCATGGGCCTGTGGCCCTCAGTGGCCGGCTACGTCCAAAAATCCGAACGATCGAGGATGTGTCGCAGACCCAAGCTGCCCCCACCTCAAACCTGTGCTGCCCTGACAGTCCCAAGGGAACCCTACAAACTGACATTAAGAACCTGGGCTGACCATTTTTCTTTCCCAGGAAAAAGGCTGATCTTTGTCTGGAGGGGCCTGTGGCTCTGACTGGCCAGACACCTCCAAAAATCCAAACGATCGAGGATGTGTCGCAGACCCAAGCTGCCCCCACCTCAAACCTGTGCTGCCCTGACAGTCCCAAGGGAACCCTACAAACTGACATTAAGAAACTGGGCGGACCACTTTTCTTTCCCAGGAAAAAGGGTGATCTTTGTCTCCAGGGGCCTGTGGCCCTCAGTGGCCAGCTACGTCCAAAAATCCGAACGATCGAGGATGTGTCGCAGACCCAAGCTGCCCCCACCTCAAACCTGTGCTGCCCTGACAGTCCCAAGGGAACCCTACAAACTGACATTAAGAACCTGGGCTGGCCACTTTTCATTCCCAGGGAAATGGGTCAGTCCTTGTCTCCAGGGGCCTGTGGCCCTGTGTCCCCAGACACCTCCAAAATTCCGAACGATCGAGGATGTGTTGCAGACCCAAGCTGCCCCCACCTCAAACCTGTGCTGCCCTGACAGTCCCAAGGGAACCCTACAAACTGCCATTAAGAACCTGGGCTGACCACTTTTCTTTCCCAGGAAAAAGGGCCGGTCCTTGTCTCCAGGGGCCTGTGGCTCTCAGTGGCCAGCTACGTCCAAAAATTCCGAACGATCGAGGATGTGTCGCAGACCCAAGCTGCCCCCACCTCAAACCTGTGCTGCCCTGACAGTCCCAAGGGAACCCTACAAACTGACATTAAGAACCTGGTCTGACCACTTTTCTTTCCCAGGGAAAAAGCTGATCTTTGTTTCCATGGGCCTGTGGCCCTCAGTGGCCAGCTACGTCCAAAAAGCCGAACGATCGAGGATGTGTCGCAGACCCAAGCTGCCCCCACCTCAAACCTGTGCTGCCCTGACAGTCCCAAGTGAACCCTACAAACTGACATTAAGAACCTGGGCTGGCCACTTTTCTTTCCCAGGGAAAAGTGTCGGTCCTTGTCTCCAGGGGCCTGTGGCCCTGTGTCCCCAGACACCTCCAAAATTCCGAACGATCGAGGATGTGTTGCAGACCCAAGCTGCCCCCACTTCAAACCTGTGCTGCCCTGACAGTTGGAAGGGAACCCCTACAAACTGACATAAAGAACCTGGGCTGGCCACTTTTCTTTCCCAGGAAAAAGGCTGATTTTTGCCTCCAGGGGCCTGTGACCCTCAGTGGCCAGCTACATCCAAAAATTCCGAACGATCGAGGATGTGTCGCAGACCCAAGCTGCCCCCACCTCAAACCTGTGCTGCCCTGACAGTCCCAAGGGAACCCTACAAACTGACATTAAGAACCTGGGCTGGCCACGTTTCTTTCCCAGGGAAAAGGCTGATCTTTTTCTCCAGGGGTCTGTGGCCCTCAGTGGCTGGGCACCTCCAAAAATCCAAACGATCGAGGATGTGTCGCAGACCCAAGCTGCCCCCACCTCAAACCTGTGCTGCCCTGACAGTCCCAAGGGACCCCTACAAACTGACATTAAGAACCTGGGCTGGCCACTTTTCTTTCGCAGGAAAAAGTCTGATCTTTGTCTCCAGGGGCCTGTGGCCCTGTGTCCCCAGACACCTCCAAAATTCCGAACGATCGAGGATGTGTCGCAGACCCAAGCTGCCCCCACCTCAAACCTGCGCTGCCCTGACAGTCCCAAGGGAACCCTACAAACTGACATTAAGAACCTGGGCTGGCCACTTTTCTTTCCCAGGGAAAAGAGTCAGTCCTTGTCTCCAGGGGCCTATGGCCCTGTGTCCCCAGACACCTCCAAAATTCCGAACGATCGAGGATGTGTCGCAGACCCAAGCTGCCCCCACCTCAAAACTGTGCTGCCCTGACAGCCCAAAGGGAACCCTACAAACTGACATTAAGAACCTGGGCTGACCACTTTTCTTTCCCAGGAAAAAGGCTGATCTTTGTCTCCAGGGGTCTGTGGCCCTCAGTGGCCAGCTACGTCCAAAAATTCCGAACGATCGAGGATGTGTCGCAGACCCAAGCTGCCCCCACCTCAAACCTGTGCTTCCCTGACAGTGCCAAGGGAACCCTACAAACTGACATTAAGAACCTGGGCTGACCCCTTTTCTTTCCAAAGGAAAAAAGCTGATCGTTGTTTCCATGGGCCTGTGGCCCTCAGTGGCCAGCTACGTTCAAAAATTCCGAACGATCGAGGATGTGTCGCAGACCCAAGCTGCCCCCACCTCAAACCTGTGCTGCCCTGACAGTCCCAAGGGAGCCCTACAAACTGACCTTAAGAACCTGGGCTGGCCACTTTTCTTTCCCAGGGAAAAGGCTGATCTTTGTCTGCAGGGGCCTTTGGCTCTGACTGGCCAGACACCTCCAAAAATCCGAACGATCGAGGATGTGTCGCAGACCCAAGCTGCCCCCACCTCAAACCTGTGCTGCCCTGACAGTCCCAAGGGAACCCTACAAACTGACATTAAGAACCTGGGCTGGCCACTTTTCTTTCCCAGGAAAAAGGCTGATCTTTGTCTACAGGGGCCTGTGGCCCTCAGTGGCCAGCTACGTCCAAAAATCCGAACGATCGAGGATGTGTCGCAGACCCAAGCTGCCCCCACCTCAAACCTGTGCTGCCCTGACAGTCCCAAGGGAACCCTACAAACTGACATTAAGAACCTGGGCTGGCCACTTTTCTTTCCCAGCGAAAAAGGGTCAGTCCTTGTCTCCAGGGGCCTGTGGCCCTGTGTCCCCAGACACCTCCAAAATTCCGAACGATCGAGGATGTGTTGCAGACCCAAGCTGCCCCCACCTCAAACCTGTGCTGCCCTGACAGTCCCAAGGGACCCCTACAAACTGACATTAAGAACCTGGGCTGACCACTTTTCTTTTCCAGGAAAAAGGCTGATCTTTGTCTCCATGGGCCTGTGGCCCTCAGTGGCCGGCTACGTCCAAAAATCCGAACGATCGAGGATGTGTCGCAGACCCAAGCTGCCCCCACCTCAAACCTGTGCTGCCCTGACAGTCCCAAGGGAACCCTACAAACTGACATTAAGAACCTGGGCTGACCATTTTTCTTTCCCAGGAAAAAGGCTGATCTTTGTCTGGAGGGGCCTGTGGCTCTGACTGGCCAGACACCTCCAAAAATCCAAACGATCGAGGATGTGTCGCAGACCCAAGCTGCCCCCACCTCAAACCTGTGCTGCCCTGACAGTCCCAAGGGAACCCTACAAACTGACATTAAGAAACTGGGCGGACCACTTTTCTTTCCCAGGAAAAAGGGTGATCTTTGTCTCCAGGGGCCTGTGGCCCTCAGTGGCCAGCTACGTCCAAAAATCCGAACGATCGAGGATGTGTCGCAGACCCAAGCTGCCCCCACCTCAAACCTGTGCTGCCCTGACAGTCCCAAGGGAACCCTACAAACTGACATTAAGAACCTGGGCTGGCCACTTTTCATTCCCAGGGAAATGGGTCAGTCCTTGTCTCCAGGGGCCTGTGGCCCTGTGTCCCCAGACACCTCCAAAATTCCGAACGATCGAGGATGTGTTGCAGACCCAAGCTGCCCCCACCTCAAACCTGTGCTGCCCTGACAGTCCCAAGGGAACCCTACAAACTGCCATTAAGAACCTGGGCTGACCACTTTTCTTTCCCAGGAAAAAGGGCCGGTCCTTGTCTCCAGGGGCCTGTGGCTCTCAGTGGCCAGCTACGTCCAAAAATTCCGAACGATCGAGGATGTGTCGCAGACCCAAGCTGCCCCCACCTCAAACCTGTGCTGCCCTGACAGTCCCAAGGGAACCCTACAAACTGACATTAAGAACCTGGTCTGACCACTTTTCTTTCCCAGGGAAAAAGCTGATCTTTGTTTCCATGGGCCTGTGGCCCTCAGTGGCCAGCTACGTCCAAAAAGCCGAACGATCGAGGATGTGTCGCAGACCCAAGCTGCCCCCACCTCAAACCTGTGCTGCCCTGACAGTCCCAAGTGAACCCTACAAACTGACATTAAGAACCTGGGCTGGCCACTTTTCTTTCCCAGGGAAAAGTGTCGGTCCTTGTCTCCAGGGGCCTGTGGCCCTGTGTCCCCAGACACCTCCAAAATTCCGAACGATCGAGGATGTGTTGCAGACCCAAGCTGCCCCCACTTCAAACCTGTGCTGCCCTGACAGTTGGAAGGGAACCCCTACAAACTGACATAAAGAACCTGGGCTGGCCACTTTTCTTTCCCAGGAAAAAGGCTGATTTTTGCCTCCAGGGGCCTGTGACCCTCAGTGGCCAGCTACATCCAAAAATTCCGAACGATCGAGGATGTGTCGCAGACCCAAGCTGCCCCCACCTCAAACCTGTGCTGCCCTGACAGTCCCAAGGGAACCCTACAAACTGACATTAAGAACCTGGGCTGGCCACGTTTCTTTCCCAGGGAAAAGGCTGATCTTTTTCTCCAGGGGTCTGTGGCCCTCAGTGGCTGGGCACCTCCAAAAATCCAAACGATCGAGGATGTGTCGCAGACCCAAGCTGCCCCCACCTCAAACCTGTGCTGCCCTGACAGTCCCAAGGGACCCCTACAAACTGACATTAAGAACCTGGGCTGGCCACTTTTCTTTCGCAGGAAAAAGTCTGATCTTTGTCTCCAGGGGCCTGTGGCCCTGTGTCCCCAGACACCTCCAAAATTCCGAACGATCGAGGATGTGTCGCAGACCCAAGCTGCCCCCACCTCAAACCTGCGCTGCCCTGACAGTCCCAAGGGAACCCTACAAACTGACATTAAGAACCTGGGCTGGCCACTTTTCTTTCCCAGGGAAAAGAGTCAGTCCTTGTCTCCAGGGGCCTATGGCCCTGTGTCCCCAGACACCTCCAAAATTCCGAACGATCGAGGATGTGTCGCAGACCCAAGCTGCCCCCACCTCAAAACTGTGCTGCCCTGACAGCCCAAAGGGAACCCTACAAACTGACATTAAGAACCTGGGCTGACCACTTTTCTTTCCCAGGAAAAAGGCTGATCTTTGTCTCCAGGGGTCTGTGGCCCTCAGTGGCCAGCTACGTCCAAAAATTCCGAACGATCGAGGATGTGTCGCAGACCCAAGCTGCCCCCACCTCAAACCTGTGCTTCCCTGACAGTGCCAAGGGAACCCTACAAACTGACATTAAGAACCTGGGCTGACCCCTTTTCTTTCCAAAGGAAAAAAGCTGATCGTTGTTTCCATGGGCCTGTGGCCCTCAGTGGCCAGCTACGTTCAAAAATTCCGAACGATCGAGGATGTGTCGCAGACCCAAGCTGCCCCCACCTCAAACCTGTGCTGCCCTGACAGTCCCAAGGGAGCCCTACAAACTGACCTTAAGAACCTGGGCTGGCCACTTTTCTTTCCCAGGGAAAAGGCTGATCTTTGTCTGCAGGGGCCTTTGGCTCTGACTGGCCAGACACCTCCAAAAATCCGAACGATCGAGGATGTGTCGCAGACCCAAGCTGCCCCCACCTCAAACCTGTGCTGCCCTGACAGTCCCAAGGGAACCCTACAAACTGACATTAAGAACCTGGGCTGGCCACTTTTCTTTCCCAGGAAAAAGGCTGATCTTTGTCTACAGGGGCCTGTGGCCCTCAGTGGCCAGCTACGTCCAAAAATCCGAACGATCGAGGATGTGTCGCAGACCCAAGCTGCCCCCACCTCAAACCTGTGCTGCCCTGACAGTCCCAAGGGAACCCTACAAACTGACATTAAGAACCTGGGCTGGCCACTTTTCTTTCCCAGCGAAAAAGGGTCAGTCCTTGTCTCCAGGGGCCTGTGGCCCTGTGTCCCCAGACACCTCCAAAATTCCGAACGATCGAGGATGTGTTGCAGACCCAAGCTGCCCCCACCTCAAACCTGTGCTGCCCTGACAGTCCCAAGGGACCCCTACAAACTGACATTAAGAACCTGGGCTGACCACTTTTCTTTTCCAGGAAAAAGGCTGATCTTTGTCTCCATGGGCCTGTGGCCCTCAGTGGCCGGCTACGTCCAAAAATCCGAACGATCGAGGATGTGTCGCAGACCCAAGCTGCCCCCACCTCAAACCTGTGCTGCCCTGACAGTCCCAAGGGAACCCTACAAACTGACATTAAGAACCTGGGCTGACCATTTTTCTTTCCCAGGAAAAAGGCTGATCTTTGTCTGGAGGGGCCTGTGGCTCTGACTGGCCAGACACCTCCAAAAATCCAAACGATCGAGGATGTGTCGCAGACCCAAGCTGCCCCCACCTCAAACCTGTGCTGCCCTGACAGTCCCAAGGGAACCCTACAAACTGACATTAAGAAACTGGGCGGACCACTTTTCTTTCCCAGGAAAAAGGGTGATCTTTGTCTCCAGGGGCCTGTGGCCCTCAGTGGCCAGCTACGTCCAAAAATCCGAACGATCGAGGATGTGTCGCAGACCCAAGCTGCCCCCACCTCAAACCTGTGCTGCCCTGACAGTCCCAAGGGAACCCTACAAACTGACATTAAGAACCTGGGCTGGCCACTTTTCATTCCCAGGGAAATGGGTCAGTCCTTGTCTCCAGGGGCCTGTGGCCCTGTGTCCCCAGACACCTCCAAAATTCCGAACGATCGAGGATGTGTTGCAGACCCAAGCTGCCCCCACCTCAAACCTGTGCTGCCCTGACAGTCCCAAGGGAACCCTACAAACTGCCATTAAGAACCTGGGCTGACCACTTTTCTTTCCCAGGAAAAAGGGCCGGTCCTTGTCTCCAGGGGCCTGTGGCTCTCAGTGGCCAGCTACGTCCAAAAATTCCGAACGATCGAGGATGTGTCGCAGACCCAAGCTGCCCCCACCTCAAACCTGTGCTGCCCTGACAGTCCCAAGGGAACCCTACAAACTGACATTAAGAACCTGGTCTGACCACTTTTCTTTCCCAGGGAAAAAGCTGATCTTTGTTTCCATGGGCCTGTGGCCCTCAGTGGCCAGCTACGTCCAAAAAGCCGAACGATCGAGGATGTGTCGCAGACCCAAGCTGCCCCCACCTCAAACCTGTGCTGCCCTGACAGTCCCAAGTGAACCCTACAAACTGACATTAAGAACCTGGGCTGGCCACTTTTCTTTCCCAGGGAAAAGTGTCGGTCCTTGTCTCCAGGGGCCTGTGGCCCTGTGTCCCCAGACACCTCCAAAATTCCGAACGATCGAGGATGTGTTGCAGACCCAAGCTGCCCCCACTTCAAACCTGTGCTGCCCTGACAGTTGGAAGGGAACCCCTACAAACTGACATAAAGAACCTGGGCTGGCCACTTTTCTTTCCCAGGAAAAAGGCTGATTTTTGCCTCCAGGGGCCTGTGACCCTCAGTGGCCAGCTACATCCAAAAATTCCGAACGATCGAGGATGTGTCGCAGACCCAAGCTGCCCCCACCTCAAACCTGTGCTGCCCTGACAGTCCCAAGGGAACCCTACAAACTGACATTAAGAACCTGGGCTGGCCACGTTTCTTTCCCAGGGAAAAGGCTGATCTTTTTCTCCAGGGGTCTGTGGCCCTCAGTGGCTGGGCACCTCCAAAAATCCAAACGATCGAGGATGTGTCGCAGACCCAAGCTGCCCCCACCTCAAACCTGTGCTGCCCTGACAGTCCCAAGGGACCCCTGCAAACTGACATTAAGAACCTGGGCTGGCCACTTTTCTTTCGCAGGAAAAAGTCTGATCTTTGTCTCCAGGGGCCTGTGGCCCTGTGTCCCCAGACACCTCCAAAATTCCGAACGATCGAGGATGTGTCGCAGACCCAAGCTGCCCCCACCTCAAACCTGCGCTGCCCTGACAGTCCCAAGGGAACCCTACAAACTGACATTAAGAACCTGGGCTGGCCACTTTTCTTTCCCAGGGAAAAGAGTCAGTCCTTGTCTCCAGGGGCCTATGGCCCTGTGTCCCCAGACACCTCCAAAATTCCGAACGATCGTGGATGTGTTGCAGACCCAAGCTGCCCCCACCTCAAACCTGTGCTGCCCTGACAGTCCCAAGGGAACCCTACAAACTGACATTAAGAACCTGGGCTGACCACTTTTCTTTCCCAGGATAAAGGGCCGGTCCTTGTCTCCAGGGGCCTGTGGCCCTCAGTAGCCAGCTGCGTCCCAAAATCCGAACGGTCGAGGATGTGTCGCAGACCCAAGCTGCCCCCACCTCAAACCTGTGCTGCCCTGACAGTCCCAAGGGAACCCTACAAACTGACATTAAGAACCTGGGCTGACCACTTTTCTTTCCAAAGGAAAAAAGCTGATCTTTGTTTCCATGGGCCTGTGGCCCTGAGTGGCTCGCTACGTCCAAAAATTCCGAACGATCGAGGATGTGTTGCAGACCCAAGCTGCCCCCACCTCAAACCTGTGCTGCCCTGACAGTCCCAAGGGAACCCTATAAACTGACATTAAGAACCTGGGCTGACCCCTTTTCTTTCCAAAGGAAAAAAGCTGATCTTTGTTTCCATGGGCCTGTGGACCTCAGTGGCCAGCTACGTCCAAAAATTCCGAACGATCGAGGATGTGTCGCAGACCCAAGCTGCCCCCACCTCAAACCTGTGCTGCCCTGACAGTCCCAAGGGAACCCTACAAACTGACATTAAGAACCTGGGCTGGCCACTTTTCTTTCCCAGGGAAAAGGGTCGGTCCTTGTCTCCAGGGGCCTGTGGCCCTGTGTCCCCAGACACCTCCAAAATTCCGAACGATCGAGGATGTGTTGCAGACCCAAGCTGCCCCCACTTCAAACCTGTGCTGCCCTGACAGTCCCAAGGGAACCCTACAAACTGACATTAAGAACCTGGCCTGGCCACGTTTCTTTCCCAGGGAAAAGGCTGATCTTTGTCTCCAGGGGTCTGTGGCCCTCTGTGGCCAGCTACGTCCAAAAATCCGAACGATCGAGGATGTGTCGCAGACCCAAGCTGCCCCCACCTCAAACCTGTGCTGCCCTGACAGTCCCAAGGGAACCCTACAAACTGACATTAAGAACCTGGGCTGGCCACTTTTCTTTCCCAGGGAAAAGAGTCAGTCCTTGTCTCCAGGGTCCTGTGGCCCTGTGTCCCCAGACACCTCCAAAATTCCGAACGATCGTGGATGTGTTGCAGACCCAAGCTGCCCCCACCTCAAACCTGTGCTGCCCTGACAGTTCCAAGGGAACCCTACAAACTGACATTAAGAACCTGGGCTGACCCCTTTTCTTTCCAAAGGAAAAAAGCTGATCTTTGTTTCCATGGGCCTGTGGACCTCAGTGGCCAGCTACGTTCAAAAATTCCGAACGATCGAGGATGTGTCGCAGACCCAAGCTGCCCCCACCTCAAACCTGTGCTGCCCTGACAGTCCCAAGGGAACCCTATAAACTGACATTAAGAACCTGGGCTGGCCACTTTTCTTTCCCAGGGAAAAGGGTCAGTCCTTGTCTCCAGGGGCCTGTGGCCCTGTGTCCCCAGACACCTCCAAAATTCCGAACGATCGAGGATGTGTCACAGACCCAAGCTGCCCCCACCTCAAACCTGTGCTGCCCTGACAGTCCCAAGGGAACCCTACAAACTGACATTAAGAACCTGGCTGACCACTTTTCTGTCCAAAGGAAAAAAGCTGATCTTTGTCTCCAGGGGCCTGTGGCCCTCAGTGGCTGGCTACGTCCAAAAATCCAAACGATCGAGGATGTGTCGCAGACCCAAGCTGCCCCCACCTCAAACCTGTGCTGCCCTGACAGTCCCAAGGGAACCCTACAAACTGACATTAAGAACCTGGGCTGGCCACTTTTCTTTCCCAGCGAAAAAGGGTCAGTCCTTGTCTCCAGGGGCCTGTGGCCCTGTGTCCCCAGACACCTCCAAAATTCCGAACGATCGAGGATGTGTTGCAGACCCAAGCTGCCCCCACCTCAAACCTGTGCTGCCCTGACAGTCCCAAGGGACCCCTACAAACTGACATTAAGAACCTGGGCTGACCACTTTTCTTTTCCAGGAAAAAGGCTGATCTTTGTCTCCATGGGCCTGTGGCCCTCAGTGGCCGGCTACGTCCAAAAATCCGAACGATCGAGGATGTGTCGCAGACCCAAGCTGCCCCCACCTCAAACCTGTGCTGCCCTGACAGTCCCAAGGGAACCCTACAAACTGACATTAAGAACCTGGGCTGACCATTTTTCTTTCCCAGGAAAAAGGCTGATCTTTGTCTGGAGGGGCCTGTGGCTCTGACTGGCCAGACACCTCCAAAAATCCAAACGATCGAGGATGTGTCGCAGACCCAAGCTGCCCCCACCTCAAACCTGTGCTGCCCTGACAGTCCCAAGGGAACCCTACAAACTGACATTAAGAAACTGGGCGGACCACTTTTCTTTCCCAGGAAAAAGGGTGATCTTTGTCTCCAGGGGCCTGTGGCCCTCAGTGGCCAGCTACGTCCAAAAATCCGAACGATCGAGGATGTGTCGCAGACCCAAGCTGCCCCCACCTCAAACCTGTGCTGCCCTGACAGTCCCAAGGGAACCCTACAAACTGACATTAAGAACCTGGGCTGGCCACTTTTCATTCCCAGGGAAATGGGTCAGTCCTTGTCTCCAGGGGCCTGTGGCCCTGTGTCCCCAGACACCTCCAAAATTCCGAACGATCGAGGATGTGTTGCAGACCCAAGCTGCCCCCACCTCAAACCTGTGCTGCCCTGACAGTCCCAAGGGAACCCTACAAACTGCCATTAAGAACCTGGGCTGACCACTTTTCTTTCCCAGGAAAAAGGGCCGGTCCTTGTCTCCAGGGGCCTGTGGCTCTCAGTGGCCAGCTACGTCCAAAAATTCCGAACGATCGAGGATGTGTCGCAGACCCAAGCTGCCCCCACCTCAAACCTGTGCTGCCCTGACAGTCCCAAGGGAACCCTACAAACTGACATTAAGAACCTGGTCTGACCACTTTTCTTTCCCAGGGAAAAAGCTGATCTTTGTTTCCATGGGCCTGTGGCCCTCAGTGGCCAGCTACGTCCAAAAAGCCGAACGATCGAGGATGTGTCGCAGACCCAAGCTGCCCCCACCTCAAACCTGTGCTGCCCTGACAGTCCCAAGTGAACCCTACAAACTGACATTAAGAACCTGGGCTGGCCACTTTTCTTTCCCAGGGAAAAGTGTCGGTCCTTGTCTCCAGGGGCCTGTGGCCCTGTGTCCCCAGACACCTCCAAAATTCCGAACGATCGAGGATGTGTTGCAGACCCAAGCTGCCCCCACTTCAAACCTGTGCTGCCCTGACAGTTGGAAGGGAACCCCTACAAACTGACATAAAGAACCTGGGCTGGCCACTTTTCTTTCCCAGGAAAAAGGCTGATTTTTGCCTCCAGGGGCCTGTGACCCTCAGTGGCCAGCTACATCCAAAAATTCCGAACGATCGAGGATGTGTCGCAGACCCAAGCTGCCCCCACCTCAAACCTGTGCTGCCCTGACAGTCCCAAGGGAACCCTACAAACTGACATTAAGAACCTGGGCTGGCCACGTTTCTTTCCCAGGGAAAAGGCTGATCTTTTTCTCCAGGGGTCTGTGGCCCTCAGTGGCTGGGCACCTCCAAAAATCCAAACGATCGAGGATGTGTCGCAGACCCAAGCTGCCCCCACCTCAAACCTGTGCTGCCCTGACAGTCCCAAGGGACCCCTACAAACTGACATTAAGAACCTGGGCTGGCCACTTTTCTTTCGCAGGAAAAAGTCTGATCTTTGTCTCCAGGGGCCTGTGGCCCTGTGTCCCCAGACACCTCCAAAATTCCGAACGATCGAGGATGTGTCGCAGACCCAAGCTGCCCCCACCTCAAACCTGCGCTGCCCTGACAGTCCCAAGGGAACCCTACAAACTGACATTAAGAACCTGGGCTGGCCACTTTTCTTTCCCAGGGAAAAGAGTCAGTCCTTGTCTCCAGGGGCCTATGGCCCTGTGTCCCCAGACACCTCCAAAATTCCGAACGATCGAGGATGTGTCGCAGACCCAAGCTGCCCCCACCTCAAAACTGTGCTGCCCTGACAGCCCAAAGGGAACCCTACAAACTGACATTAAGAACCTGGGCTGACCACTTTTCTTTCCCAGGAAAAAGGCTGATCTTTGTCTCCAGGGGTCTGTGGCCCTCAGTGGCCAGCTACGTCCAAAAATTCCGAACGATCGAGGATGTGTCGCAGACCCAAGCTGCCCCCACCTCAAACCTGTGCTTCCCTGACAGTGCCAAGGGAACCCTACAAACTGACATTAAGAACCTGGGCTGACCCCTTTTCTTTCCAAAGGAAAAAAGCTGATCGTTGTTTCCATGGGCCTGTGGCCCTCAGTGGCCAGCTACGTTCAAAAATTCCGAACGATCGAGGATGTGTCGCAGACCCAAGCTGCCCCCACCTCAAACCTGTGCTGCCCTGACAGTCCCAAGGGAGCCCTACAAACTGACCTTAAGAACCTGGGCTGGCCACTTTTCTTTCCCAGGGAAAAGGCTGATCTTTGTCTGCAGGGGCCTTTGGCTCTGACTGGCCAGACACCTCCAAAAATCCGAACGATCGAGGATGTGTCGCAGACCCAAGCTGCCCCCACCTCAAACCTGTGCTGCCCTGACAGTCCCAAGGGAACCCTACAAACTGACATTAAGAACCTGGGCTGGCCACTTTTCTTTCCCAGGAAAAAGGCTGATCTTTGTCTACAGGGGCCTGTGGCCCTCAGTGGCCAGCTACGTCCAAAAATCCGAACGATCGAGGATGTGTCGCAGACCCAAGCTGCCCCCACCTCAAACCTGTGCTGCCCTGACAGTCCCAAGGGAACCCTACAAACTGACATTAAGAACCTGGGCTGGCCACTTTTCTTTCCCAGCGAAAAAGGGTCAGTCCTTGTCTCCAGGGGCCTGTGGCCCTGTGTCCCCAGACACCTCCAAAATTCCGAACGATCGAGGATGTGTTGCAGACCCAAGCTGCCCCCACCTCAAACCTGTGCTGCCCTGACAGTCCCAAGGGACCCCTACAAACTGACATTAAGAACCTGGGCTGACCACTTTTCTTTTCCAGGAAAAAGGCTGATCTTTGTCTCCATGGGCCTGTGGCCCTCAGTGGCCGGCTACGTCCAAAAATCCGAACGATCGAGGATGTGTCGCAGACCCAAGCTGCCCCCACCTCAAACCTGTGCTGCCCTGACAGTCCCAAGGGAACCCTACAAACTGACATTAAGAACCTGGGCTGACCATTTTTCTTTCCCAGGAAAAAGGCTGATCTTTGTCTGGAGGGGCCTGTGGCTCTGACTGGCCAGACACCTCCAAAAATCCAAACGATCGAGGATGTGTCGCAGACCCAAGCTGCCCCCACCTCAAACCTGTGCTGCCCTGACAGTCCCAAGGGAACCCTACAAACTGACATTAAGAAACTGGGCGGACCACTTTTCTTTCCCAGGAAAAAGGGTGATCTTTGTCTCCAGGGGCCTGTGGCCCTCAGTGGCCAGCTACGTCCAAAAATCCGAACGATCGAGGATGTGTCGCAGACCCAAGCTGCCCCCACCTCAAACCTGTGCTGCCCTGACAGTCCCAAGGGAACCCTACAAACTGACATTAAGAACCTGGGCTGGCCACTTTTCATTCCCAGGGAAATGGGTCAGTCCTTGTCTCCAGGGGCCTGTGGCCCTGTGTCCCCAGACACCTCCAAAATTCCGAACGATCGAGGATGTGTTGCAGACCCAAGCTGCCCCCACCTCAAACCTGTGCTGCCCTGACAGTCCCAAGGGAACCCTACAAACTGCCATTAAGAACCTGGGCTGACCACTTTTCTTTCCCAGGAAAAAGGGCCGGTCCTTGTCTCCAGGGGCCTGTGGCTCTCAGTGGCCAGCTACGTCCAAAAATTCCGAACGATCGAGGATGTGTCGCAGACCCAAGCTGCCCCCACCTCAAACCTGTGCTGCCCTGACAGTCCCAAGGGAACCCTACAAACTGACATTAAGAACCTGGTCTGACCACTTTTCTTTCCCAGGGAAAAAGCTGATCTTTGTTTCCATGGGCCTGTGGCCCTCAGTGGCCAGCTACGTCCAAAAAGCCGAACGATCGAGGATGTGTCGCAGACCCAAGCTGCCCCCACCTCAAACCTGTGCTGCCCTGACAGTCCCAAGTGAACCCTACAAACTGACATTAAGAACCTGGGCTGGCCACTTTTCTTTCCCAGGGAAAAGTGTCGGTCCTTGTCTCCAGGGGCCTGTGGCCCTGTGTCCCCAGACACCTCCAAAATTCCGAACGATCGAGGATGTGTTGCAGACCCAAGCTGCCCCCACTTCAAACCTGTGCTGCCCTGACAGTTGGAAGGGAACCCCTACAAACTGACATAAAGAACCTGGGCTGGCCACTTTTCTTTCCCAGGAAAAAGGCTGATTTTTGCCTCCAGGGGCCTGTGACCCTCAGTGGCCAGCTACATCCAAAAATTCCGAACGATCGAGGATGTGTCGCAGACCCAAGCTGCCCCCACCTCAAACCTGTGCTGCCCTGACAGTCCCAAGGGAACCCTACAAACTGACATTAAGAACCTGGGCTGGCCACGTTTCTTTCCCAGGGAAAAGGCTGATCTTTTTCTCCAGGGGTCTGTGGCCCTCAGTGGCTGGGCACCTCCAAAAATCCAAACGATCGAGGATGTGTCGCAGACCCAAGCTGCCCCCACCTCAAACCTGTGCTGCCCTGACAGTCCCAAGGGACCCCTACAAACTGACATTAAGAACCTGGGCTGGCCACTTTTCTTTCGCAGGAAAAAGTCTGATCTTTGTCTCCAGGGGCCTGTGGCCCTGTGTCCCCAGACACCTCCAAAATTCCGAACGATCGAGGATGTGTCGCAGACCCAAGCTGCCCCCACCTCAAACCTGCGCTGCCCTGACAGTCCCAAGGGAACCCTACAAACTGACATTAAGAACCTGGGCTGGCCACTTTTCTTTCCCAGGGAAAAGAGTCAGTCCTTGTCTCCAGGGGCCTATGGCCCTGTGTCCCCAGACACCTCCAAAATTCCGAACGATCGTGGATGTGTTGCAGACCCAAGCTGCCCCCACCTCAAACCTGTGCTGCCCTGACAGTCCCAAGGGAACCCTACAAACTGACATTAAGAACCTGGGCTGACCACTTTTCTTTCCCAGGATAAAGGGCCGGTCCTTGTCTCCAGGGGCCTGTGGCCCTCAGTAGCCAGCTGCGTCCCAAAATCCGAACGGTCGAGGATGTGTCGCAGACCCAAGCTGCCCCCACCTCAAACCTGTGCTGCCCTGACAGTCCCAAGGGAACCCTACAAACTGACATTAAGAACCTGGGCTGACCACTTTTCTTTCCAAAGGAAAAAAGCTGATCTTTGTTTCCATGGGCCTGTGGCCCTGAGTGGCTCGCTACGTCCAAAAATTCCGAACGATCGAGGATGTGTTGCAGACCCAAGCTGCCCCCACCTCAAACCTGTGCTGCCCTGACAGTCCCAAGGGAACCCTATAAACTGACATTAAGAACCTGGGCTGACCCCTTTTCTTTCCAAAGGAAAAAAGCTGATCTTTGTTTCCATGGGCCTGTGGACCTCAGTGGCCAGCTACGTCCAAAAATTCCGAACGATCGAGGATGTGTCGCAGACCCAAGCTGCCCCCACCTCAAACCTGTGCTGCCCTGACAGTCCCAAGGGAACCCTACAAACTGACATTAAGAACCTGGGCTGGCCACTTTTCTTTCCCAGGGAAAAGGGTCGGTCCTTGTCTCCAGGGGCCTGTGGCCCTGTGTCCCCAGACACCTCCAAAATTCCGAACGATCGAGGATGTGTTGCAGACCCAAGCTGCCCCCACTTCAAACCTGTGCTGCCCTGACAGTCCCAAGGGAACCCTACAAACTGACATTAAGAACCTGGCCTGGCCACGTTTCTTTCCCAGGGAAAAGGCTGATCTTTGTCTCCAGGGGTCTGTGGCCCTCTGTGGCCAGCTACGTCCAAAAATCCGAACGATCGAGGATGTGTCGCAGACCCAAGCTGCCCCCACCTCAAACCTGTGCTGCCCTGACAGTCCCAAGGGAACCCTACAAACTGACATTAAGAACCTGGGCTGGCCACTTTTCTTTCCCAGGGAAAAGAGTCAGTCCTTGTCTCCAGGGTCCTGTGGCCCTGTGTCCCCAGACACCTCCAAAATTCCGAACGATCGTGGATGTGTTGCAGACCCAAGCTGCCCCCACCTCAAACCTGTGCTGCCCTGACAGTTCCAAGGGAACCCTACAAACTGACATTAAGAACCTGGGCTGACCCCTTTTCTTTCCAAAGGAAAAAAGCTGATCTTTGTTTCCATGGGCCTGTGGACCTCAGTGGCCAGCTACGTTCAAAAATTCCGAACGATCGAGGATGTGTCGCAGACCCAAGCTGCCCCCACCTCAAACCTGTGCTGCCCTGACAGTCCCAAGGGAACCCTATAAACTGACATTAAGAACCTGGGCTGGCCACTTTTCTTTCCCAGGGAAAAGGGTCAGTCCTTGTCTCCAGGGGCCTGTGGCCCTGTGTCCCCAGACACCTCCAAAATTCCGAACGATCGAGGATGTGTCACAGACCCAAGCTGCCCCCACCTCAAACCTGTGCTGCCCTGACAGTCCCAAGGGAACCCTACAAACTGACATTAAGAACCTGGCTGACCACTTTTCTGTCCAAAGGAAAAAAGCTGATCTTTGTCTCCAGGGGCCTGTGGCCCTCAGTGGCTGGCTACGTCCAAAAATCCAAACGATCGAGGATGTGTCGCAGACCCAAGCTGCCCCCACCTCAAACCTGTGCTGCCCTGACAGTCCCAAGGGAACCCTACAAACTGACATTAAGAACCTGGGCTGGCCACTTTTCTTTCCCAGCGAAAAAGGGTCAGTCCTTGTCTCCAGGGGCCTGTGGCCCTGTGTCCCCAGACACCTCCAAAATTCCGAACGATCGAGGATGTGTTGCAGACCCAAGCTGCCCCCACCTCAAACCTGTGCTGCCCTGACAGTCCCAAGGGACCCCTACAAACTGACATTAAGAACCTGGGCTGACCACTTTTCTTTTCCAGGAAAAAGGCTGATCTTTGTCTCCATGGGCCTGTGGCCCTCAGTGGCCGGCTACGTCCAAAAATCCGAACGATCGAGGATGTGTCGCAGACCCAAGCTGCCCCCACCTCAAACCTGTGCTGCCCTGACAGTCCCAAGGGAACCCTACAAACTGACATTAAGAACCTGGGCTGACCATTTTTCTTTCCCAGGAAAAAGGCTGATCTTTGTCTGGAGGGGCCTGTGGCTCTGACTGGCCAGACACCTCCAAAAATCCAAACGATCGAGGATGTGTCGCAGACCCAAGCTGCCCCCACCTCAAACCTGTGCTGCCCTGACAGTCCCAAGGGAACCCTACAAACTGACATTAAGAAACTGGGCGGACCACTTTTCTTTCCCAGGAAAAAGGGTGATCTTTGTCTCCAGGGGCCTGTGGCCCTCAGTGGCCAGCTACGTCCAAAAATCCGAACGATCGAGGATGTGTCGCAGACCCAAGCTGCCCCCACCTCAAACCTGTGCTGCCCTGACAGTCCCAAGGGAACCCTACAAACTGACATTAAGAACCTGGGCTGGCCACTTTTCATTCCCAGGGAAATGGGTCAGTCCTTGTCTCCAGGGGCCTGTGGCCCTGTGTCCCCAGACACCTCCAAAATTCCGAACGATCGAGGATGTGTTGCAGACCCAAGCTGCCCCCACCTCAAACCTGTGCTGCCCTGACAGTCCCAAGGGAACCCTACAAACTGCCATTAAGAACCTGGGCTGACCACTTTTCTTTCCCAGGAAAAAGGGCCGGTCCTTGTCTCCAGGGGCCTGTGGCTCTCAGTGGCCAGCTACGTCCAAAAATTCCGAACGATCGAGGATGTGTCGCAGACCCAAGCTGCCCCCACCTCAAACCTGTGCTGCCCTGACAGTCCCAAGGGAACCCTACAAACTGACATTAAGAACCTGGTCTGACCACTTTTCTTTCCCAGGGAAAAAGCTGATCTTTGTTTCCATGGGCCTGTGGCCCTCAGTGGCCAGCTACGTCCAAAAAGCCGAACGATCGAGGATGTGTCGCAGACCCAAGCTGCCCCCACCTCAAACCTGTGCTGCCCTGACAGTCCCAAGTGAACCCTACAAACTGACATTAAGAACCTGGGCTGGCCACTTTTCTTTCCCAGGGAAAAGTGTCGGTCCTTGTCTCCAGGGGCCTGTGGCCCTGTGTCCCCAGACACCTCCAAAATTCCGAACGATCGAGGATGTGTTGCAGACCCAAGCTGCCCCCACTTCAAACCTGTGCTGCCCTGACAGTTGGAAGGGAACCCCTACAAACTGACATAAAGAACCTGGGCTGGCCACTTTTCTTTCCCAGGAAAAAGGCTGATTTTTGCCTCCAGGGGCCTGTGACCCTCAGTGGCCAGCTACATCCAAAAATTCCGAACGATCGAGGATGTGTCGCAGACCCAAGCTGCCCCCACCTCAAACCTGTGCTGCCCTGACAGTCCCAAGGGAACCCTACAAACTGACATTAAGAACCTGGGCTGGCCACGTTTCTTTCCCAGGGAAAAGGCTGATCTTTTTCTCCAGGGGTCTGTGGCCCTCAGTGGCTGGGCACCTCCAAAAATCCAAACGATCGAGGATGTGTCGCAGACCCAAGCTGCCCCCACCTCAAACCTGTGCTGCCCTGACAGTCCCAAGGGACCCCTACAAACTGACATTAAGAACCTGGGCTGGCCACTTTTCTTTCGCAGGAAAAAGTCTGATCTTTGTCTCCAGGGGCCTGTGGCCCTGTGTCCCCAGACACCTCCAAAATTCCGAACGATCGAGGATGTGTCGCAGACCCAAGCTGCCCCCACCTCAAACCTGCGCTGCCCTGACAGTCCCAAGGGAACCCTACAAACTGACATTAAGAACCTGGGCTGGCCACTTTTCTTTCCCAGGGAAAAGAGTCAGTCCTTGTCTCCAGGGGCCTATGGCCCTGTGTCCCCAGACACCTCCAAAATTCCGAACGATCGAGGATGTGTCGCAGACCCAAGCTGCCCCCACCTCAAAACTGTGCTGCCCTGACAGCCCAAAGGGAACCCTACAAACTGACATTAAGAACCTGGGCTGACCACTTTTCTTTCCCAGGAAAAAGGCTGATCTTTGTCTCCAGGGGTCTGTGGCCCTCAGTGGCCAGCTACGTCCAAAAATTCCGAACGATCGAGGATGTGTCGCAGACCCAAGCTGCCCCCACCTCAAACCTGTGCTTCCCTGACAGTGCCAAGGGAACCCTACAAACTGACATTAAGAACCTGGGCTGACCCCTTTTCTTTCCAAAGGAAAAAAGCTGATCGTTGTTTCCATGGGCCTGTGGCCCTCAGTGGCCAGCTACGTTCAAAAATTCCGAACGATCGAGGATGTGTCGCAGACCCAAGCTGCCCCCACCTCAAACCTGTGCTGCCCTGACAGTCCCAAGGGAGCCCTACAAACTGACCTTAAGAACCTGGGCTGGCCACTTTTCTTTCCCAGGGAAAAGGCTGATCTTTGTCTGCAGGGGCCTTTGGCTCTGACTGGCCAGACACCTCCAAAAATCCGAACGATCGAGGATGTGTCGCAGACCCAAGCTGCCCCCACCTCAAACCTGTGCTGCCCTGACAGTCCCAAGGGAACCCTACAAACTGACATTAAGAACCTGGGCTGGCCACTTTTCTTTCCCAGGAAAAAGGCTGATCTTTGTCTACAGGGGCCTGTGGCCCTCAGTGGCCAGCTACGTCCAAAAATCCGAACGATCGAGGATGTGTCGCAGACCCAAGCTGCCCCCACCTCAAACCTGTGCTGCCCTGACAGTCCCAAGGGAACCCTACAAACTGACATTAAGAACCTGGGCTGGCCACTTTTCTTTCCCAGCGAAAAAGGGTCAGTCCTTGTCTCCAGGGGCCTGTGGCCCTGTGTCCCCAGACACCTCCAAAATTCCGAACGATCGAGGATGTGTTGCAGACCCAAGCTGCCCCCACCTCAAACCTGTGCTGCCCTGACAGTCCCAAGGGACCCCTACAAACTGACATTAAGAACCTGGGCTGACCACTTTTCTTTTCCAGGAAAAAGGCTGATCTTTGTCTCCATGGGCCTGTGGCCCTCAGTGGCCGGCTACGTCCAAAAATCCGAACGATCGAGGATGTGTCGCAGACCCAAGCTGCCCCCACCTCAAACCTGTGCTGCCCTGACAGTCCCAAGGGAACCCTACAAACTGACATTAAGAACCTGGGCTGACCATTTTTCTTTCCCAGGAAAAAGGCTGATCTTTGTCTGGAGGGGCCTGTGGCTCTGACTGGCCAGACACCTCCAAAAATCCAAACGATCGAGGATGTGTCGCAGACCCAAGCTGCCCCCACCTCAAACCTGTGCTGCCCTGACAGTCCCAAGGGAACCCTACAAACTGACATTAAGAAACTGGGCGGACCACTTTTCTTTCCCAGGAAAAAGGGTGATCTTTGTCTCCAGGGGCCTGTGGCCCTCAGTGGCCAGCTACGTCCAAAAATCCGAACGATCGAGGATGTGTCGCAGACCCAAGCTGCCCCCACCTCAAACCTGTGCTGCCCTGACAGTCCCAAGGGAACCCTACAAACTGACATTAAGAACCTGGGCTGGCCACTTTTCATTCCCAGGGAAATGGGTCAGTCCTTGTCTCCAGGGGCCTGTGGCCCTGTGTCCCCAGACACCTCCAAAATTCCGAACGATCGAGGATGTGTTGCAGACCCAAGCTGCCCCCACCTCAAACCTGTGCTGCCCTGACAGTCCCAAGGGAACCCTACAAACTGCCATTAAGAACCTGGGCTGACCACTTTTCTTTCCCAGGAAAAAGGGCCGGTCCTTGTCTCCAGGGGCCTGTGGCTCTCAGTGGCCAGCTACGTCCAAAAATTCCGAACGATCGAGGATGTGTCGCAGACCCAAGCTGCCCCCACCTCAAACCTGTGCTGCCCTGACAGTCCCAAGGGAACCCTACAAACTGACATTAAGAACCTGGTCTGACCACTTTTCTTTCCCAGGGAAAAAGCTGATCTTTGTTTCCATGGGCCTGTGGCCCTCAGTGGCCAGCTACGTCCAAAAAGCCGAACGATCGAGGATGTGTCGCAGACCCAAGCTGCCCCCACCTCAAACCTGTGCTGCCCTGACAGTCCCAAGTGAACCCTACAAACTGACATTAAGAACCTGGGCTGGCCACTTTTCTTTCCCAGGGAAAAGTGTCGGTCCTTGTCTCCAGGGGCCTGTGGCCCTGTGTCCCCAGACACCTCCAAAATTCCGAACGATCGAGGATGTGTTGCAGACCCAAGCTGCCCCCACTTCAAACCTGTGCTGCCCTGACAGTTGGAAGGGAACCCCTACAAACTGACATAAAGAACCTGGGCTGGCCACTTTTCTTTCCCAGGAAAAAGGCTGATTTTTGCCTCCAGGGGCCTGTGACCCTCAGTGGCCAGCTACATCCAAAAATTCCGAACGATCGAGGATGTGTCGCAGACCCAAGCTGCCCCCACCTCAAACCTGTGCTGCCCTGACAGTCCCAAGGGAACCCTACAAACTGACATTAAGAACCTGGGCTGGCCACGTTTCTTTCCCAGGGAAAAGGCTGATCTTTTTCTCCAGGGGTCTGTGGCCCTCAGTGGCTGGGCACCTCCAAAAATCCAAACGATCGAGGATGTGTCGCAGACCCAAGCTGCCCCCACCTCAAACCTGTGCTGCCCTGACAGTCCCAAGGGACCCCTACAAACTGACATTAAGAACCTGGGCTGGCCACTTTTCTTTCGCAGGAAAAAGTCTGATCTTTGTCTCCAGGGGCCTGTGGCCCTGTGTCCCCAGACACCTCCAAAATTCCGAACGATCGAGGATGTGTCGCAGACCCAAGCTGCCCCCACCTCAAACCTGCGCTGCCCTGACAGTCCCAAGGGAACCCTACAAACTGACATTAAGAACCTGGGCTGGCCACTTTTCTTTCCCAGGGAAAAGAGTCAGTCCTTGTCTCCAGGGGCCTATGGCCCTGTGTCCCCAGACACCTCCAAAATTCCGAACGATCGTGGATGTGTTGCAGACCCAAGCTGCCCCCACCTCAAACCTGTGCTGCCCTGACAGTCCCAAGGGAACCCTACAAACTGACATTAAGAACCTGGGCTGACCACTTTTCTTTCCCAGGATAAAGGGCCGGTCCTTGTCTCCAGGGGCCTGTGGCCCTCAGTAGCCAGCTGCGTCCCAAAATCCGAACGGTCGAGGATGTGTCGCAGACCCAAGCTGCCCCCACCTCAAACCTGTGCTGCCCTGACAGTCCCAAGGGAACCCTACAAACTGACATTAAGAACCTGGGCTGACCACTTTTCTTTCCAAAGGAAAAAAGCTGATCTTTGTTTCCATGGGCCTGTGGCCCTGAGTGGCTCGCTACGTCCAAAAATTCCGAACGATCGAGGATGTGTTGCAGACCCAAGCTGCCCCCACCTCAAACCTGTGCTGCCCTGACAGTCCCAAGGGAACCCTATAAACTGACATTAAGAACCTGGGCTGACCCCTTTTCTTTCCAAAGGAAAAAAGCTGATCTTTGTTTCCATGGGCCTGTGGACCTCAGTGGCCAGCTACGTCCAAAAATTCCGAACGATCGAGGATGTGTCGCAGACCCAAGCTGCCCCCACCTCAAACCTGTGCTGCCCTGACAGTCCCAAGGGAACCCTACAAACTGACATTAAGAACCTGGGCTGGCCACTTTTCTTTCCCAGGGAAAAGGGTCGGTCCTTGTCTCCAGGGGCCTGTGGCCCTGTGTCCCCAGACACCTCCAAAATTCCGAACGATCGAGGATGTGTTGCAGACCCAAGCTGCCCCCACTTCAAACCTGTGCTGCCCTGACAGTCCCAAGGGAACCCTACAAACTGACATTAAGAACCTGGCCTGGCCACGTTTCTTTCCCAGGGAAAAGGCTGATCTTTGTCTCCAGGGGTCTGTGGCCCTCTGTGGCCAGCTACGTCCAAAAATCCGAACGATCGAGGATGTGTCGCAGACCCAAGCTGCCCCCACCTCAAACCTGTGCTGCCCTGACAGTCCCAAGGGAACCCTACAAACTGACATTAAGAACCTGGGCTGGCCACTTTTCTTTCCCAGGGAAAAGAGTCAGTCCTTGTCTCCAGGGTCCTGTGGCCCTGTGTCCCCAGACACCTCCAAAATTCCGAACGATCGTGGATGTGTTGCAGACCCAAGCTGCCCCCACCTCAAACCTGTGCTGCCCTGACAGTTCCAAGGGAACCCTACAAACTGACATTAAGAACCTGGGCTGACCCCTTTTCTTTCCAAAGGAAAAAAGCTGATCTTTGTTTCCATGGGCCTGTGGACCTCAGTGGCCAGCTACGTTCAAAAATTCCGAACGATCGAGGATGTGTCGCAGACCCAAGCTGCCCCCACCTCAAACCTGTGCTGCCCTGACAGTCCCAAGGGAACCCTATAAACTGACATTAAGAACCTGGGCTGGCCACTTTTCTTTCCCAGGGAAAAGGGTCAGTCCTTGTCTCCAGGGGCCTGTGGCCCTGTGTCCCCAGACACCTCCAAAATTCCGAACGATCGAGGATGTGTCACAGACCCAAGCTGCCCCCACCTCAAACCTGTGCTGCCCTGACAGTCCCAAGGGAACCCTACAAACTGACATTAAGAACCTGGCTGACCACTTTTCTGTCCAAAGGAAAAAAGCTGATCTTTGTCTCCAGGGGCCTGTGGCCCTCAGTGGCTGGCTACGTCCAAAAATCCAAACGATCGAGGATGTGTCGCAGACCCTAGCTGCCCCCACCTCAAACCTGTGCTGCCCTGACAGTCCCAAGGGAACCCTACAAACTGACATCAGGAACCTGGGCTGGCTACTTTTCTTCCGCAGGAAAAAGGCTGATCTTTGTCTCCAGGGGCCTGTGGCCCTGAGTGGCTGGAGACCTCCAAAAATCCAAATGATCGAGGATGTGTCGCAGACCCAAGCTGCCCTCACCTCAAACCTCTGCTGCCCTGACAGTCCCAAGGGAACCCTACAAACTGACATTAAGAACCTGGGCTGGCCACTTTTCTTTCCCAGGGAAAAGGGCTGGTCTTTTTCTCCAGGGGCCTGTGGCCCTGAGGGCCCAGCCGCCTGCAAAAAATCCGAATAAACAAGGATGTGTTGCAGACCCAAGCTGCCCTACCTCACTTTTCACTGGTGGTGTGCTTCATTCCAAGGGCAGTAAGAGTTCTTGGTGTTGGCATCTGTGGTCTGTGAGAAATTGTTCACTGTCTGCAATTTTGGATGCAATTCCTGTTTGGCTAGGGGCACACAGAGAGGAAAGACTGTCAATTTTCTTGGCAAGGGAAGTCTGACACCCCGTTGTTTAAGGGTCAGACAAAGGGCTGTGTAGGGGAGGGAACTCCCCACAGGACCTTTCTTCACCTCATCCCCCACTCCAAAGTGTTGCATGCCCCCCATGTGACAAGCCGCTTTCAGAGGGTTACCTGGGCACACCTGCACAGGGAGCTGCTAGTCCAGAGGGCCTAACAGGGCTATTCCAAGCGTTCCTCCAGGAACTATGGTTGGAACATCCAGCAGGGACTGGGGAGCAGCCGGACCCACCTGGGCACAGAGCATCCCTTTGAGAAAATGCCAAGGGAAGAGCCCTCTTGCCAAGGGGCAGCACCTGAGCAGGCCAGGCAGCATGTGGGGTTCCAGGGGAGAGTTTTCAGCTTTCCCCTTTTATTGTGTCAGTCCCTCCCTAGAACCCCCAGACCTTCCACAGCACTCCCAGAAAAGAGAGGGGTTAGTAGGAGAAAAGGGGTTTAAATTGAGAGAAAAAGCTTCCTTTTCCATTAATTCTTGTGTTCAAATTGCAAGGGAATCCACTTCCCCTGCAATTTTAATGGTCTCAATTGAAAGAATCCCTGCCTTTTCTATGCTGTTAGGGGTGTTAATTGACAGGGATTCCCCAGTTTCCATTATTTTCCAGTTTAAGTAGAAGGGGAAAACCTTGACAATGTTCTTTATGTGTTTGAATTAAGGGTAACTGCATTTGAATTAAGGGTAACCCTTTGTGTTGTCCTAAGGCTTAAATTGAGGGGAAAGCCCAGCTGTCCCTCCTTCTTAAGGGTTTGGATTGAGGGGAAAATCCCTCTTTCTTCATCACTGGAGAGATTTAAAGTGAGGAAAACCCCTCTTTTCCCAATATTCTCGGGGATTAAATTAAAGGGCAGAAGACATTCATTTGCCATTGTATCAGTTTCAGTGGAGGTAACTACCCGATTTCCTCCTTTTAAAGGCTTCACTTGAAGGAGGCTCTGTCTTTTTCAGCATTTTAAGGGTTTAAAACTACCTTCCAGGGCACTTCTTTCTGCACCCTAGGATTAAATATCTCAGAGAAGGGCAAGCCTGGCATGTACTTAATCTTTATGCTGCCCAGGAGATTATTATTTTTCTTATTTTTATTTATAATGTAGATAGCCCTAAGTAGTAGTCCCAAGGAGACAGACTGTTCATATGATTAGTATTTTTCTCCACCCTACTTAGTCACATGTAGAGTACTACTTAGTAGTCACTGAGGAATAATTATATAAGTTAACAGCAAATTACCCAACTCATCTAGCTATGCTGCCTAAAAACAAAGGCAGCATATTTATTGCTTTTTTATTTTCAAATAAGCAAAGTTTATTTCTTACCAGCTTTCTGTCCGTTTGTTCCAAGTAGTTGTAGCAAAAAAGAAAGTGCTGTTATTTCTCTGGAGAGTTTTCTTCTGTATCAAGCCCTTTACTCCCCTTGAATTCAAGTCAGAGGAGCCAAACAGCTACAGCTGCTCTGAGGGCTTTTATACCTGGTGGGATTTGCCCCTCTCCTTTCCCAGGCATTGTGGGAATGAGAGGCGGGCCCAATCAGGGGTATATTAACCCCAGCCTTGACCAGGGGGCTTCATTCCCTCTCTGGAATCTGCTGGGGTAAGAGCTCTCCTCTCATTTTGGTGATGAGGCTCTTTCAGCTTATCTCAGGTTGTTTTCAGCAGGTGCTTTTGGGCATCTAAAGCAACAGAGGCTTTGAAGAGACTGTGAAGAAAACAACATTGAATACAGGGAGTATTTAAGTTCATGATTTGGGTTTGTGCATTCAGGGGTGGTAAGGTGTTTTTGTAATTTTTGATTTTGTTTTGTTGGTTTTTTTTATTTTTTTTTAGAAGGAATTGCAGGAACTTCCTGCAATTCCAGGTTGTGTCAAGTACAACATTTTTTCAGCAGATTCATCATGTCAGAAAAGGTATCTGTCCTGTGTCAAAGATGATGTTTGAGATTGAGGCTTCAGATGAGTTGAGGATTGTGACTAGGAGAGGGAGAGTGAGCAGGGTGCCCGGTTAGGAGTTATTGTGGGGGGTTTTGAAGGCAGCAGAGTGAGAAATGGTGTCTATTTGAGGACCCCCCCGCAAGGCTTTTCCCAAGCATAGCAGAGGCATTCATGTGTCGTACTGCACACAAGCTCATCCACTGCACTCACAGAAATGCCATGTAACTTTGCCTCTCTCTAACCCAGGTGCCACTCATAATAACAGCCATAGCCTTGGACTCAGGATGAAGCTGGAGACTTGAGGACCCAGACACACTCAGAAGAGGATAAGTAGATGACTTGCTGGGATTTGGCCCATGTAACACTAAACTCATGCATTGATTTTGCTGTTCTTCATTGTAGCTAAGAGGCTAACAGGCGATCACACAGCCCTCCGAGGTAGACTCATTTCAGGTCCAACCTGGATTCACATCACCGATCACCCAAAAGATAAGTCGGGGCCACAGCCTGGAGATGGGAGTAGTGGATTGGAAATTCCTGGGATAGATTTGAAAACTAGCAGAGGATAAGGGGATAACTTCTAAGGGGCCTCTTAGGACAGCTAAAGGGAGAAGCTCTACTTTTGATTGCAGCTGTAGGGTGTGCAGTGCAGAACAGTTCCGGTCCGTGTTGTGGTGTACCGTGTTATCTGGTGTGTCTTTGGGGTCCCTTGGATCAGATATCCCTGCCTTTTCCCCTCAAGGGCCTTAACACAAGCATCAGCCATCATCTCTGGGTTCTCGAACGCTCGCACTTCTCGGCACGATGCCGATATCATTCGTTCTTTTACCGGCGGGCTCGGCCGTCTCTCTCAGTCGCATCTCCAAAGCATTGAGTCGGAGGTCTTTTGAGACCTCCTTCGCGGCTGTATCACCGTCCATCCTTTCCAGCCACGAGCTGTAACATCCTGGGGCTTACAAGATTGTATGGATATGGAAAGTATTCTAAACGTAGCATTGTCTCACAGCCATCCTGATCATTGTGACCAACAGTTCTTTTAACAGGTCACTCTGTTCCAGTCTTCTCCAGGAGCTCTTCTGCTCCTTAGAGCCTCCTCCATCCACCGCCGCCAAAGCATCGGTCATCTCTTTTGGCATCCTCTCACTCCTTGCCATTATTCTTCTTGCCAGGAACTTATCATCCTTGTGTCACGCCGTTTGTATCATAACGTGTCATTTGTGTTTAGCGTCCCCTCGTTTGTCCTGTCCTGTGTCACGGGTGTCTGCACATATTTGTCCCAGAGCTGTTCTGCCCTGCTGCATAGCCTGGTGTAATAGGATAAGTCCTGGGGACTTGAAATTTGCAGTGCAGGGTGTAGTTGGACTCTAGATGGTATTCCTAGATTGACATAAGATGTTTTCAGCTGTTAAGTTATCTTGCAACCATTTGACTTTTGTCCTAACTCTCTTTCAGATGCAGGTGGATTAAATCTGTGGCAGAGCCCCCCAGTCCCTGGAGAGGGGGTTCCCCTGAGCAGGTCAGTCACCATTTGTCTCTGCAGTGGAAGTGTAAATGGTGACTGTGTGTTACAGTACTCTTTTCTGTCTTTATTTTTAGGCAATAAATCTGGATCTCTGCAGTCAAGGTGAGCAGTGACCGGTTGCAGAAACAGTTGTTCTCACTCAGGTCTCAATTTCTGGTGCAACTCTAAAGCCTCCGTTCTCGTTTGTGTGCTTTAGGCAATCCACTCGGAGTATGCCAAGCCCCCGTCACCAACCAGCCGAAGGATCGGGTTTCCTGTGCTCGTGAGTCCTCTGGAAGTATTTCAGGACCGTGATGAAGCCTTGAAATTTTGTATTTCAAAGTCCCATCCGGGTAGCCTTTGGCAACGGCCGAGGAGTTGCGGTGAGTCGCCGAGGTAGGGAGGGGGAGCCAGGGTCCACTTAGGTTTCAGCAATGCCGAGTCACTTTGTCTCTTCTTAACCCAGGCATACTCTGCAATGACGGCGTCAGCCTCTGAGCACGGCCAAAGCATGCGGCCCAAGGAGCCGGGCATTCTGAGGAGAACGGCGAGTAGCAGAATTGCTGGGTTTTGTCCATTGTACAGCTAAGATCACGCAGTGATGTCTGGTGTTCTCAATTGTAGTTGAGCAAGGGACTACAGCCTGGTGATTGTAAGAAAATTCCCAGCAGGCGAGGCGGCCTCCATTCGCACGCGACGTGGATTCTCGTCCCCGGACGTCCGAGAGATAAGTCGAGGGCTACGACCTTGAGAGGGGATGAAAGGGAGGCGCTGGGAGGGCTTTTTGAATCAGCTTTGGTGGCAGGGATGTGCAAGAAGTATCCACTTAGGCCACCTAAAGGGAAAGTGTCTCTTTTGATCTCAGCGCTGAGGTGCGCAGGGCAGAGCAGTTCCGGTGTGTGTTGTGTCACTTGTCTATTGTGCATTCTGTGTGTTTGGGTATTTCATGTCACGTGTCTTTTTTACCTTAGCCCTTTGAGGGCCCTATCGGAAAGCCCGGCCTCATTTTTGGCATCGGCGATCTCTGCATTCCTTGGACGGGCACCAGTGCAATAGGACTCTTGATTCTGGAGGTCAGACAGGCATCTGAATTGCATCTCTCTTTAGAAGCATCCAGTCAGATGTCTTTTAAGGTCTTGCTCTGAGCTGTGTCAACAGCCACACACCGCAATGATCCCTTATAGCCGATTAGGACCGATAAGAATGCAAAGCTAGCTAGAACCTTCGGACCGTAAGATTGTTGGACATTCATCTTTGCGGTTCTCTTAAGAAATCATTCTGTTAGCATCTTGTTCCTGCAGGGTTCTCTGAGCCTCATCGGCTCCGAGCCATCAGTCTCACCTAGGTCATCTCGTTCCGCATTCTCCCGGCGCTCACCGGCATTCTTCTCACCGAGAGCTCTCTCTCCCTGTCGCGTCCCCTCGTTTGTCGTGTCCTGTCCTGTGTCACGGGTGTCTGCACATATTTGTCCCGGAGCTGCTCTGTCCTGCTGCATAGCCTGTAACGGGACAAGTCCCAGGAGTTGAAATTTCCAATGCAGGGTGCAGTTGGGCTCTAGATTGTATTTATAGATTGACATGTTTGGTGCTATTAAGTTATCCTGCAGCCATTTGACATTACTCCTACCTTTCTTTCAGATGCAGGTGGATTAAATCTGTGGCAGAGCCCCCAATCCCGGATCAAGGGCTTTTCCCGGAGAAGGTCAGTCACTGTTTGTGTTTGCAGGGGAAGCATACATAGTGACTATGTTACAGCACTGTTCTTTGTCTATTATTAGGAAGTCCAGGCAGATAGCTGCAGCCAAGGCCAAGTGTGCCAGGTGAGCAGTGGACAGAAGCAGTTGTTCTCACACAGGTCTCAATTTCTGGTGCACCTCTAACCATCCGTTCTCATTTGCGTGCTTTAGGCCATCCACTCGGCGTACGCTAAGCCCATGTCATCAGGTGGCGGACGGACCGGGTTTCCTGCACTCGTGAGCCCTCCGGAAGTATGACGGGACCCCGTGATGAAGCCCACACATCTTGTATTTCAAGGTCCCGTCTGGGTAGCTCACGGGAACGGCCGAGGAGCTGCGGTGAGTCGGGGAGGTAGGGAGGAGGAGCGGGGGTCCACTCCAGTTTCAGCCGTGCCCAGTCACCTTGTCTCCACTTAACCTAGGCGTACCTCGTGACGGCAGCGTCGGCCTCGGAGCACGGCCGAAGCGTGCGGCCCGAACGCCAGGGCCCTCTTAGGAGAAGGTGAGTAGCAGAATTGTCAGGTTTTGGCCCATGTGCTGTTAAGATTGTGCACTGATGTTTCCTTTTCTTTGTCTCGGCAGACAAAGAGATAAGAGCCTGGTGACAGCTGGAACTTCCCAGACGGGGAGGTGGCCTTCTTTTGCACTCGACAGGGATTTGCACGCCCAGAAGTGTGCAAGATAAGTCGAGGGCTATGACCCACTGAGGGGAGGGAAGCGGGGTGCTGGCTTGAGACTGCCTGGAAGGGATTTTGGAGTCTGCTTTGGAGATGGGGATGTCTAAGAAGCGTCTCCTTAGGCCACCTAAAGGGAGAGTGTCTCTTTTGATCTCAGTGCTGAGGTGCGCAGGGCAGAGCAGTTCCGGTGTGGGTCGTGTCACTTGTCTCTTGTGCATTCTGTGTTGTTTGGGTCTGTCACGTCACTTGTCTTTTTTTACCTTAGCTGTCTGAGGGTCATCTTGGCATCTGTGATCTTTGCGTTCCTCGGCCCGGCCCCAACGCCACAGGCCTTTTGACTCGGGAGTCCCGACAGGCATCGCAGTGGTATCTGTCTTTAGAAGCATCCGGTCGGATGTCTTTTAAGGTCTCGTTCTGAGCGGTAGCGACAGCCGCACACCCCAACGATCCATTATAGCGGCTTAGGACTTGTGAGAACGCCAAGCTAGGTAGCTCATTCTTACCATAGGCTTTTCAGGCATCCGCTTGTGCAGTTCTCGGAAGACATAGTTTTCTTAGCATCTTCTTCCTGCAGGGTTCTTTGAGCCTCATCGGCTCCGAGCCATCCGTCTCACCTAGGTCATCTCGTTCCGCAATCTCTCTGTCCTCACGGGCATTTTTCTCGCCAAGAGATTTTTCTCCTCGTGGCGTCCCCTCGTTTGTCATGTCCTGTCCTGTGTCACGGGTGTCTGCACATATTTGTCCCGGAGCTGCTCTGTCCTGCTGCATAGCCTGGTGTAATTGCACAAGTCCTGGAGACCTGCAATTTGGAATGGGGGATGTAGTTGTATTCTAGATGGTATTCCTAGATTCACACAGGATGCTTGGACCTGTTAAGTTATCCTACAGTTGTTTGAATTTTCTCCTAACTTTCTTTCAGATGCAGACATTTAAGATCTGTGGCAGAGCGCCCCTCCTGGGTCAGGGGGTTTTCCCTGAGAAGGTCAGTCGCTGTTTGTATTTGCAGGGGAAGCATAAATGGTGACTATGTTACAGCACTGTTCTTTGTCTATTATTAGGAAGTCCAGGCAGATAGCTGCAGCCAAGGCCAAGTGTGCCAGGTGAGCAGTGGACAGAAGCAGTTGTTCTCACACAGGTCTCAATTTCTGGTGCACCTCTAACCATCCGTTCTCATTTGCGTGCTTTAGGCCATCCACTCGGCGTACGCTAAGCCCATGTCATCAGGTGGCGGACGGACCGGGTTTCCTGCACTCGTGAGCCCTCCGGAAGTATGACGGGACCCCGTGATGAAGCCCACACATCTTGTATTTCAAGGTCCCGTCTGGGTAGCTCACGGGAACGGCCGAGGAGCTGCGGTGAGTCGGGGAGGTAGGGAGGAGGAGCGGGGGTCCACTCCAGTTTCAGCCGTGCCCAGTCACCTTGTCTCCACTTAACCTAGGCGTACCTCGTGACGGCAGCGTCGGCCTCGGAGCACGGCCGAAGCGTGCGGCCCGAACGCCAGGGCCCTCTTAGGAGAAGGTGAGTAGCAGAATTGTCAGGTTTTGGCCCATGTGCTGTTAAGATTGTGCACTGATGTTTCCTTTTCTTTGTCTCGGCAGACGAAGAGATAAGAGCCTGGTGACAGCTGGAACTTCCCAGACGGGGAGGTGGCCTTCTTTTGCACTCGACAGGGATTTGCACGCCCAGAAGTGTGCAAGATAAGTCGAGGGCTATGACCCACTGAGGGGAGGGAAGCGGGGTGCTGGCTTGAGACTGCCTGGAAGGGATTTTGGAGTCTGCTTTGGAGATGGGGATGTCTAAGAAGCGTCTCCTTAGGCCACCTAAAGGGAGAGTGTCTCTTTTGATCTCAGTGCTGAGGTGCGCAGGGCAGAGCAGTTCCGGTGTGGGTCGTGTCACTTGTCTCTTGTGCATTCTGTGTTGTTTGGGTCTGTCACGTCACTTGTCTTTTTTTACCTTAGCTGTCTGAGGGTCATCTTGGCATCTGTGATCTTTGCGTTCCTCGGCCCGGCCCCAATGCCACAGGCCTTTTGACTCGGGAGTCCCGACAGGCATCGCAGTGGTATCTGTCTTTAGAAGCATCCGGTCGGATGTCTTTTAAGGTCTCGTTCTGAGCGGTAGCGACAGCCGCACACCCCAACGATCCATTATAGCGGCTTAGGACTTGTGAGAACGCCAAGCTAGGTAGCTCATTCTTACCATAGGCTTTTCAGGCATCCGCTTGTGCAGTTCTCGGAAGACATAGTTTTCTTAGCATCTTCTTCCTGCAGGGTTCTTTGAGCCTCATCGGCTCCGAGCCATCCGTCTCACCTAGGTCATCTCGTTCCGCAATCTCTCTGTCCTCACGGGCATTTTTCTCGCCAAGAGATTTTTCTCCTCGTGGCGTCCCCTCGTTTGTCATGTCCTGTCCTGTGTCACGGGTGTCTGCACATATTTGTCCCGGAGCTGCTCTGTCCTGCTGCATAGCCTGGTGTAATTGCACAAGTCCTGGAGACCTGCAATTTGGAATGGGGGATGTAGTTGTATTCTAGACGGTATTCCTAGATTCACACAGGATGCTTGGACCTGTTAAGTTATCCTACAGTTGTTTGAATTTTCTCCTAACTTTCTTTCAGATGCAGACATTTAAGATCTGTGGCAGAGCGCCCCTCCTGGGTCAGGGGGTTTTCCCTGAGAAGGTCAGTCACTGTTTGTGTTTGCAGGGGAAGCATACATAGTGACTATGTTACAGCACTGTTCTTTGTCTATTATTAGGAAGTCCAGGCAGATAGCTGCAGCCAAGGCCAAGTGTGCCAGGTGAGCAGTGGACAGAAGCAGTTGTTCTCACACAGGTCTCAATTTCTGGTGCACCTCTAACCATCCGTTCTCATTTGCGTGCTTTAGGCCATCCACTCGGCGTACGCTAAGCCCATGTCATCAGGTGGCGGACGGACCGGGTTTCCTGCACTCGTGAGCCCTCCGGAAGTATGACGGGACCCCGTGATGAAGCCCACACATCTTGTATTTCAAGGTCCCGTCTGGGTAGCTCACGGGAACGGCCGAGGAGCTGCGGTGAGTCGGGGAGGTAGGGAGGAGGAGCGGGGGTCCACTCCAGTTTCAGCCGTGCCCAGTCACCTTGTCTCCACTTAACCTAGGCGTACCTCGTGACGGCAGCGTCGGCCTCGGAGCACGGCCGAAGCGTGCGGCCCGAACGCCAGGGCCCTCTTAGGAGAAGGTGAGTAGCAGAATTGTCAGGTTTTGGCCCATGTGCTGTTAAGATTGTGCACTGATGTTTCCTTTTCTTTGTCTCGGCAGACGAAGAGATAAGAGCCTGGTGACAGCTGGAACTTCCCAGACGGGGAGGTGGCCTTCTTTTGCACTCGACAGGGATTTGCACGCCCAGAAGTGTGCAAGATAAGTCGAGGGCTATGACCCACTGAGGGGAGGGAAGCGGGGTGCTGGCTTGAGACTGCCTGGAAGGGATTTTGGAGTCTGCTTTGGAGATGAGGATGTCTAAGAAGCGTCTCCTTAGGCCACCTAAAGGGAAAGTGTCTCTTTTGATCTCAGTGCTGAGGTGCGCAGGGCAGAGCAGTTCCGGTGTGGGTCGTGTCACTTGTCTCTTGTGCATTCTGTGTTGTTTGGGTCTGTCACGTCACTTGTCTTTTTTTACCTTAGCTGTCTGAGGGTCATCTTGGCATCTGTGATCTTTGCGTTCCTCGGCCCGGCCCCAACGCCACAGGCCTTTTGACTCGGGAGTCCCGACAGGCATCGCAGTGGTATCTGTCTTTAGAAGCATCCGGTCGGATGTCTTTTAAGGTCTCGTTCTGAGCGGTAGCGACAGCCGCACACCCCAACGATCCATTATAGCGGCTTAGGACTTGTGAGAACGCCAAGCTAGGTAGCTCATTCTTACCATAGGCTTTTCAGGCATCCGCTTGTGCAGTTCTCGGAAGACATAGTTTTCTTAGCATCTTCTTCCTGCAGGGTTCTTTGAGCCTCATCGGCTCCGAGCCATCCGTCTCACCTAGGTCATCTCGTTCCGCAATCTCTCTGTCCTCACGGGCATTTTTCTCGCCAAGAGATTTTTCTCCTCGTGGCGTCCCCTCGTTTGTCATGTCCTGTCCTGTGTCACGGGTGTCTGCACATATTTGTCCCGGAGCTGCTCTGTCCTGCTGCATAGCCTGGTGTAATTGCACAAGTCCTGGAGACCTGCAATTTGGAATGGGGGATGTAGTTGTATTCTAGACGGTATTCCTAGATTCACACAGGATGCTTGGACCTGTTAAGTTATCCTACAGTTGTTTGAATTTTCTCCTAACTTTCTTTCAGATGCAGACATTTAAGATCTGTGGCAGAGCGCCCCTCCTGGGTCAGGGGGTTTTCCCTGAGAAGGTCAGTCGCTGTTTGTATTTGCAGGGGAAGCATAAATGGTGACTATGTTACAGCACTGTTCTTTGTCTATTATTAGGAAGTCCAGGCAGATAGCTGCAGCCAAGGCCAAGTGTGCCAGGTGAGCAGTGGACAGAAGCAGTTGTTCTCACACAGGTCTCAGTTTCTGTTAAAAGTCTAAGCATCCCCTTTTTTTTTTTTTTTTTTTTTTTTTTTATTTTAGGCAGTCCTCTTGCGATATGTCTCTGATCCCAGATGTCTGAGGCCAGGTGGGTGCAAGCTTAAGGTGTAGGTGGGCGTACTTGTCGGGTCAGGGTGGTGGTCTTTTCTCAGTATCTCAGTGTGGTTTTTTTTGCTTTGTTTCTTTGCAGGTGTCATTGCTGCCCTAGGCGTGTGAAGGAACAGAGTCAAGCGGGTGAGTCGGCATTTAGGCAGGGTGACTCATAGGTGACCGTTATGCGGCAGCACGCTAAGCCTGTACCTTTTCCTTTTGTAGGTATCCTCCTGGCAGCCTGTTGAGTCGCATCAAGATTTCAGGTGAGCCGGGGCAGCGGGTGCGTCAGAGTTCCGGGGATTCCTCTTTTGCAGGGCACCAGTTGCATTTTCTGTTTTGTCTTAGGTACCGTGAGGAGGCGCATAGCTGAAGTTTGGAACGGCAGCACCGAAGCGGATGTAGAGAACATGTCGCCGTCCACGTCCGGCTGACAATGGATTTTGTCCGGTCGTCTTGCAAAAGCTAAGTGTCGGGGCCAGTAGGTGGGAGAAGGGGAAAAACCTTTACTATCACAAGAGACAATTAGATGTTAGCTTAGAGGAGAGGCCCATAGTGGGACGGGCCCCTCGGAAGCAGAGGGAGAGGGTTTCTCCTCAGCCTCACCAGTCTTCGCCAGGCAGGGCAGTTCCGATCCATCTTTGCGTCCTCGCGAGGTTTGCGTCGGCGGCCTTCTTCGACTCTCGATGTCGTCGTGGATCTTTTCACCCGAGGAGCCCGCCTTCACGTCCGGAGCTCTAGCCACGGTCACGCCGTAGTCATCGCTTTCTCGTCTAGGCCTACTGAGCTTCTTAGGCTTCCTCTTAAGTCCTTTGGCACTAACATCTTGAAAGGAGTTAAATTTTATCATCACATGCTATTGCCCTAGGGCTTTCTTTCCTTTGGCATCATCGGCCTATGACTCATCTTGGACTAGCAATCTTGGGTCCATAAGGTGGAACTGCCAGGCAGTTTCCACTCGTGTCTGTGTTATGTCGTCCGTGTCCGTGTTATGTCGTCCGTGTCCGTGTTATGTCGTCCGTGTCTGTGTTATGTCGTCTATGTCCATTGATTTCTGCGTCATAGGCCTTTGTTACATCTCGAGGCTTTATCGGCATTGTTCTCTGCCGTATCGGCCATATTTTACTCGTGTACCTTCCTGGATATCACTTATTCCGGCATCGTTACATTTTTACTTTTTGAGACGGGAAGAAGTACAGGAGACGTTCTCATCCATCTTCCTTCTCACCTTTGGTAGCGCCTTCTCTTCCCGTGCCATTCTCTTGGACTTCTAGAGGGAGCATATTAGACCCTCATCACCTGACCGCAGTAGTTCCGTAGCTTGCGCCTTCTCAAAGGCTATAGGGCTCAACAATTAATCTTCCGGAGAGTTACGTCAAGTCCTCACTTATATTGTATCTATGTCGGCTTATATTGTACGTGCTTAGGTTGTACCTACCTATGTTGGCTTATACTGTATGTGCTTATATTGTATGTACTTATGTCGTATGTACCTATGTCGGTTTATATTGTATGCACTTATATTGTATGTACCTACGTTGGCTTATATTGTGCATATATTGTATGTACCTACCTTGGCTTATGTTGTACACGCCTCTGTCGCGCCACTTACGATCGGAGCTGCCCTGCCCAGGCACGTAGTCACGGTTAGGTAGAGCAGTTATAAAACTTTACAGTTCATCTGTCTTCTATGGGGGTTTTGGGTACAAAATTTATGGGCCCGGAGCGGGAACAGCTCCTAGCCGTCAGATAGTCACTCGTCGACCGCCTCCCGTCGTCTCTGTCGTCTCGCAGGTCCCCGGATCCCTACACGTTATCCCGGAATCTACCGCCGGACATCGAAGAGCCGCGGTCAGAAGACGCGTCGAAGCGTCAACGTAGCGTTTCAAGTAAGGGTCGCGGTCAGCGTGTAAGCGGAAGAGCGTGCGAGAGAGCGTGATTGTCCGTGTCTGTCTGTGAGAGCTTGTGTCCGCAGGTGTGAGTGTGTGTTGACCGGTTCTAACCTTGTGCGTATGGCCTTTGCCTTTCAGGTTTTTCAGCTCATTTTTAAATTTAGAATAAAAAATCCCCAGCCGGGGGTTTTTTTTTTTTCCCCCCGGCTGGGTTTTTTTTTTCCTCGGTCCCGGCCGGTCCGCGAGGCGACGTTCATCGCCAAAGTTGGGAGGCGGACCGTCCCGGGACCGGGGTTTTCGTCAGGCAGGAGGATTTTTTCGGAGGCTCCCGGGAACCACGTTCCCGAGGAGCGTCGTGCAGGCGTGTCGACGGCCGGGGGTTAGGGGAGCGGTTGAGACGAGAGCGAGGGTGGGTTTGTGGGTAAGCTGAAGGAGGGCTCCGTGTGCGTGTGTTTGTGTGCGTGTCGACCGGTTCTAACCTTGTGCGTATGGCCTTTGCCTTTCAGGTTTTTCAGCTCATTTTTAAATTTAGAATAAAAAATCCCCAGCCGGGGGGTTTTTTTTTTTTCCCCCCGGCTGGGTTTTTTTTTCCTCGGTCCTGGCCGGTCCGCGAGGCGACGTTCATCGCCAAAGTTGGGAGGCGGACCGTCCCGGGACCGGGGTTTTCGTCAGGCAGGAGGATTTTTTCGGAGGCTCCCGGGAACCACGTTCCCGAGGAGCGTCGTGCAGGCGTGTCGACGGCCGGGGGTTAGGGGAGCGGTTGAGACGAGAGCGAGGGTGGGTTTGTGGGTAAGCTGAAGGAGGGCTCCGTGCGTGTGTGTTTGTGTGTGTGTGCGTGTGGACCGGTTCTAACCTTGTGCGTATGGCCTTTGCCTTTCAGGTTTTTCAGCTCATTTTTAAATTTAGAATAAAAAATCCCCAGCCGGGGGGTTTTTTTTTTTTCCCCCCGGCTGGGTTTTTTTTTTCCTCGGTCCCGGCCGGTCCGCGAGGCGACGTTCATCGCCAAAGTTGGGAGGCGGACCGTCCCGGGACCGGGGTTTTCGTCAGGCAGGAGGATTTTTTCGGAGGCTCCCGGGAACCACGTTCCCGAGGAGCGTCGTGCAGGCGTGTCGACGGCCGGGGGTTAGGGGAGCGGTTGAGACGAGAGCGAGGGTGGGTTTGTGGGTAAGCTGAAGGAGGGCTCCGTGCGTGTGTGTTTGCGTGTGTGTGCGTGTGGACCGGTTCTAACCTTGTGCGTATGGCCTTTGCCTTTCAGGTTTTTCAGCTCATTTTTAAATTTAGAATAAAAAATCCCCAGCCGGGGGGTTTTTTTTTTTTCCCCCCGGCTGGGTTTTTTTTTCCTCGGTCCCGGTCGGTCCGCGAGGCGAAGTTCATCGCCAAAGTTCGGAGGCGGACCGTCCCGGGACCGGGGTTTTCGTCAGGCAGGAGGATTTTTTCGGAGGCTCCCGGGAACCACGTTCCCGAGGAACAACGATTGCCGGGGCTTAACGGAGCGGTTGCAACAAGAGCGACGGTGAGTTTGCGTGCAACGTGAAGGAGGCGGTCACGGTGGATGACTGTTGGTTTCTGTGTGCTATTTTTGTTTTGGTCTTTCCTCTAACAATCAAACAAAATGTAATGTAAATAGAAAAAAGGTTATATTGTGTTAATATGCGTTAGGTTTCTATCGCCCCGTATCGTTCCGTGTTTGCATTTGGCGCCGCATTTCCACATACGGCTCAGTACGTAAGCGGGATTTCTACCGGTCAGCGTACGGATTGTATCTACGCTCCCATTTGTATACATCGTTTCCATGTGTTTTGCTGGAGTGTAAATAAAAGAATTCATTCAATAAAGTTGAATCAACCCTAATAATGATGCCCCCCGCTCCCTCCCCCTCCCCCTTTGGCTCCTGTGTTTTTTTGGTGTGGTTTAGTCATTTTTTTTTCCCCACTGTATTTCTTCCTTTGCTTCTTCTCTTAGTTTTCTTTGTCTCGTCATTTCTGTCCATCCCTAACTTTGTTTCTGTTTCTCACTGTTTCTAAGTGTCTCTCTCTGCTTCTCTATTTCCCTGTATGTCTTTTCTTCTGTTTGTCTATTTCAGTATTTCTAACTATTTATTTTTCTCTCTAGTTGATGCTTTTACTCTTTATTTCTTTTTCTCTCCAGCTTCTCTTCTTTTTTTTCTCTATTCTTTTGTCCTCTTTCTCACTCTCACCCTCTTTCTTTTTCACTGTAACCCTTCTCATTTTTTACTCTCTGCCATTCTTTTCCTATTTCTTTTCCTCTCTCTTTCTCTCTTTCTCTCCTCTCTTTCTCTCTCTCCTAACTCTCTTTCTCTCCTAAGTCTTTCTCTCTTTCTCTCCTAACTCTCTCTTTCTCTCTTTCTCTCCTCTCTCTTTCTCTCTTTCTCTCCTAACTCTTTCTCTCTTTCTCTCCTAACTCTCTCTTTCTCTCCTAACTCTCTTTCTCTCTTTCTCCCTTTCTCTCCTAACTCTCTCTTTCTCTCCTAACTCTCTCTTTCTCTCCTAACTCTCTCTTTCTCTCCTAACTTTCTTTCTCTCTCTCCTAACTTTCTTTCTCTCTCTCCTAACTCTCTTTCTCTCCTAACTCTCTCTTTCTCTCTTTCTCGCCTAACTCTCTCTTTCTCTCTTTCTCTCCTAACTCTTTCTCTCTTTCTCTCTTTCTCTCCTAACTCTCTCTTTCTCTCTTAACTCTCTTTCTCTCTTAACTCTCTTTCTCTCTTTCTCTCCTAACTCTCTCTCTTTCTCTTTCTTTCCATCTTTTCATTTCTAACTTTGTTTCCCTTTCTAGCTTTCAAAAAGCAGCAGTAGAAACTTTCAGGCTCCCTGGGAGTAAAATAAAAAACAAACTTTAAATAATTATTAAAAAAAATTTACTCCCCGGGAGCCTGAAATTTTCTACTGCTGCACCGGACATATAGTTTTTCTTCTTTTTTATATATACACCTATAGGACCCCTAATTACTGCTCCACCTGGCACACTACAATACCCACTACCCACACAGGCGCCGCCATCTTGCTCCACATCACGTGGCCGCGCGGGCGCCGCCATCTTGCTCCGCGTCACATGACCCTATGGGCGCCGCCATCTTGCTCCCCATGACGTGACCACACGGGCGCCGCCATCTTGCTACGCATCACATGACCCTATGGGCGCCGCCATCTTGCTCCCTGTCACGTGACCGCGCGGGCGCCGCCATCTTGCTCCGCGTCACGTGACCACCCGGGCGCCGCCATCTTGTAGGGCTAAGGAGCTGCATTTAGCATTGCATATTAGGGTTAGGGTTGCAGTGTACAGTTGCACTGTACAGTTACAGTTGCAGTGTAGGGTTGCAGTGTAGGTGTACGGTTGCAGTGTAGGTGTACGGTTGCGGTGTAGCTGTAGCATTGCGGTGTAGGTGTAGGGTTGCAGTGTAGCTGTA